>NC_064616.1:235419204-235789204 GCF_023898315.1 Schistocerca nitens | reverse complement strand
AAGTCTGGGTCGAGTATTTCTCTATACTGAAAACGTCATATTTTATAGAAAATAGATTCTCCCTTTAAAATACGATATCTCTAATTACATAACTGAAGCAAGGAATAATATTATGTCATATAAACAGGCATGTGAGCTCTGAGCTCATTGAAATGTTTTCTTTAACTCTATTGCCGCAGATTTGTGGCATTTATCTCAAGTCATGAATAATGTGATGCTCACCACACGGTGGCAAGTTAAATTTCCTACGATTAGTTTGGCCAAAAACAGTGGCAAAGTTTTGATTGTGACCACGAATCATTACAAATATGGCACCACACAAAAAATATCATTTTAATTTCAAGGCATAAATCCTGTGCCATGGAACTCTAATTACCTACAATTTTTACATTACTAGTGATGCTGAAGAAGAATCTTTCAACATTTGTTACAATGATGGTTATGTACATTTTGGTTATAAAATATTTAAATAATCCTACAAATAGAAAAGTAATTCCATAGTGATGCTATTATATATAATAAAAGTTACAGAATCATTTAGAAAAAGTCTAGCCAACGGCTTGCCAAATCAATTCATATATATGTACAAAATTTAGTGAATGATTACGTGACTTTGCGTCAGAATTTTTTACACTCTAATTATTAAGTTATACCAAATTTATAATTATTGGTCTGTAATGACTGCCAATATTTCTGATGTCGAACGTAAATGTGTGTGGCATAGCGTCTCAATCGTTTTTATATGGAGTCCTCATTGTCTCTGTTTGGAGGTCTCCCTAGTGTTTGTATGAATCTGTGTGGCCATACCTTGGACGGTCACAAAGAACAAGAATAAGAATCATCCTACAAAGTACATAATAAAAAAATAGATTTACAAAATACAACACACAAAACCCCTCCATCTGTTCAGTACAAACTGAAAGAAATGGTTTATTCATCAAGGTGACAAGAAATAAATTTATGACATGACACATTACAATCATGAAATAGAAAACACAAGATAAATATTAAATTGACTTATGCTACACTACTATTTACACATCCATAAAATATGGCAGATACTCTCGCCTCTTGGCGTAAGAGTCATTTCGCTCTGGAAAGAGAAAAGAAATAGTTTAATGCAGAACATAATTATCTAGGTCATAGCTCGGTGTTTTTGTCACAGCCGACTGTTTCTGGAACGTCTTTCTTCTCGCGACCCTTAACGGTAAGCTTGCTACACTGAAAAAATCGTCTACTACACAAAATTACGTCACGTTAAGTGCTTTCGTTTCTGCAATGGAGAAAACTTCCGTTGCGGTCATGTTTCCTGTAAGAAATGCAATAAATTCAACCTTAACAACAATAAGAAGAGAAACAACACTATCATTCTTACCATTCCACAATTTCACAGAGAAAAAAAAAATATTCTTGACAGTCATTCATCACATAATTCAACACTTTGCTGTGTATTTGTATCAGAACACCTTTTGTGACTCATAGCCATGTCTTAACTTTGCTGTGACTTGGATTTTAAGTAAATGTGCTCTCTACCTTAACATTACTGTGACTTAAATTTCACGTAAATGTGTATAAGCTATATATTCCTTCATAGAGTACTATTATGGGTTTCTTCGCTTAGAAGTGTATCTTTCTTATCATCTCTTCTTCTATAAATGTCTGCAAAGTGCTCCCTCATTGTGTCACACTAATCATGAGTGGTCCATAAATCCTAATACGCCTTACCTGGCAAACTAATAAACACGAAAAATCCACATAAATCATCACTCTTCCAACTACTTCATAAATCAGAAGAAATGTCAGTTCGAAGGTTTCCTAATTATACTACTACCCATCAAATATACATTCTCAATTCAGAGCCACTTTCACATTATATTTTACCGGAAGATAATGTCAACACTTTCTGTTATTTCATGTTATTTCTCCCTAAAAACGTACGTAGTTATTTCTTGCATTTTCCTTCAAATAAGTCACGAAAATTTCATTCTTTCAGTGAACAATCGCAAGATGTCAACAGCTGGTATAATCCTATCGTCAGAAATGTCCTTTGCAAAGTTCTCATTCTCTCAAACAATACAAATAGTTCATAATCATTCAATCTTGGTCTTTCATACAGTATAGATTGACAATAAAGGATTAATAGATAAACAGGTGAGTCAAAGATTATGAAACAGTACTGAAAACTAAAATCGGAAGAATATACTGTAACGGCTGGGGCCCCTATGCTTGCCAAACATGTATTTACTAAAGATCAGTAAACCCCCTAGGGCCTTATTCCTTGAAAATTTTAATGTGTCATAAGTGGTGAAGACCTCGCGATTTATGTGTTCGTATTGTCTCAACTTCCACAGCGTTTGTGTGTGCAATGCGTCGTATACGGAAGGGTCCTTCATACACCAAGAAAAGCTTCCTATTCAAATATTTTCCCTTATGAGATAGTCGATGTGATCTAAGCAATACCGTTTGACCTACCTGTAAATTCTTGACGTTGACTCGTGGATTATGCAGCTTTTTTCTTCTGTCTGCAGCTTTCTTGATGTTCTGTAATGCTATACTTACCACTTCATGGTGTCTTAAACGTCGCTGTGCATGGAAGGATACTAATTGTTTTATCTTATCTGGTGGTTGTTTATTTTTCAACACAAGCAGTGGGGGCAGGGTAGTGGAATCATTAGGTAGTTCATTAACAATGTTTTGGAAACCAGATAAATGTACGTCCCAGTTCCTATGTTGGCGATGGCAGTACAATCTGCAAAGTTTAGCTAACTTCTTCACGATACGTTCTGATGGGTTACATGATGGCATTAAACGTGATGTAAATACTGGCTTAATTTTCCTGCATCGCAAGGTTTTCAGCCAACTGTTGGAACGGAATTGTGGGCCATTGTCAGAAATCACCTTGTCAACGTGCCCTACTTCCTTCAAGAAAAATCTTGACGAATGCTGTGGAAACTGATTCTGCTGTAGCTTTTCGTAAAGGTGTGTATGAGACAAATTTCGAAGTAAGCTCAACAGCTACGAAAACACATGAATGGCCTTGTCTAGATCTTATTACTGGTCCGAAGATGTCCACGGCAGCCATCTCTTTTAATTTGACTGGGATGATTGGAAATGGTGGTGTTCTGTGTGTCACTGTTGGTGGTTTTCCTTTCTGACATAACTTGCATATTGCCAGGACTTTACGGATTCTCTTTTCCATATTGTAAAAATAACATGTCTCGTAATTTTTGAAAACATTTCTTCGCACCAAAGTGGGCATAACTGAGATGTGTGTACCAAATGAGTTTATTTACAAATTCGTCTGGTATGCATAAAACCCAAGGAGGACTGTCAGGACGTCTGCGTCTGAATAACATGTTATCACGTATGATATAAAACTGTCTTATAGCAGGATGTGACTTACTCTCCCACTTCCTTTTTATATCCTTCCAAATCGAATACTTTTCTTGTTCACGAGCAATGTCACTTAATGAGGATGAAATGAAATTTTCAAAAGCAACCTTCTGCATGTAGAGTAAGCTGTAATTATTTTCTAGGAAATCTTCCTCGTTACTTTGAACTAAACCAAGAGGTGCTCGTGAAAGCGCATCAGCAATGATGTTTTGTGAACCTGGAATATATATAACAGGGAAGTTAAATTCCTGAAGAAACAAAGCCCAACGTTTTATTTGGCTGACATGAGAAATTGTAACGCCCGATGGTCGTTGTATACTTTTGTGTGCCTGCCTTCCAGATAGTAACGAAATTTATCAAACGCCCATACTAAGGCTAATGCTTCCAGCTCCGTGACTGAATAGTTGCGCTCTGATTTTGTTAATATTCGACTGGCAAAAGCTATACTTTTCTGAGTAAGAATTCCATTTTCAACAGCTTCTTGGAACAAATGGACACCAAGCCCAGTTCTTGAGCTACCTGTCGAAAGGCAAAAATCAAGGGATAAATCAGGATGTGGCAATATAGGTGCATTCAGTAGTGCAGTTTTCAAATCGTGGTAGTCTGTTTGAGCAACATGATCTCAGTCCCAAACTGTGTTCTTACCTGTTATTTGACATAATCTAGGTGTTGACAAGCTTTGTAGGCTAATAAAACGACGATAAAAATTTTTAGTCCCAAAAATCCTCTTAATTGTCGCTTTTTTGTTGGTAGGGGCATTTCTTTGATTGCATTTAATTTTTCTGGATCAGGTAGAATGCCTTTTGTTGTAACAATGGGGCTAAGAAATTTGAGTTGTGTTCTACCGAAGTCCGATTTTTCTAAATTGACTGTAATGCCATGTTCCCGAAATGTTCGTAATAATTCATTTAATACTTGGTTGTGTTTTGTCCATGAATTTTCTGCGATCAGAATGTCGTCAACATAAGTGGTGATCCTGTCTTTTAAGTGTGTCGGTAATATTGTATTCAAACCATGGATAAATGCAGCTGACGAAACATTGAGACCAAATGGCAATTTTCGAAATTGGTAACAGTTTCCAAAACAGAGGAAAGCTGTGTATTTCCTACACCTCGGATTTAATTCTATTTAACAAAAACTACTTCGTAAATCCAAAGATGACATCACCTTCACTCCATGGAATTTTTGCAATAGTTCATCTAGTGTCTGTGGTCTATCGGTTTCAGGTTGGATTACTGTGTTAATTTGTCTGGAATCAAGAACCAGTCTAATGGAATTATCCCTTTTCTTAACCACGTGTAATGGGCTATTATATGAACTCACAGCAAGTTCGATGATTCCCTGCTCTAACATGGATTGTATTTCCTGTTTCACTTTGTCTCTGTATGTCAATGGGATGACGTATGGTGGTAAAAAAAAATTATTATGTTCCTTGACACTGAATTCATAAAGAAAGTTACGTATTGTTCCTGTCTTGTGAGAAAAAACTTCACAATTTGTTTGTAATATTTCAAATAACTAATCATTTCCAACATTAGGATCCACTTCGTCTCGGTAAACTTTCCTTTTGATTAATTGTTCTGTACTAATGGGTTGTTCTGTTTCACAGTAAAATGTAGTGATGTTATCTGTGCAACTATTAGACAAATTCAGTGATTCTTGTGCCTCAAGCGGAAAGAGAAAACGCAGATAATTCACTTCCTCATCCTCCTTTGTTAGCCATCCTTGAAATTTAAGCGTGACTAACATTTGATTTACTCGTAACATGACTTGAGCATTACAAAAGTTTAACATTGCTTTATATTCACGTAGGAATTCCACACCCAAAATCATTTCTGTTGATAAAAGAGGGACTACTAAGAAATTTGCAGAAAACTCGTGTCCTTGACACCTGAAAACTAAAGAAGTCTGATTGCGTACGTCTACACTCCTTCCTTGAATGATTCCCTTTAATTTGGTCTTTAATAATGGCAAGGTTGGACAAACAGATGCCTGTTCACACTTCTTAAACATTGTCTAAAAATGGTTCAAATGGCTCTGAGCACTATGGGACTCAACTGCTGTGGTCATCAGTCCCCTAGAACTTAGAACTACTTAAACCTAACTAACCTAAGGACATCACACACATCCATGCCCGAGGCAGGATTCGAACCTGCGACCGTAGCAGTCGCACGGTTCCGGACTGCGCGCCTAGAACCGCGAGACCACCGCGGCCGGCTAAACATTGTCTCTCTAATTACATTCACAGGACTGCCAGAATCAAGTACAGCTGAAAGTAGTGTATTTCCAACCGAGATTTTTATAATTGGATGAGCATACATAATTTCGTTGTTATCATTTTCTTGTAATAATGTGTCTCTAATGTCCTCCAATCCAACAAAGTTAACATAATTTGTGTATCGGCTTTCCGCCGCTACAAACGGTTCGTTTGTAGTCCTTGTTGCTAGTCATTGTTGTGCCTGCTTGTATTGCCGCGAATTATTGCTTGGGTTGGGTGGTCTGATTTCTACATTGTCGCCACGCTCTAAATTGGAATTTCTGCGATCCTGCCAATTTTGATTTGTCCCCTCATCATAACGGTTTTGGTTCTCATAATTGTTATGACTATAATTATCACGTGGGCTCGATGCTCTGTATTCTGCATGAGCACCGCGTTCCGAATTGTAATTTGCGTGTCCGCGCCAATTTCAGTTGGCCATACCGCGACCATTCCTTCTAAAATAATTTTCATTTCCATAACGCCTTTGCTCTCATGGTCCGCGATCTCTATTACTGTACTGAAAGTTCCTATGATCATAAACATCATTTCTCTGGCGTCTATGATCTGTGTTATACGGTTGATGCCGCATATCACGTCTATCTTCTTCCGCCCTGTACGCGTGAGGTTTGTCCGAGTTCCATACGCGTTTACGGTCACCCCGCGGATTATTATTTTCCCAATACTGATTACTATAATCTCTTTGTTTGTTTTCATAGTTGTCAAATTCTAATTCTTGCAAAAGAGCTTGGAATGCCTCCAAGTCATCTTTGCACCTACCTGCCAAAATTATGTGGCGCAATCTGATCGGCCGTTTTGTCAAACAGATACGAATTAATTCCGACTGACTGCACGGATTCGTTAAACATCTGTTCATGCGCATCATGTTTTCAAAATATTGCACTGGAGTTGAAAATTTCGACTGCTCATAACTTTGTATCATAATGATTTAATGTGTTATACGATCTTGTGTAGTCTCTGACCAGTAAGCAGATAAGAACGCGTGATAAAAATCACCATATGAGTGACATTCACGTACTATTGAGCGCATTCTTGTTGCAGGCCCTCCTTCAAGATACCTGCAAATGAATACCAGTTTGTGGCCAATTGGCCATGTTGGTGGTAAAGAATAGTCAGATTGTTGTAACCACTCTCGAGGGTGGATTTCGTGACTAGCATTCCGAAAAACTTTAAATTTCCTAAGTGTGAGAAAATGCTTATAGTCAAACTCGTCATTTTTCTTAGCGGATGAGTTTTCTTTTACATCATGACTCACGTTTCCTTCACCACGTCCCGCAAACGTGTCATATTCACGAGAAAAGTGGTCGGCATTTCCATAATTAACGCGCTCATTGTCGTTACCAATTTGGTAATTATTGGATCTACCAGTGTCATTGCTGCGATCGATCTTTTCTTCGATGCTGGCAAGCTGTTCCTGTATATTTTTTACGTCACGTTTGTTTTGCTGATTAATTGTCGTCTACCCTTGTTTAAAACGTTGCAGAGACTGAAATTCTAAGGTATTCGCGATCGGCACCGGCTGAGTGTCATCTGACCTCGTATCTAACCCGCTACTCAGTTCCGTCACTTTCATGGATAATTCATCTACCTGTTTAGCTACTGTCGTTAATTGAGTTTCTATCTTTGAAACTTCATTGGTGGTCTGTAATTGCAATGACTCAACATTTTTCGCTAATTCCTCTACTTGCAGTTCTTGTTGTGACGTCTGTCGTTTCACTTCAACAATATCAACATTTTGTACGTGATCAAGTCGGGATACAAGATTGTTAATATCTGATTTGAATTCTTCACGTAGCTGACATTTCAACTGACTGGTCATTTCTTCAAATTTACTATTTAAATTGTCATTCACCTCACCCTGAAACAATGTGAGATTCTCGTTAATTTCGTTCTGAAGCGATTTGAAATTCTTTGCATTATTGTTGTTAAATTCAGTGAGTTTACTCTCCTGTCTGTCGTTAAATTCAGTGAGTTTACTCATAAATACAGTGAGTTTACTCTCCTGTCTGTCATTAAATTCAGTGAGTTTACTCAGTAATAATTTTAAAACATCATTACTGGGGGCAGGGAGTACAACGTTACTCTTCTCTGTTAAAGCAGAAGCAGTACCCGCATTGCCACTAACAGAAGGAAAGGCAAAATTACTCTGCTCTATCGGAGTGGCAACCAGACCTGAATTTCCACCGAAAGTGGGGAAAACAAAATTACTCTGCACTTTTGAGGCGGAAGCAACGCTGGAATTTCTCATAACGAGTTCGGTTTGCGTCACTGTATTGTCATGTCCTAAGTTGCGTGCAGCACACAGTTGTTCATCACGCATTGTTGGCAAATAATGGTCTACATTCCGATTCTCCGTTGTATTGTTCGAAAATTCCCGGATCTCAATATAATTTTCTACTCTCTGTTCCGAATTTTCGGAAACTGCGTTTGAAACCGCTCCTACATTCATGTTCGCAACCGTATCTACGTTCGCGTTTGTAGTAGCATCTGCATTATTTTCCATTTTCTTTTGTGCTCTCGTCCTCATTGTCGCAATACGAACGAAAACATGTCACTAAAATACACCGCAATCCTAAAAATTCCACTGTTCAATTAACTATTACTCAATGCACCAATAATTCAAAAACAAAACTGCTGAAATAAAATTATGTGTTGACACAAAGCAGTGCGCAAGACATCAAAATGCTGTGCTTCCACTAATGATTACTGTTGCGTAATCTTGCAGTGGCAGTAGCAAGACGAAGCATATCTAACTACGATTCATCCAAAAAAAAAAAAAAACGTATCCTCGTAGGCATGTCGCCAGGTGAAAGTCGCGAGCTCTATATGTTCTTATCTCGTGTTTTCTACTGAAAATCTCGTGCTTGTACTCTTGTTAACTTTACTATTATAGAGATCGCCTAAACTCTATTTTTTTTATTATTGGTCCTGTGCGCAACAAATAACTTACTTGATCTTTTTGCTGCCACTGTTTGATCTGCTGCATTCCATTATTTAACAAAAACATAAAAAACCTACTATTCACGCTGAGTGCAATGCATGTTCTGTATGGCGGCTCCTGCTGTTGCTGCGGCTGCTGCTAGTTACTACAGCTACATATAATTCAAGAGAAAGGGTTTGGTCAAATCTAAACTCAATAAATGATAACCCAAACAAAAAACCATATTCTGAAAGCGATTCTTTCTCATTCAATTTACAAAACGCTAGAAGCTCTTTGAACAATCGCTTCGTTTGTAAATCTGCCTCCAGTGGCATTAAAGCAATATTACAAATTAATCAAACTTTTGAGACAGACTGAAATACTTCTTAATTGGATACCTAGTGAAACAATTCCCTGACAATTACAAAAGAAATCAATGACAAAATCTAACAATGGTTTCCCTTAAGAATTCAACTCCTATCATTATCAAAATGACCGTCTGCTGCTACGCATATACACAAACCCTTTTCTTTAAATTAATAAGCGTGCTGCAAATTATAAAAAATATCAACTAAATACCAAATACTGTGTCACTGCCGGCGGACACGGCAGTACGGCAGCTCGGCGACGACCCCTCGCCCAACACACGTGCGCACCAGAGCAGGCGGGCTCCTGCGCTGGCTTCAAAACTGCCACTAGTTAATCCGTGCGCTGCGAAGCGCGACAACAGTATCTTAGATTCCAGAGCTTGTGTATGCTCGCTGTAGCCAACCTTTACATCCTAAGAGAGTATTGCCAACTCTCACCTTCTATTGCCATCCACCGTAAAGAGTCTGGTAGGCATTTTCTCTGTGCCATACTACACCGTCTGTGACTGCGTACTGACGTACGCAGCAGATCAGAGTGTCTGGAGGTATGACTTGGATGTTTAGCTAGAAAGCTCTGTATGAGTGGTGTATTACAACCACTACACAATCTGTCTCCAAATTGGCTGAGATCTGTGCTCAAGATTGAGAGAAAGTGAACTCGTTATAGATCAGTTGGAATAAATTAAAGCAACATACCGTTATTTTCCCGTCCTGTGTCTTATTCACGATATAAACGTACAAAATGTCAACCATACGTCCGTACAATCCCGTTCTCCACGGAAGATGGCATCCTGGACAACGGAAAATCGTGCCAAAGATGACGTAACGCCATCTAGCAAACGAGGCGATGTTTACTGGGTAGTCCCACATCCACAATCGCTGTGAACACAGTCACAGACGGTGCACTATGGCACAGAGAAGATGCTTACCAGACTGTCTGCGGTGGTCGGCCATAGAAAGAACGGAAGCAGGACAGTCGCAAACTGATGTGTGAATCGTTCTGTTGTTTCTCGGACGTGCCGACAATTTATAGAGACCGAACCTGTATCCCGAAGACCAGGGCAGGACTGACCGCGTGTGACTTCAGAAGAGAGGACCGTCATTTGGCTTTAAGGGCACGACAGTAACGCCTTAGTACTGCACAGTAACTGGCATGTGAGCTCGCAGCATCCGCTGGAGGTACTGTATGGAGTCAAACGGTGTGCAGAAGGCTTCGGCAAAGAGGCCTTTATAGTCGGAGATCTGCTGTATGTCTACCTCTGACGCGTCTTCACAGAAGAGAACGTCTAGGATGGAGTAATGAACACGCCAAATGGGCGGTCGAAGAATGGGCCAATGTTGTTCTCACAGATATATCTCAATTTAGCCTGGGGAGTGGTTTTCGATGGCTTTGCATCTGGAGGGAACGTGAAACAGTTGCGGGGCCCAAACAATGTGGAAAGAGACCGATATCGAAGAGGATCCCTAATGGCGTTGGCAGGGATTATGTTTACCTCTCTAACCCCTATTCATGAAATTGTACGGGTGAATAGGCAAGGTTTAACTGCTGTCAGGTATCGTGACGTGATCTTGGGACCTCATTTGCTGTTGATGCGAGGTACTGTTGGCCCAGACGTCGTATTGATAGACGATAATACTCGACTTTACAGAGGACGGGTGGTTGAGGTTTTCTTGGGAACGGAAGATATTGCACGCATGGCTCGGCCTGCTCGCTCTCCCGATTTGAATCCCACAGAGCATATCTGGGATGTAGTGGGGAGACGGCTTCTATCACGCCAGCATCCACCGACCACTCACCAAGACTGTGAGCAGCTCTGCAGGAAGAATGGTCGTTATTGCCTCAACATGAGTCTGATGGCAGCATCCACAGCATGCCCTTTCGTTGACAGGCTCACGTTAACTAGTTGTCTAAATGTGTGTCCAAATCCGTTAAGTTGGAAAACACGAGAAAATTTTTGTCTACCGTTATACATGTTGTAGTTGTTTACGTACTGAATTATTTGCGTTATTTTTTTACTTTACCGTCATCTGTTTATACTGTTAGGTGGCGAAATAAAAGCAAGCTTGCAAAATTTCCATTTGTTGCTTTAATTTTGGACACCAGTGTATATATACAGAGGGAGGAAGAGACATGGCGTTACAGATAAAGGTGGGAAACAAAAATCATTATGCAGATGATGTAACAGGTCGAGGGGAGTAGTGACGAGTAAATATAAGAGGGGTAGTGACAGCACCTTTGCATTACTAGTGGAACGATGGTGCATTCTGAAGAGACGGGATGAAATTACCATACTCCCATTAGTTCTACGTGAGTGTGTGAGAGAGAACGGTATTATTATTTTATTGTGAATGCTCTGGCATTTTGCAACCCAAATACATTTTAGTTGCAAGCAATATATCTTGGAATCGTAAAAAACAGTTAGATGCAGTGTAAAGTTGTATCATTTTAGAATCGAGACACATTGATTGCATATCGGTATTGCTATAGGCGAACCATGAGAAGTTTGCTGATGAAGTATAAAAAAGGACTCTATAGGCAACGTGGGTAACACAAGTTTCTGCTACAGGTCTCAGATTAGCTCCTAATACAACTGCTTGATGTTTGCTAATTTTTAACCCCACTTATCGTACATTTACTCTTTTTGTCGAAAGTTCCTCCGGCTGTTTCAGTTGTGCTTTCGAAACATATATAATGGCGTGTTTTCGTGGTGAGTGAAAGCGTGTTTGGTAAGGATGGTCTAAGGCGCCGTCGGCGTGGATACTGCTTTGTATCCCAGCGCTACAGCGCTGTGGAGAGAGAGTGTAAACTTAATCGTCAGGGTCGTCACGATAGCTACATCTGTCTGCTTGTGAGCTCCAGCGTTATTATAATTTAAATAAACAACTACTTCCTTGCTGTAAAGTGGACAGGGTATCATTAAAATGTAGTACCTCTTTAATATGCCGTCATGTATACAGAAAATGAAGCCGCATCCACCCTACCATTGGCCTTGGAGTATTCACATAAATGAGTGTAATTACAACCACACTTACAGGTTATCACCGAAAGAACCGTCATCTCGACTCTTTACTCATATGTTTTCGATATCAATATGGATAATCGTCTGTGTTGGACGTGTGCAAAATATAACTATCTGTCTACAATATTAATTAGGGACTCTGTTACGCAAAGTCGTGCCGTTGATGCGAGCTCGTATAAAAAAAAATATTCTGAGTCGTTTACTAGTTAGCACACTGGACTCGCGTCGGGAAGTTGACAGTTCAAACCTGCGTCCGGCCATCCTGATTTAAGTTTTCCGTGGTTTCCCAAAATCGCTTAAGGCAAATGCCGGGATAGTTCCTTCGAAAGGGCAGAGTCGCTTGCCTTTTCCATCCTTATCCAATCCTAGCTTGTGCTCCGTCTCTAAGCACCTCGTTATGGTACATAAATGGGGATTTCTCGATTTGCTGTGGGATGTTGGAACGTATACTGTGTTCGAACACCATGAAGTACCTCGAAGAAAACGATTTATTGACACATAGTCAGCACGGATTCAGAAAATATAGTTCTTGTGAAACACAACTAGCTCTTTATATTCATGAAGTAATGAGTGATATCGACAGGGGATGTCAAATTGATTCCATATTTTCAGATTTCCAGAAGGCTTTCGATACCGTTCCTCACAAGCGTCTTCAAGCCAAATTGCGTGCCTAAGGAGTATTGCCTCAGTTGTGCGACTGGATTCGTGATTTCCTCTCAGAAAGGTCACAGTTCGTAGTAATAGACGGAGAGTCATCGAGTAAAACAGAAGTAATATCCGGCGTTCCCCAAGGAAGTGTTATAGGCCCTCTAATGTTCTGATCTATATTAACGACATAGGAGACAATCTGACTAGACGTCGTAGATTGTTTGCTGATGATGCTGTCGTTTACATTCTTGTAAAATTATCAGATGACCAAAACAAATTGTAAAATGATTTAAATACGATATCTGTATGGTGCGAAAAGTGGAAATTGATCCTGAATAAAGAAAAATGTGAAGTTATTCACATGAGTACTAAAAGAAATCCGCTACATTTCGATTACGCGATAAGTCACACAAACCTGTAGGCTGCAAATTCAACTAAATACTTAGGGACTGCAATTATATATAACTTAAATTGGAATGATCACATAGATAATGATGTGGGTAGAGCAAACCAAAGACTGCGATTAACTGGCAGAACACTTAAAAGGTGCAACAAGTCTACTAAAGGGACTGCTTACACCACGCTTGTCCGCCCTATTCTGGCGTACTGCTGTGCGGTGTGGGGTCCGCATCAGGTGGGACTGACGGATGACGTTGAAAAAGTTCAAAGAAGGGCAGCTCGTTTTCAATTATCACGAAATAGGGGAGATAGTGCCACAGACATGATACTTGAAGTGGAGTGGCGATCATAAAAACAAAGACAGTTTTCGTTGCGACGGGCTCTTCTAATGAAATTTCAATTACTGGTTTTCTCCTCCAATTGCGAAAACATTCTCCTACACAGGGAGAAATGATCATCACGATAAAATAAGAGAAATAAGGGTTCCTACAGAAAAATGTAAGTGCTTGTTCTTCCCGCCCGCCGTTCGCGAGTGGAACGGTAGAGAGACAGCTTGAAGGTGGTTCATTGAACCCTCTTCCAGGCACTTTATTTGAATAGCAGAGTGATTACGTAGATGTAGATGCAGATGTAAATGTAGATGTAGACGAAAACGAGAGCATCATCACATCGACGTGACGCGATGGAGCTCATGATGCGACGTGGTGACGCTACGTCGTGGCGCGATGTTGACACACACAATTCTGGTAATAGGGTAAAATTGTGGAAAAATGAGAAAATTACGTATCTGTCCGGGTGTGCCGTCTGCTGGTGTCTTCAAATATTAATTTGTTATTAGCAAGTAGACCTCTAGTGACGTGATTTGTTATTAACAAACTTACCCAGCCTACAACCTATAGTGCCCACCCAGCTGTCCCAGTTGTAAAAGATGGAGCTGGGAACGTGTTTCTGGGAGCATCATGACGTAAGCAACAGAGGGGTGAATCTTGTGTGATGGAAAACAAAATAAAATTGGTAAACCAGATGAAAACAAAGAATTCCGAGCGCTCTTACATTTCTGACTTGGTTTGGTCTCTGGTGGTGCTATGTACTACAAAACTGTTATTAACTGAAACGTAAAGTGACGTGATTTGTTGTTAACATATGGACTCAACCTTCCCCCTTTGCTACCCAGCTCTAGAATGCTTACCTCAGTTATAAAATAGAAAAACCCATTACAAATACTAAAACTGAGGAAGACATTGAAAAATACGTAGAATTGAATGTACTTACATATCGAGCTGGGTGTGGTCTGTGCCGGTGTTACTTAATATTGTTATTAACAAATAGACACATTTCGCCGGACAGTGTGGCCAAGCGGTTCTAGGCGCTTCAGTCTGGAACCGTGCAACCGCTATGGTCGCAGGTTCGAATCCTGCCTCGGGCATGGATGTGTGTGATGTCCTTAGGTTAGTTAGCTTTAAGTAGTTCTAAGTTCTAGGGGACTGATCACCACAGATGTTAAGTCCCTTAGTGCTCAGAGCCATTTGAACCATTTTTAGACACATCCGCTCCCTATGCTGTTCAGCTCCATAGTAACGCCTGCCACAAAAGTTTACTAGTTATAAAAAATGAAGGTGTAGAGGGGTTGCATGATTCTCATTGGCCCAGAGGGGCGGTAGGTGAGGGTAGGAGGACAGGGGGTTGCCGCCACTTTTGTGACATCTGACGACTATATGTTTACGTCCTTACCTTGAATATAAGTAGTACAATTGCCTGGGTGAGTTCCCTGTGTGACCGCGATCAATTCCAGGTGATTTTCCGGGGGATATGGAATAGGGTAAGCGAAGAGACCAAGTGGATAACCTGACACCGGATGTGTAACATGACACTGGATGTGATAATATCGTTATCTTGGCCTGAGCGCTCGCTGGTATCCTACTTACGTTTTGCAAGTTATCTTTCTGTATACATCCAGTATTTATGTACAGAGTATTGCACAACTCCTATTGCAGGCTTCTAGGTATTATAGAGGTACTTAGTACATAAAAATTTGATAAAGAACCCATATAAGTTTGAAGATAGGATCACTTTTACTGAACGCACCCAGAGGTGGAGTGAGCTCGGATTTGTGTCACCTACATGAGTCTATGATATGGGGAATTTTTCGAGCACCAGCCGTCGGGTTCTCTTCTACGTAACGAAGTACTTCCTCTTCAAAGTCAAGACTGCGACGCTTCTGTGGAGCACCACGGCGAACCCTACCAGCTACAGAAGTGCTAATTTCTCGCGGCCGTTGTTATAGACGGAGGAAAACAATATGTGTTGTCATAATTGTCATACAAACTGACGACCATTGGTTGATTTGGGAGAGGGGAAACAACCGCGAGGTCGAAGGTTTGAACCGTCTTCCTCCCAAATGCGTGTCCAGTGTGCTAGCTACAGTGCTACTTCGCTCTGAGATTGACGTCGGCGCCCTTTTCTGAGTTTATGTGGCAATGCAAACTGGGAGATGTGAAACCGATCCGATCTTCAAAGTTATTTGACACCGCCTGACAAAAAAAGTAAAGCACCCATTAGGAGAGGAGGAAACGAAATGAAACTTCACTGGCTGAGAAAGTACGCGATGCCGGCCGCGGTGGTCTCGCGGTTCTAGGCGCGCAGTACGGAACCGTGCGACTGCTACGGTCGCAGGTTCGAATCCTGCCTCGGGCATGGATGTGTGTGATGTCCTTAGGTTAGTTAGGTTTAAGTAGTTATAAGTTCTAGGGGACTGATAACCACAGCAGTTGAGTCCCAGAGTGCTCAGAGCCATTTTTTTGAAACTACGTGATGATGTTCCAGTGATTACGAAGTCGTGACAAATTTAGAAATAACTCTGCAGGATGAGGCCATCTATAAGTATGACGTTGCACCCTTCTCTGGCTAGGATGAATTCACTGATTAGTTCGCGAACGTTGTCATAAAGCCTTTGTATCCTCCTTGAGGCAAACTGTCCCACAGCTGTTACAACTAGTCTTTGATATCCTCGATAATGAAACTGAGACGAAGTAGATGCCCGAGCGGGTTCCACGCATGCTCTGTCCGGGACAAATCTGGGAGTGTTTTGTCCAGAGGGGCACCTCAACGCAACTCAGGCAATTCCTACAGACACGAACCGTGTGTGGACGAGAATCGTCCAATTTAAAAAGGCTCTCACGATACTGTCGCATGAAAGGTAATAAATGTGGACGCAGGATATGTGAGATGTACCGTTGTGCCACCATAGATCCCTCAATAAATACTAGCTATGTCTTGAAGTCATACCTGATGAGTCCCAAAACCATAACGCCAAGAATAATACCGCCGTTCCTCTCCAAGGTATTGGACGAATAGGACCTCTTTCCAGGTGCCACTGTACTCGAAAATGCTGGTCGTCCGGTGTAGTGCAGAACCGCAATTCTTGGCTGGACACAGTGCGACGCCAGTCATCCGTAATCCATGCTTCCTGGTCGCGGCACCACGGTACCACTGACATTGTGTTCAAGGTAGCCTTAACAATGTGCGGCAATTCTCAAGTCCAATTACTTCTAGTCTCCGACCAGTGACACGGTATGACACGGAATGTTGTAGCGGATCTATTACTTGTCCTAGAATGGCAGGTGCAGATGTGTCTGTGTTACTGTGTTCCTGGTGCAAAATACGGCGATTCTGCGTGGTAGTGTCAGACTTCGTCAAGCTTTAACTAAACGACGAGGATGCTTGCCCTCACATTCCCATGCAGTCACCAATCTGGTCACTCTCACATTGGAATGCCTCACAAATCTGGATATTGCACGATTCGGTCAGCCAGCCAAATCGATACCCGCGATGAGGCCACTTTCAGTTGCCGACGGATTATATAATAACGCTGTCTTACAAGAGTATGCGGCTTTTCCGTGTCCTCCACAGTAACCTCTCAAAATATGACGCTGTTCACGCCACTTTGATAGGCTACCAAGCCTCTAACAACACTAAACACGAAGAACACTTATGCACACTTGAAATAGTTCTATATGTCACTGAAAACCGCAACTCTAAGCTTTTGCATACCTACCGACAGAGTGTACGTTGACGTAGTTACAATGAGATCCGACCATGAATCCTGGGTTGTTCACTTTGTTTGTCAATCCGCGCTTACCTTAACGGTACATTTTCAGATATGTGTTCCTCATCAAAATACTATATACAAGACACTTCTACAACCCCTGGAGCCGCATATAATGGTCTCGTATCTTAGCATGTTTCGTGCTTTTTATGTGAGACGGGAAAACAGTACCGAGATCAACATCCACATAAACTGCGGAAAATAATGAGCAGACGATGTAGAACAGAAGACGAACACTCTTAAACCCGCAGTCGGATTCCACCACTTCTCAAATCGTCTTTTGTCCACAACGAAAGCGCCGTTGCACTAACCTGTCTGAGTAGGTACAAGATTTTGTTGATCGCAAAACATAGTGTCTCGTAGTAAAACTCAGGAAAAGAAGAGGAAAATTAGAACATTATGGAAACAGCATGTTATTAATTACCATTAGGTGCTACACAGGTCTTCGATTGAGTAATTTGTAGCGCGACAATTTTTCTAGTAATATGTGAGGCATATTCAATGATTTAAGTGTCATGACTCTCTCCACTGTATCGAATTACGTACCAGTCGACTACTCACAGACAATAAAAGTAATTAATATTTTGCATTTCTATTCATATTCAACTTTTTATATCGCCCAGAACCTTTATTAAGGATTAACTTACTTTTATTCATTTGTTCTGATAGGTTTTGTGACCTTGGCTATGCCTGACAACTATATTCCAAGATTAGGTGTGTGGAAAGTGAACGCTGTTCCCGAATTCCAGTCACATCTGTTGTGTCTTGTCCTTGATACTAAGGCCTTGTCAACTACAGACTGCAAATGCTTAACGTATTTCTTTAGGAAACAGAGCTGACGCACTGATATTAATATTTCCATAGGTGCCAAGCATCAAATAAAAGTGGGCACTACTCAATAGCTAGTGCATTAAATGTATTCGCAATTGAGAATAATGGCAACCATCAGCTGTAGAATGGAATGACGACAATGAAAATTCGTGCCGGACCGGGACTCGAACCCGGATTTCCCGCTTATCGTGAGCATGCATGAACGTCCAAAGGAACTTTGCATCGTAATCAGAATAACACAGGCGCTACAATATCGCAATAGCTAGTGACTGTACGGAAACTCTTTGAGGTCTGGCGGAGTTTTATTCAGTGAATTTCGGTATGTGAAACTGGAATGTCGTATGACATGGTTCGCTGGGATAGCCCACGAGGTGGGTTCAGCCGCCTGTCGGAAAGGGTGTTCTTCATCTGTGCGCCTTGGGCCATTTCCTTGTGGATATGCGAGAGATGTGTCGTATGTGTAACTGTAGAGTTCAGGTAAGCCTAAGGGATGTGTGTATTGCTAAGCGTGGAAGCGCTGTAATAAATATGACTGAAGATAGTGCGCAGAATCGCAATTTGGGGGAGGGAGGGGGGGAGGCCTTGATGCTCGATATCTGTTTGAGCTAGGAACATGGGCTCAACAGTGTTTGATTTATCCCCGCCCAGCGGTCATTTGTATAGCCATTATAACATCTGACTTACTTTAGCTATGTTAGAGTATATTAAGAAAAGTTTAGAACGTCGAATCGAAGCGGGCGACCAGGAAAATTGTGCGAATCGATTAATTCCTTTTGCAGAAGATTTTAATTGCGCTGAATTAATGCTCAGATAATGGCACCATTTGTATGTGCACCGCTCGGATTACACAATGAAGTGCCAAAGAAACTAGCATAGGAATCCGTATTCAAATACAGAAATATGTAATCAGGCAGAATACGGCCCTGCGGTCGGCAACGTCTATATAAGACAACAGGTGTCTGGTGCATCTGTTACATCGCTTACTGCTGCTACAACGGCAGGTTATCAAGATTTAACTGAGTTTGAACGACGTGTTACGGCTGGCGCACGAACGATGGGACACAGCATCTCCGAGGTAGCGATGAAGTAGGGATTTTCCCGTACGACCATTTCACGAGTCTACCGCGAATATCAGGAATTCAGTGAAACAACAAATCTCCGACATCGCTGCGGCCGGAAAAAGATCCTGCAAGAACGGGACCAACGACAACTGAAGAGAATCATTCTAAGTGACATAAGTGCAACCCATCCGAAAATTGCTGCTGAATAAAATGCAGGGTGTGTAGGCCCCAGGATGCCGTAAAATTAAGATTTACGAAAAAAATTAAACACCGAACTACCAAAGAGCTGGCCAAGACGTTAATTTTGAATGCACGGTAAGGCGCAAATAAATTAAAGAAAAAACGTTCAATTTCTGTACAGTTTTTTTGCTTATTACTCTTACACTCTCTCGTGGGTAGAAGGACGATGAAGATGTGCGATTTCAGATATGAAGTATTGGGTGCTCTATGTATCATATGTGTGTGTGAATAATATTATATTGAACAACAGTATCAAGTATTTCTTTATTTTTTTAAGTGAAGAGAAAAATATATAAGGAGGATTGTCTCGACTACGACAAGCGACGGTGTTTTCGGAGGCCGCCGCCTGCAGCTACAATTAAAATGTAAGCGAAGTCCGACGGCCAAAAGATACAAATAAGCATAGAACATTTTAATAACGCAATCGCATTATATTCTACAAAAATGTGTCTTCATGCGCATAGTCAACAATATTTAAGTGTCAGCGTGCGAACTATTGAACAAAACATAATTGATATGATGACTCACTTCATGAAATGCTGCATAGAGCTTTGGAGTTTAATCGAGGACTGGTGATCAGGAACTTTTCACCCCACACCCCACTCTCCCCCTTCCCTGTCAAATACTGGAACAAAAATTTCATCCACCACCAGGTTTCGAATCAGCTTATTTCCGAGTCGAAAGACAGCGGAGAGGAGTGCACCAGCGAACTTGGCTAAGGAAGTGGGTAATTGGCATAATCAACTGTGAGAGTGTACTGGTCCTCGATAGTCTGCCATTCTTCCCCTCCTGATAACACATGGGCGACCAAATAAAATCTTTTGTAACGCGTTAAATATCGTGAATATTTACTACCGATCATACGTTTGTAGCAGACATGTGCCACTCTCAGTAAATTATCTGCTCTCTTCAGTATGAGCAATCTTAGTACGCCTCGAATCTGCTCGGAATCAAACACGCCTTCAATTTGCCGCAGAAATTTACTGTGAACATTGAGAGCGATTTGTCGGGAGAACTGGGAGGGTTCGTGCCTCGGTAGAAAATGTCGAATAAAGCTGCCATTAATGTTTGATATGCTTTAGTTTTAGAGAAACCGACATGCAACAGCAAAAAAAGACGAAAAAAAGAAGAGAGAGAGAGAGAGAGAGAGAGAGAGAGAGAGAGTGAGAAAGAGAGAGCAGGGGAGAGGGCGAGTAAAGTCATCGTATAATGTCGTCTTCCCTCTTTTTTTTACACTGTCGTTAGTTTTCATCTATTTTGCCAGCTTCGAGACGTGAGGTTTCAATCCTAACCATGTTACAGATTATGATGAAATTTATTTACAAGATTACAAGACTTTTTAATTTGTACGACGTAATCGTTGTATCGTTTGATTTCACATGAGCGTAGTATGTATTCAGTATCGACACCTTAAAAACTCATGGCCGTGGACAACGCGTAGCTTAAACCCACGACCCTTGCTTCATAGGCAGGAATGCTGTTCTGAACCACGGAGACTAACTGAATGCAATCTCTACATTACATACTCCCGCACTAAGTAGCCTCCTCCACCACTCAGAAAGAACTTCGTACAAATGGACTTCTATAAACAAAATATCGCTTACGGTGTTATTTTCGGAAACCTACGTGAGCAACACAGTTAATAGGTGTCAACCTCCAGAAAAAAATATTAAGTAGTCGTATACCTTAGCAAACCCTGGTTATACGGACTCGTTAAGCAAAGAAAGTAAGGGTGCCAACAGTTGTGCTTGGGAGGAACTGCTATTCTTGAACCGGCAGAAGTGTCTAGAACGTGATCCTGTTTTATCACTGCTCTGATATCGGCTCGTTATAGCTCAATGGCACTCCCGGTTTTCTAAAATTTTTCACGGAGCAGGTGTCGGAGGGACGACGAGAACGATCAATACCTTCCATATGGGTGGGACGAGTCACAGCGCCTGGCCTCGGCCGGTGGGGTGAGCGTGGGTGGAACGGGTTTCTGTCTCCATGGTTACGGCCGGAGCGGACGGCTACTGAGGGCGCGGCAGCCTGCGAAGGGGTGGAGTCCGCAGCCAGCAGCAGCCGCGGCCAGACGCCTTGCTCGCGCCGCTCTTCAGGTAAGCCACACCCGCAGCCCAGAAGTCTGCCCGACAGAACGCACTTCTCACATTCAATTCTAATTCATCTTTGCGTCGCTTCAGGTCGTTTATTTCGTGGAAATATAGTTGCTAAAGATTTTAGGTAGACTTTCTATTTGGTGCATAAAATTAGGCTGACTTCTAGCTTGCAGCAGAAAACCGTGATACGGTCTTTGTTTACCGTAGAAGCAAGAAGCAAATTCGACTGAACTTGTAGCACTTATGACTTGACAGACACTTTAGCAATGTATTGCAACTCTTTAAAGCTAAAAGAAAATTGTCAGCAAGGAAATCATATTGAATGGGTGATGTCTTCACTTTCGTTATACAAAAAGTACCTCAAAAATATTTTTGGGTAGTTTTTCACTTCGAAGTCTTAATCGAACCGTCACAGCGGGAAAGTGACCAATTCGCTGATTTATTAAGGTCACGAAAGAGCTATTTATCTACACAGCTACATGATTTTTTGTAAATAATTCGCCATTTGCTTGACCGACGGTTTCCTAGTTGAGGAAAATGCTGTCTTTCTTATAACAAATAACATATATTTACAAACTGCGCTGTCTTATGACGTGAATGTCGTAGGTTGGAGTCTCTCCTTGCCCTAACTGTGAGTTTTTGGGGGTTTTAAAATTGCCACTACTGGATGAGTCATTCAGACTGACAGAAAGTAATCGCGGAAATGATTTGAGGTACATTTAAACAACGAATATGACATTATACAAGTAAATAATCAAGATTATAAGGTAATGAATACTGTTTATGATAAGTGTATCAAAAGGTGTGCTGTCTGCATGGCCAAGTTGCGAAAAGTCAGTTTAAGTTTAGAAGCTACTACGTGAAAATAAAAAAGAGAGCAGCCAAAGCCATTTGACTTGCCGTGTATCAAAATGTGTCATCTTAGAAAAATTTTTGAGTTTACGACTTGAAAACTTTGAGATTATTTTTCTGTTGAACGTTCCTCTTGTTTGTGCTGTTAAGTAATTTATGCAAAATGAGCTGTAACTTCTCAAAATTAATCATTTTCATTCATAGTGTAATGCGCTTCACACCAGGTACACAGTGTCAGGAGCTTCCTTGTCGCATAGGATAATGACTAGAGTGATATATAGAAAAATAAGGTCGCTGTTAGAGATTTTTTTCATTTCTTGTAAAAGTAACTCTCTTCCAGAAGAAATGCAAACAGTAAACACTTCATATAATAAATCCTTGTTTAAGGCAAAAAAAGAAAACAATATATCTGTTCTCACTCTGCTTCTTAACAATTGCAAACGGCTAACACTTCATATACTAATTACTGGCCGCGCGGTTTAGGACGCCATGTCGCGGATTGCGCGGCCCCTCCCGCCGGAATTTCGAGTCCTCCCTCGGGCATGGGTGTGTATGTTCTTCTTAGCATAAGTTAGTTTAAGTAGTGTCTACGTCTAGGGGACGATGACCTCAGCAGTTTGGTCCCTTAGGAATTCACGCATATTTGAACATTAATTACTGATTTGAGTACAAAAAAAGTGATTTGTTACTTATGGGACTCACTGCTGAAGCCAGCGATAGTGAGAACGATTTCATCAATTAAACATTTTAATTACTGTGAATACTGAGTACAGGAAACAATTATTGTTGTTCATACTAGTTCGCATTCTGTTAGCTCAGTTTATATTCCATGGCAGCGTAACACATGATGCGTTAAAGTTTTTCCTAGTTACTATTAGGTTCTCACTAAAACCGAAATGGATTTTAGGGTGCATAACATATAGATATAGATTCACATAACAGATTGCTGTTGATATGGTGTAAAATGAACTTCCAAATAAACAAACAGGACGCAAGATAGATCGGAAGTTAAGGAGAACAATTTGTGAAATCTCAGACGCTGTAAGCTATCGTTAAGTCAACAGTTTGAAGATTCTTGTGTAGAATCAGCAAAGAACTTAGGTTTCATTCTATCTAATTTCGGGTATATCGAAGTTTTTCAGTTAAAGACTTGCAGATAAATGTTGCTGGTATAATCTATCTGATCTAAAGTATTATTTGTAAACGTGACGGAATGTGGCCGCCCATCGCATTTGTAACACCTTCAACTCTGCTGAGGACACTTTTCCGTGAAGCGATTGCAGGGAATGGCAGCCTTTTCTTCCGCAAGGTCCAAAACTAGAGAAGGTAGTGATGCCGGGCAATGGGACCTGGAGCAAAGTCAACGTTTTAACTCATTCCATTGGAGTTCCATTGACTTCAAATCGGAACTCTGGGCAGCACAGTCCATTTCAGGAAGGTGGTTGTCCACAAACCATCGCCTCACAGATGCTGCTTTATGACAGGGTGGATTGTCACGCTGACACCAATAATCATCGTCTGGGAACGGTTCCAATATCATACGCAGTACGCATTGCTGTTAAATGTGCTCATATCCTTCCGCATTTACGGTTTTCTTAGGCCCAATTAGGAGACCAATCCCATAACCACGAAAAACATCCCCACACCGTAACACCACAATCTCCGTACTTCACTGATCGCACTACACATGCTGGCAGGTAACTTTCTGTGGACATTCGCGAACTCAAACCCTCTCATCGGATTGTCACATACAGCGTGATTCATGACATCAATTACTGATTTCCCGCCATACTCCCGCTGATTGCATGCGTTTTTTATAACTACCTTCCATAATGCTTAACGATCACTTGCGCCATTGCATTAGGTCTGCTTAACTTGGTTTAGTTGTGGTTGTTCCTTCACGTTTATACTTCACAGACAATCCACTTGGACAGGTTTAACAGGGATCAAATGTCCCTGATCGATTTGTTACTCAGGTGACATTCAATGAGTAGTCGATGTTCGAAGTCACTGAGCTCTCCAGACCAATCCTTTCTGCTGTCAGTGCTTTTCAACTGACAATAAAATACTCCCCGCCTCGTTTTACACTCTAAGACAAAAAACGACAGCCCATGAAGGAATTATCCGAGTGGGACGGGAATCAGCAGGGTTTGCCAAGTATGAAGACCAGCAGAAGAAACTCTCGCCGTGTTAGCTTGCTGAAATGTAAGCCCAGGATCACTTGCCATGACGGGCATCTAAACGGGGCGTAGAAAACCGTCTAGATCCTGGGCATACTATTCAGCAAGCTAATGCCCACCCACAGACGGCGAGAGGTTCTGCTGCCTGTCTTCATGCTTGCCAAACCTTACCAATGCCAGCAAGGACGCCAGATCTCTACACAGTTAAGAAAGTTGGGGGCATAACGAGCAAGGCCTTCCAACCAGTTCGGAATTTTGGCGCCTTAACGCACCAATTGGACATAATATGAGACGATATCCATCAGGAGGGCATCCAGCAGTTCTGTCAGTTAATGCCAATACGAATAACTGCTTGCATAAGGCCCAGATGTGGACCAACACATTACTGATTTGCTCAGTTTCTGAAGTTCTTCCTCTTGAATAAATCGTCCAAGTTTTTTGAAATAGTAATCATTTGTTTGTCTGTACGTGAGCTATCTTACTTCCAGCGATTTCCGTCCCATTTTCTTAGAGTTTGTGTTGGTAAGTCCTCCTCTCGTGGCATCTAGTGGTCAGTACCACATAACATAGGTGTCTCCGGATACTTTTGATCTGAAATGTGTAGTATGGAGCATTGACATGTTTAGCAGTGTATCCATACCGGCAGTTAGAGGAATGCCATTAATACGATTAACTGACGTTCAAGGCGTAAGCCTGTTGAAAAAATATAGTAAGACTATTCTGTTTCTATTTTATATATGAGTTTTCTGCTTTGAGTTCGTGTCACTAGTGGCGATCTCTGTGGTGTTATCTACTTCCTACAGACTTAATGATACAAAGGGACAAGAATCAGCAGTGCACATGAACAGCAGCGACGCTACAGACTATACCGGCCGCGCGTGGTAGATTACGTCACTTCACCATTTCCTGTCTCTTGGCAGCTCAAGAAGATACTTACAATAAACTACACAATGACAGTTCTAAATCAACATAATTGTTTTCATGGCTTGTATTATTATTATTATTATTATTATTTTTTTTTTTTTTTTTTGCAGAGGAAACTCTTTCTCAATGCTGTGTTTAGAAAACCACAATGTACAACCACCTGTTTTATTGAGGCAGAGGTAAGGTAGCTTTCTCAGTAGCTGGCCTCCACTCGTGAGAGGGGCAATGCGGCTTGTGAACACCGTTCGGTTTGTCAACGTGGCTCGAAGGATTACACAGCGCTTAAGTTCATGCGCTCATTGCCACTTCACGGAAGGCAGATGGTCATAAACTGCTGTTCATCGCATCTACGTCACTCTATAGTTAAACCACTGTCCTGAGGCTCAAAATATTAAAATTCTGCCTCTTAGTGATCACTGACGACCACTACATACAAATTACGATTTAAACAACACGACATCGTCTCCACACAATCTGTTTTGCCCTAAACGTCCTTTACGAGAAATAGTACAAGCACCCCAACACGAAGTAGTTCGCCAAGAGAACATCTCGAATGAAAACTGGAATAATGACGTAGAGTTCTATTGACCGACGAGTACGGTATTTGTCTGGCACCTGATGACCGTCAGTGAAGACTGTGGTGGTGGATAGGTGTCAATGTCTGTCCCTCAGGTTCAGCATTGAGGTGGCTCAGTCGTGTTCTGGGCGGTAAGATATACGGATGTCGGAAGCCACTCATCGCTATCGAGGGTAATTTGAGGGATACCATTTTAAACTTGCAGCGTGTCTTCGCAAGAAGCCTCATCTCGCTCTGAATAGTGTCATAAGAGTGTCTATGAATGGGACATGGTTGAGCAGTAACATCTATGCACGTTGTGGACAGTATTTCAAGGACGACATACTCATGTTGCATTGATTGGGGCGGATCAAAATGATACTGAAGTTTCACCCAGCAACAGACTGCTTTCACCGAAGTGCACTTTCCAATGAACTTTTCGTGGTTTCAAAGGTCTTGTGTTTTCATTCCCTAATAAACAAATAAACTAGCTACAGGTGGCATACAGCCTGATTTTATGCCCGGTTTCGTCCGTCAAAAGCGAGCAGCTGTGGGAAACGATTGTCTGATGATGCTACAATCTGGCTGCCGAAATCGGTTATAAAACCAAATTCTAGGTGACTTCTAACAGTTTTATCTGTATGCCATTTATAACAGCAATGTGCCCCCGACAAGCCATACGTGCATTTACTACATTTTGAATCTCTGTTTCCCTATAATCTAAGCACACAGACGCTTTCAGATATGAAAGGCAGTGCACACCACCCTTGGGGCAGTTCACCCGCCTGCAGTAAAAAGTTTTCAGATGAGCAGTACAAGCACTCATCAGTCATCCTCACGACATGTACTGATAGAAATGGAAACTGTTACAGCCTGAGGCATCAGTCAGATATTTCTCAGAGTAGCACTTGCAACCTACGTCCTCAGTTATTTGCTGGATGTATTCCAATCTCTGTCTTCCTCTACAGTTCTTGTCCTCTACAGCTCCCTCTAGTACCATGGAAGTCACTCCTTGATGTCTTAACAGCTCTGCTATCATCCTGTCCCTTCTCCTTGTCAGTGTTTTCCACATATTCCTTTCCTCTCCGATTCTGTGCAGAACCTTCTCATTCCTTATCTTATTAGTCCACCTAATTTTCAACATTCGTATGTAGTACCACATCTCAAATGCTTCGATTCCATTCTGTTTTCCCACAGTCCAGTTTCCACTACCATACAACGCTGTGCTCCAGACGTACATTCTCAGAAATTCCTTAGTCAAATAAACGCCTATATTTGATACTAGTAGAATTCTCTTGGCCAAGAGTGCCTTTTTGCCAGTACTAGTGTGTTCTTGACGTAGTCCTTGCTGCGTACGTCATTGGTTATCTAGCGGCCTAGGATGTAGAATTCCTTAACTTCACCTACTTCGTGACCATCAATCCTGATGTTAAGTTTCTCGCTGTTCTCATTTCTGCTACTTCTCATTACTTCCGTCTTTCTTCGGTTTACTCTCAATCCATATTTTGTACTCATTAGACTGTTCATTCAGTCAGTAGATCATGTAATTCTTCTTCACTTTTACTCAGTATAGTAATGTCATCAACGAATCGTATCATTGATATCCTTTCATCTTTAATTTTAATCCCACTCATGAATCTTTCTTTTCATTTCCATCATTGCTTCTTCGATGTACAGACTGAGCAGTAGGGACAAGAAACTACGTCCCTGTCTTGATCCGAGCACTTCGTTCTTGGTCTCGTTCTCTTGGCTCTTGTACATATTTTATATTACCCGTCTCTACCTATAGCTTACCCCTATTTTTCTCAAAATTTCTAACAGCTTGCACCATTTTACACGCCGAACGCTTTTTCCAGGTCGACAAATCGTTTGAACGTTTCTTGATTTTTCTTTAGTCTTGCTTCCATCATCAACCGCAACATGAGAATTGCCTCTCTGGTACCTTTACCGTTCCTAAAGCCAAACTGATCGTCATCTAACACATCTCCAATTTTCTTTTCCTTTCTTTTCCTCCTTTAACAGATCGTAAATTATCACCATTAGTATGAGGTGTGACCTCCGCGGACGCGAATACACTCTTGTATTCGTTGAGGCATGGAAGCAAACCTCTTCCGATTGTCATCGTGAGCAATTTCTTTCCATGCAAGAAACACATGCTGTGTCGATTCCTGAAGGTTGCTGTCTAGAGGCTAGTATGAGAGTACATTCCTTCCCATTGCATCCCATTCACTCTGCAAGAGCGACTTAACAGAAGACCACGCAGACCATTTGGGGATCCATACGTTTTTCGAGATATTTATCGAGCGAACTGCAATTTGGGGTATTGCATTATCCTGCTGGAATATGTCATATGGTACCCTGGTCATAAAGGGTATGCCAACTGGGTATACATTCTTGCCACCAACTGGCGAATTGTAACCTCCCTTCAATTATTACAAAATCAGTCCTGCTGTCATCCAATAGACATCCACACCCTGGTTTTAGGAGACTGCGGGGTATGGGTCTCGAGAATCGCCATCTCCTGTGGTCTCTCACCAGATCGTCTAAGAACACATTGGCGTCTTACTGACAGCCCACAGAAGTGAGAAGCGTCGCTGACCACCACAGAATTTCACTTTATGTCCCATTTGACTCTCGCTCTAGACTACATAAGTCTCGATTGTCTCTGATATGGTTGTCTGTCTGATTTCAGCTGTTGTTATTCGTCTATTCGTCAGAGCCGGCTATACAGTGCTACGATCTTGTCGTTATGTAGTCCGAAAGTAAGCTGAACGTGTCGTCCTGTATGCATGCTGTTGTGATCACTACCTGCAACGTTTCTGTAACGTTAGACACACCAAATAGACTTGTTGTACTCACAACATACTTCATCCGTAAAAAAGCTTTTTGTTCTACACAGAAATTAATGAAATTATGCTCTCATGAAGACAATATGAACTGACTTCAATCCTTAATTTGTCGACTGACAGCACTGCTGGTGAAACAGGGGAGGACGGCTGTTGCTAGCTGTGTAAAGTGGGCTAAGAACCCAGCGGACGAGTATCAACACTCAGTGCAGATGTCCGGGAGTGTGACGCCACCTTAGGCATTGTGTGGCGACAATCGGTAGTACACCGTCCGACCTCCCAGTAGTTCTGGTTTGAGTCCAGCGACTTGCAGTGTGGTGTGGGTGGGCAGCAGAAGACGGATAACGTCTTTATAGTGGCACAAGGAAACAGACGTGATGTTAGCGGTGAGTTGCGGTAGCTTTGGGCTTTGTAGCGACGATACAGAAACTTGTATGTCCGCTGAACTGGCCGACCGCAAGATCTGCAACGCCTGACATTCTCGCCACCTCGGTGGAGGGCGTTGGACCTTCTAGTCCAGTTGCCATCGGGGGTAAATCGTCTTCTGGAAATCAGAATTGGATTATTTTTTGGTGTAGTTGCACGCTTATGACGATGTGAAAGTAAGAAGTCGTTCACCTGCGCGAAATAAGATGGACCGTTGGTCGTGGTGAGTATGAAGACATTAATAGTGTAAGAAACTCAATATGAAAGCACGTCGACTCATTTTGAATGCAACGTTAACCTAGCACCGAAATGTCCACTAAACCGATCTCTGAGGCTGAAGTCAGACCCAGAGCTCCACACTCTGTATACAATATTTCACACCATGAGCTGTCCACTCAGTCACTAGGAACTTAATACTAGCTTAAGTCTGGTGCGACTTCTCAATTATGGCTTTTAACTCAACAATGTTTTCTGTGATGTTTCTTGTCTAGTGGCACTGAGAGGGGGCATCATCGTCACCACCACCACCACTGTCATCACCATCACCACCATCATCACCACCATTATCATCACCATCACCACCGTCATCACCACTACACCATCACCATCACCACCACATGCATATCCACAATATGTTCTTCTTAACTGTCTGCTATTACATGACGATACTTTGAAATCTGTTACTATACATTGATAAGGAGTGCTAAGCTCCTCGACATGGTCGCATCTCGAAAAATCTCGTGCCCTTGGACGGCTTAGGACTCGGAAAGCTCAATTCATTCACGAGACGTGGAGTGTAGCTGTCTTCTCCTGGTCGGTTGCAGATTAATACGGTAACGATGCTGCAGGGCGCGTTGGTCAATGACAATGTGAGGAGGGACTTTTACCCTAAGACAGCGAGAATGCTCTGTGACTTCCATACGCAGAGAGATAGGTCATAAATTAAACAGTATGCTCGAGGTGATAGAAATATGTTGAGCGCTGTCTGGTATACTTTGACGATTTATGTGTTTGAGAATTAACACTGAATGGATGTACTGAGCAGTCATCTATCCATGCTCGCACTGATACTCGCTAAGTGGAGAAGGGGTGGTTTAGCTATGATACTGAAATTAAGGAAACATGCTGTCACATCACTGGCCGGTGTTGAAGTTACTGTAAAACTTCTAAAATTATTCCCGCTATCAACTGTGATATTTATTATTAGAGTACATCAATGGTGTCTTTTCCATCCCATCCATGCCTTGGTGTGCTGTTGGTTACCACATAATGATTGACTGACAACGATTGTTTGAGTTCGGGAATGAGTTTTGTTTATGGGTAACAACTTCTGGGGGTTGCTAGCAGCGAAAAAGTGATAGCGTACATGAGTGCAATATGAGGAATCATTTGAAAGCGAATGCAGAGTCGTCAGCTATTCTGTCAGTGTGAGAGACAAGTCTAAATGTAGAGCTCGTGAATCACCTTCGGACTATGGTTTGGAGACCTACGCCAACGCCATAAAACTCTTCCAGTTTGCTTATGTTGTAATTGTCTTTTATTTAAATTCAACGGATGTGTGGAGTGTTATGCTATCCACCATGAGAATATGGATTACACTGTTCAAAGTCTATTTTCCTGTGAAAGGCCATGGATCAGAACTTCGTAACGTTAGTTTAGAACCTGACAGAGGCGTTGAAGTCCTGGCAGAAAAAAAAGACATGTTTGGCATTGTACAAAAGCCTGTTAGAAAATAGTGTTTGAAACATCCAAACAGGACCAGAGAGAAACTTCCTGGCAGATTAAAACTGTGTGCCGGACCGAGACTGGAACTCTGGAGCTTTGCCTTTCGCGGGAAGGTAGGAGACGAGGTACTGGCAGAAGTAAAGCTGTGAGGACGGGGCGTGAGTCGTGATTGGGTAGCTCAGTTGGTAGAGCACTTGCCCGCGAAAGGCAAAGGTCCCGAGTTCGAGTCTCGGTCCGGCACACAGTTTTAATCTGCCAGGAAGTTTCATATCAGCGCACACTCCGCTGTAGAGTGAAAATTTCATTCTAGGACCAGAGAGATTTAGTATAGTCTGCGGGATACGATCATTCACATAGAGTACATGTGATCAAACTTTAAGTGGCTTAGTGGCTTCTGCAGCCCCTGTATATTTAATAGGCGGCAGTAGCAGTAGCAGTTTGAGGTGTAAATTCTGTGAGGGTCTTGGTAAACCGTTAGGAAATCTTGGATGGCTGCACGCTGTGGTATTGTGGGAAGTATTGTGAAATCTCTTTCTCCACACTGGACCGCACCACAGCTGTGTGTCAGTGCGCCCGCATCGGTGCCTAGGTGACTTATAAATGGGATGAGCTTTTGTAGTTGGTAATTTTTCTCTGTTGGGGGGCGTAGAAAATAACGATGATAGCATGTTGGGCAGATTGATTTGAATTGACGCGGATCTGTAGTACTTATATCTAATTTGGGGACGTACCACACTGCGCGCATTTCCACCGAATGGTCAAAACACGCTCCTGTTGCACTACCTCAGGTCGTTCTGTTTCTACACAGGTTGCAGAAGGTGGTGAATATGTCTTTCTCTGACTTCTGCTCAGTTCCGACTTAAATTGGAATCACATGTGGAAAGCTGTAAAAATGGGACCAGTTGCAAGATGCGTAGGGGGTGACTAAAACCAAGTTGAAATTTTACTGTAGCAACTAGGCTCGGGAAAGATGACTCGTTTCGAGATATGGGAGTGCCAGAAATACACTCCTGGAAATGGAAAAAAGAACACATTGACACCGGTGTGTCAGACCCACCATACTTGCTCCGGACACTGCGAGAGGGCTGTACAAGCAATGATCACACGCACGGCACAGCGGACACACCAGGAACCGCGGTGTTGGCCGCACGGATGCACGCCAAGACCGTAGGATCCTACGCAGTGCCGTAGGGGACCGCACCGCCACTTCCCAGCAAATTAGGGACACTGTTGCTCCTGGGGTATCGGCGAGGACCATTCGCAACCGTCTCCATGAAGCTGGGCTACGGTCCCGCACACCGTTAGGCCGTCTTCCGCTCACGCCCAAACATCGTGCAGCCCGCCTCCAGTGGTGTCGCGACAGGCGTGAATGGAGGGACGAATGGAGACGTGTCGTCTTCAGCGATGAGAGTCGCTTCTGCCTTGGTGCCAATGATGGTCGTATGCGTGTTTGGCGCCGTGCAGGTGAGCGCCACAATCAGGACTGCATACGACCGAGGCACACAGGGCCAACACCCGGCATCATGGTGTGGGGAGCGATCTCCTACACTGGCCGTACACCACTGGTGATTGTCGAGGGGACACTGAATAGTGCGCGGTACATCCAAACCGTCTTCCAACCCATCGTTCTACCATTCCTAGACCGGCAAGGGAACTTGCTGTTCCAACAGGACAATGCACGTCCGCATGTATCCCGTGCCACCCAACGTGCTCTAGAAGGTGTAAGTCAGCTACCCTGGCCAGCAAGATCTCCGGATCTGTCCCCCACTGAGCATGTTTGGGACTGGATGAAGCGTCGTCTCACGCGGTCTGCACGTCCGGCACGAACGCTGGTCCAACTGAGGCTCCAGGTAGAAATGGCATGGCAAGCCGTTCCACAGGACTACATCCAGCATCTCTACGATCGTCTCCATGGGAGAATAGCAGCCTGCATTGCTGCGAAAGGTGGATATACACTGTACTAGTGCCGACATTGTGCATGCTCTGTTGCCTGTGTCTATGTGCCTGTGGTTCTGTCAGTGTGATCATGTGATGTATCTGACCCCAGGAATGTGTCAATAAAGTTTCCCCTTCCTGGGACAATGAATTCACGGTGTTCTTATTTCAATTTCCAGGAGTGTATGACTGAGTAGCGGTTGTAATCATTAAATGAATTGTCAATAGGATCCCACGCATGTATGTGCTTGAATGGAAGTAGCCGATTCCAAATCATGGACATCATCTATAGCGCATAGCATAACACTAGAGATCTGAGAAGCTGGTGTACATTTTCTTACAACCTCAATCGACACATCATCTACAACTACTGTTTGTGCTCCTTCTCAACAGTCATCGCCTATAACTCAGTGGATATATTGCGGAACCTCTGATATGGCCTCAAGACAGAATGCGCTACAAATACTAAAGAATTATCTAGCTGGGGCGGTGTGATGGAGTCGCAAATACAGCTTACATACTATGTTCCTTAGCCGAATCACTTTCAAAGTTGAGTGGTTTTATAGCAAGGTTGCGTCGTGGGCTGATAATACACATCCCTACAATCACCGTCACAGTATTTGTCCGACAAAAAAAAAATCACCTCATTCAGAGATAATGTCGTACCTCAATTCCTAAAGGGGGTATAGCTTTTAACATGGATACTTGTGTGCACCTGTAGAACCAAGACAGCTTGTGACAGTAATATGTAGTAGTTGTTGCGATCGAGGTTTTTTAACATCTGGTCCTCACACAGCTAATTTTGGGTCAATGTTATTTCGTGTCGTAGGCAATCAATTATTGACGAAGTATTATGCTTAGCAGTAGTGGTGGGTGCGTGATACGTTTGCATTTGAGCATCAGATTTATAAAGTATTTGTTTGTGGAAAGGAAATGACTATGTCCACTCTTAAGGAGGGTATAGATTTGACTTGGAGTACTGTGATAGCAAAGGGAAGAGTATGTCCAGTCATAAGGAAGGTGCAGATATTTCCAGAGCCACAGCCTTCAGCAGGGTTTATTTCCGATACTTCGCTCATTGTCGAATGCCGTTCAATTGAGCCCACGATCGTAACATTTAAATGTAAGTATAATTATAACTAATATATGTGACCGGTTTTACAGAATGATTCCGTGTATGGATGGCTTGTGGTGGTAATGATTCATGTTCCCTGTTAACGGCAGCAGCCGTCCGAATGCAGAGGTCTGTTGGAGTGTAGGAATGTATTTGAGTTAACTTTGCCCTCGTCTAGACGACCGAACAGTGAACTAATACTTAGTATGTGTTGGGCGGCTTTCGTGATCAAGTGGAAATTTGAGGAGACTGTATATGGAGGTGTGTTTGCGATGGACTGTTATTCCTTCCCATGTAAATTGTTCTGTTGACTGCTTCTGCACATTTCGTGCTTTTATTTAGTTGAGGGAAAATCGAGTGTGGTGTGTGCATCTAGCATGTAGAAGACACGTTAGTCTTTTCTCTAGACGTTGGAAAGACCTAAGTTGCCTTGTAAATTATACGGAAGATTTGCAATTGGTTACATCACCGACTTCGGTATTCGAGAGTGCAAATATGAGTTTCTTCTATTTGTTTCTAGTTACTGAGTGGTTTACAGCATGCTGCACCTCAATAAAGTTTGCGGTTTGTAGAGAAATAATTTCCAGTCTATATCTTGGGAATTATGTTGCTCTAGCGATCGGTAGGGTGCTGCCTAGTTCTTGATATCGAGAAGTACCGCGAAAATGGTATAATATTATGAAGAACCATGTGAAAATAAGTGTGATCTTGTAATCACCGAGTCTGGAGATGGAGCAGGTTTGGAGCAGAAACAGTAACGCGTTTGTGCCGAGGGGAAAGGATCTCGAATTTGCAGCAGAGCTCTGACTTCGACTGTGGTCCGCTGAGGGTGCTCTGATGTAAAGGGGATGATTTTGTATGGCGCTGAATGTCACGTCTGTAGAAAGAAAGAAAGGGACTGCGGAGCATCGTGACATATAGCCTGTGTGAGTGTAGGCATAACATAATTTTTTCGGGTGTTCTACAGATATAAAAGCTAACTGCACTGTTTGTGTAAAATGTGTATATATTGTGTTGTAAAGTTACTGTGGCTTACATTGTGTAAAATGTGTATATATATATATTGCACCGTAAAGTTAGTATGGTTCATATTATGGCATGAGTAGAGAGGATGACTGTCTCCTATCGTAAGAGTTTTTCAGTATTTGACGATAAGAATGGTAGTTTGTGTGATATAATTATCAGTGCAAAATGGCGATCTGTGTAAAGTAACCGCTGGAAGCCTCACCTGCAGAAGGAAAAAAGGCGGACATATCTTCGATATCGGCAGTATCAGTAATTCGGCGGGTAAATTCGATAAGAAATAATCATAATGCTCGATTCATTGACGTCCTTTTGTGCTGGGATACAGGAGCCTCTACATAGCATTGAGAACGTTTGAGTATGTTGAAAGCAGGAAGGCTATCACGTGAGGTCAACGAGGAAGACTGCATTTGGCGTTACTTTCGTAAACAGGTTCTCTTAGGGTAAACATTTTCATGCATTCAAGCGGAGACATCAAGTAAGCGAGCGTTAACCATTTCTGGAACACTATACAATTCCCAAAGGGTCGACTTGTCTGTTATTTTTTACAAAACCATGTGACGTAAGAATAACATTGAGATCATTTTAGATGGCGAGTCGGCATGCGGGCGTTTCGCGACGGGGCGAGGTCTGAGCGATGCTGGGGGCAGGTAAGCATGACTGAACACGTCACGCATGGACCGTTACAAACGTTATGGGGGAAGCAGCCTGTGCTATTCTGTCATCAGCGGTAAAGACAAGTGCTGCCTTGAGGTGTCTCGAGTATGAAACAGACGTGAACGCGCCTCAGAGTTCTGTGACGTTGGTATAACTGTGACTGTATACTCGGAAATAGAGACAACTTTCCCCTGCATTCGGCGGCGGGTCGCGGCTGTGACGGTGCGTGCGGTCCTGAACGCACGTCTGTGTGTGCTATGATAGCTGACGGCCGCGTCACTTCGCGGGAGCTGTGGCATGCGTTGAATGCATGTCTGTTGCATTATTTTGGGAGCGGGCCTGGGGGCTGTGCTACGAGCTATTTGGACAGTTTAGGAGTTGATTTCGTGTCTGCACATTTGTGTAATGCATTTTGTAGGGGCAGTTTACAGGTCTGCACTGAAATTATTTCTTTAATTTAGGAGTTTTTTACGTGTCTGCAGACTGTGTATTGTGATCCCAAGCACATCAGGGCTAGTGTTTTGTGTCAGTGTGATAAATATACTCATTCCCCAAATAAATTGTTTCAAAATAAATAGAGGGCACTCCTTCCTTACTCTATACAGCAGCCCAGCGCAGGCTGAGTCATTTTCGCACCATTTTCCCTATACAGACAACCATCTGGGATTTGGTCACAGGAGGGATGACAGTTCCCTCTGGTGGCAGTAACGTGTACTAGGTCAGCTGGAGTGTAGATCTCATGGTAGAGACACCGCTTGCAAAATAAAGACTTGTGCCCAGAGTCGTTTTCCCGCCATTTCCCTCCAACCATCTTGGATTACGTCACAAAACAGACGACAGCGCCCTCTGCTGGTGGTATTGAGTACCAGCTCCAGACCTTGTGGTGAACATCCTGTTTGACGCCATTTTGGATAACTGTACTTGCGTCGTCAACTGACTGCACAGTGGTGCTCTCGGGTGGCGATGAAACGTACTAGGTCTGTTGGGCTCTGGACCTCATGGTGAAGACATTGGCTGCCGCCATCTTGGATTGCGTCACAGATGAGAGCGCCCTCTGCTGGTGGCGATGTGTACTAAGGCAGCTGGTCTCTGGACCTCGTGGCAAGCCCATCTGCATGAAATTGGTTAAATAATAAAGACTAACCTCCAAGTCCTTTTTTCCCATGAATACTTGGGAGGAGGTTGCAGTTGAGCGACTGAGGTTAGTACAAGTGTCCTTTCTTTCGCGCCATTTTCTTACCTTAGCAGCGAAACTCCAAGTGACCTTTGTTCACCACAAAAATTCAAACTCGGCCCCAGTTCATAGGAGGAGGTGGCAGTCGGGTGACTTAGGTTAGTGGAGGTAGGCCAAGTGCGCTATCTTCCTGCGAGTTTCTTTGCTTAGTAGAGATAACTGGGGGTGTGGTGCATTATCCTCTTGGAATATGAATTTCCCGCCATTTTTTCTGGGGGGGGGGGTGTGTGGCGCTTTCCTGCCAAAATTCAAAGTTGCCACCAAAATCCGCCATCTTGAATGACGTCATCGCCGCCATCTTATATGACGTCGTCGCCGCCATAGTAGATAACGGTACTTTGAGGTCGTACACAGGTCGTCCCACTACTCTCGTTACGAAAGGCCGTTTCAGCAAGGCCAGTTCTCCTACCGATTTCCACGGTGTACCTAATGTCTTGAGTGACAACACCCTCTATCTAGCATAACTGACTCCATTCTTGTATAGTTTCATGTTCTATCTTTATATCTGTTTGTCTCTTCATTGGCTTTTTTAACGGCCATTACCTTGATTTTTCAAGTGTTCATGTTTGCAACGCCGTCCGTCTGATGGTAATACTGGCCGTTGTTCAGAAAATCATAAGACGTAAGAGTGTGCCTAAATACAGGGTAGGGCAAATAAAACTGGGCAGGGCGAGTGGATACCATTGGACGTCAGTTTGTGGCAGCATTAACGGAGGAGGAAAATACTTGCAGTTACTTCAAATGGCTCTGAGCACTATGCGACTTAACTGCTGAGGTCATCAGTCGCCTAGAACTTAGAACTAATTAAACCTAACTAACCTAAGGACATCACACACATCCATGCCCGAGGCAGGATTCGAACCTGCGACCGTAGCGGTCACGCGGTTCCAGACTGAAGCGCCTTTAACCGCACGGCCACACCGGCCGGCATTGCAGTTACTTCCTAAACGATGGAGCAACTGCCCATAGTGCCGACCGAATCATGGAGCACATTTACACAATCTTTACTCTTGACAGAGTCGTTGGCAGATGTCAGTCTGGTCTTGGCCGTAGCTTGCCACTCACGTCACCTGATCTATCAGTATACGATTACTTTGTGTTGGGAGCTCTCAAGTCTAAAGAATATCGCAACAACGGTCACAGCCTTCAAGAATTGAAACAGAACTTTTCGGACGAAATTGCAGCAATTTCAGCGTCCCGATTTCGATCTGCCTTCAGTAACTTTCTCACCAGGGCCCAAAACTGCCAAACAGGCGAATGATTTTCACTTTCAGCTTCTTGCTAAAGTCAGCTTAGTACTGTCTTTCCTTTCCTCTGCCGTGTTCCTTTGTACCGAAGAACTGTTCTCCGGGCCACTTTTATTTGCCCCACCCTGTAGCTCGACCACTTCACTTACAAAGCACTGGGATACTAGGTCAAACCAGTCTTTAACAGGCACATTCGTAAACAGCGACACCACATCAGTACTAACCATAATGTCACCCTCACTAAGTCGAAGACGGTTAATTCGTTTGCAGAAATCTGCTGAATCTTTCGTATGATGCTCGAATGTCCCATATGTGTGGCGAGATTGGCCAAATATTGCACCTGCTTGTATGTTATACATGAAATGTATTTCAACTTGTGAGTATGGATAACCATCAGCTATTTAGTGGAATGATCACTATGACAATTTGTGCCGGACCGTGATCTGAATCTGGACATCCCGCTTATTGCTAACAGTCCCCTTACCATTAGGCAATACGAGCACGACTCACAGCCAGACCCCAGTTTCCATATCTCGTCAGCCATATGTGTACAACCTGTACCTGTGCATTTATTATGTGTATTCCGGTACAGGGGAGACAGTTTACTTGAAAATCACCTGCCCGATGTCGTCCGATAAACACGATGTGGCAATTGCGAGTTACTATGCAATGTTCCTTCGGACGCCGAGTCAACATATGCCCGTATATGGCGATGACGCGGGCTCCAGCGACGTCACAGCCGGCAACTGGTGTATACAGGGTGTTACAGAAAGGTACGGCCAAACTTTCAGGAAACATTCCTCACACACAAAGAAAGAAAATATGTTATGTGGACATGTGTCCGGAAACTCTTACTTTCCATGTTAGAGCTCATTTTATTACTTCTCTTCAAATCGCATTAATCATCGAATGGAAACACATAGCAACAGAACGTACCAGCGTGACTTCAAACACTTTGTTACAGGAAATGTTCAAAATGTCCTCCGTTAGCGAGGATACATGCATCCACCCTCCGTCGCATGGAATCCCTGAAGCGCTGATGCAGCCCCGGAGAATGGCGTATTGTATCACAGCCGTCCATAATACGATCACGAAGAGTCTCTACATTTGGTACCGGCGTTGCGTAGACAAGAGCTTTCAAATGCCCCCATAAATGAAAGTCAAGAGGGTTGAGGTCAGGAGAGCGTGGAGACCATGGAATTGGTCCGCCTCTACCAATCCATCGGTCACCGAATCTATTGTTGAGAAGCGTACGAACACTTCGACTGAAATGGGAAGGAGCTCCATCGTACATGAACCACATGTTGTGTCGTACTTGTAAAGGCACATGTTCTAGCAGCACAGGTAGAGTATCCCGTATGAAATCATGATAACGTGCTCCATTGAGCGTAGGTGGAAGAACATGGGGCCCAATCAAGACATCACCAACAATGCCTGCCCAAACGTTTACAAAAAATCTGTGTTGATAACGTGATTGCACAATGGCGTGCGGATTCTCGTCAGTCCACACATGTTGATTGTGAAAATCTACAATTTGGTCACGTTGGAATGAAGCCTCATCCGTCAAGAGAGCATTTGCACTGAAATGAGGATTGGCACATTGTTGGATGAACCATTCGCAGAAGTGTACCCGTGGAGGCCAATCAGCTGCTGATAGTGCCTGCACACGCTGTACATGGTACGGAAACAACTGCTTCTCCCGTAGCACACTCCGTATAGTGACGTGGTCAACGTTACCTTGTAGAGCAGCAACTTCTCTGACGCTGACATTAGGGTTATCGTCAACTGCACGAAGAATTGCCTCGTCCATTGCAGGTGTCTTCGTCGTTCTAGGTCTTCCCCAGTCGCGAGTCATAGGCTGGAATGTTCCGTGCTCCCTAACACGCCGATCAATTGCTTCGAACGTCTTCCTGTCGGCACACCTTCGTTCTGGAAATCTGTCTCGATACAAACGTACCGCGCCACGGCTATTGCCCCGTGCTAATCCATACATCAAATGGGCATCTGCCAACTCCGCATTTGTAAACATTGCACTGACTGCAAAACCACGTTCGTGATGAACACTAACCTGTTGATGCTACGTACTGATGTGCTTGATGCTAGTACTGTAGAGCAATGACACGCATGTCAACACAAGCACCGAAGTCAACATTAGCTTCCTTCAACTGGGCCAACTGGCGGTGAATCGAGGAAGTACAGTACATACTGACGAAACTAAAATGAACTCTAACATGGAAATTAAGCGTTTCCGGACACATGTCCACATAACATCTTTTCTTTATTTGTGTGTGAGGAATGTTTCCTGGAAGTTTGGCCCTACCTTTTTGTAACATCCTGTATAAGGGTCGTACCAGCATCCCACAGGCAGTCATACCACTTGACAATTACCAAGAAGTGCTTGGCGGAAAGATCGTGTGATTTTAATTACTTGACGCGACTGGAAACCCGAGAAATTTTAATTCAATTTTCTTTTTTATCCTGTTCTTAATTACATTGAGCAATGTTTTTGATGAATGCTACAACAATATTAGTTTTCTATAGTCAGAACACTCTCTGACATTTCCTTTCTTCGGTAGGTGACTCCTATTTTCAGCCGCTCGGGCTACCCTTGGGTCTGAGGCGTCTCGTGACGGTTCGCGCGACTTGCCCCCGTTGGAAGTTCGAGTCCTTCCTCGGGCATAGTTGTGTGGGTTGTCCTTAGCGTAAGTTAGTTTAAGTTAGATTAAGTAGTGCGTAGGCCTAGGGGCCGATGACCTCAGCGGTTTGGTCCCACAGTTCTTACGACAAATTTCCCAAATTTTTCCCTTTTTCAGCAAAAGTCTTCCGGAATTTATCCACTGTAATAGCTTCGTACAATGATGTTGTAAAGTTTTTGTTTCACTTTTTCTCCTATTCTCTTCAGAAGTGCTGTTGGGATGTAGTCTGTTCCTGTTGCGTTCTTGCTCTTTAACTGCTGAAGCGCTGGATAAAATTCTTCTGGTATGATTATCGTTCTATTATTATCGTCTTCCACCATATGTTCAAGTTAGACATGGTTGTAATTTCCAACACTTCCGCATCATAGTACAAGTCTTCAAGATAGACCTTCCAGCGGTATGTCATATCTTCCCTGTCAATAAGTAATTGTCCATTCGTATCTTTTATCGTAGTACTTCCTTGTTTAAGTATGTACTGCAGTGGCTTTATCACGCTATTTGCTTTATCTGTTCTTCCTCCTCTACATCATGCTCTGTACTTCGCCCAACTTCCTTCATTCTTTCTTCTTTGTCCCGTTTACATTCTGTCACAATGACATTCAGTATTGTTCTGTATTGCATTTGGCTTTCTTTTGTACGTACCGTCTTACAGTGGTTTCTGCGATATAATAAATCTAGTATATCTTCAGTAATCCAAGGTTTTCTTTTACCCCCTGTCAGCTTGAAATTATATGTACATCAACTACTGGAAAAAATCGTACATCCACCTACATATTTTAAAGCACTAACCAATGTATTACCCCAAACTTTAGGCAGTTATTACATGTAACAGATATAATCTTAAGACCCCTGCTTTGTAAAGTTTTCTCTCATACAATCGCTCCTTCCAGCCTCTCCCTCCCTCTCACTTTCTCTTCCTCTTCCTCTCCCTCTGCCACCAACCTAACTGTGAATCCCAACCAAAATTGTAATTTGTGTATAATTTTTCCACTGTAGTCAACTTAATTATTGTATTTAAAGTTTGTAACATGCCACCTGATGGAATAAACGAGTATGGAGTTTAAGCTGTATCAACTTGTCAAAATAGGATGTATATGCCACCAGAAATATTTATTCCAACGCATACATTCGACACCTCAAAACAAACATCTCCAAAAGCCTTTAAAAATTTATTCTGTAATAATGTCGTTACGATGTATATTCTTTGTACTTTGTGATAATGTCTTCTGTTCTACGATATATATTCTTCGTACTTTGTGATAATGCTTTCTCTTTTGCAATACGACCCTTGCTCCTAATAGTTTCCAGACGATATATTTGTTTACAAAATATGACAGTATACATGTGATGTGTTATGATAGTGAAAGGAACCTGTGAACACTGTAGGTACTCTACTTTACTTATTTTATTTTTACCGTTAGATATACGATTAATTCTTTTCCGAAAGAAACCCAAAACCATGTTCTGAAATAGTGTTTTGTTTCTCCACTAGACAGTGCCACAAGTTCCTCCAAAAAATCGTAACACAACACACACACACACACAAGTTTCATACTAACCACCGGATGATGGAGGTTTAAACCTTTGAAACGCGTCGTGGAGATAAATAAACAGTGACTGGTAACAGTAAACTTGTTGTTTCATTTAATTTCAATAACAGTCACGGTAAAGCCTAGCCTAAAATGTTCACATTTAATGGCTGTTGTTTCTCATCCGCTGAACATGACCAATCCATCTCAGTTGGTGACCAGTAACGGTGGCTTCTATTGTATACATCTTGGCCTCCTCGAGAACCATAGTGTCTGATTCTAAGTCATTTCATTTGGTGTTAATGATGTACCTAAGCGTCTGTTGGTTGTAGTATTCTAGTTTCTTAAGATCACGACGATATAGTGTCCAGGTTTCGCAGCCATAGAGCAGGGCAGAAAGAACAACTGCTCGATACACCATCAGTTTTGTCGATAACGTAAGATCTTTATTCAGGAAGACCCGATGTAGGAGACGTCCAAAAGCAACACGTACGGCATGCAGTCTGTTCTTCACGTCCTTTTCCGATGAGCAGTTAGTTGATAATATACTCCCTAGATAGAGGAAGTGCTCTGTTTGTTCCAAAGGTGTGCTGGAAATAGAGATACTGAAATCCGGAAAGGCCGTTCCAGGAGCTGGCTCTGCTAAATCTTTGTTTTCTGGATGCTGATGGTCAGGCAAAACCGTTGATATGCGGTACCGAAATAATTTACAGACAGTTGCGGCTCTGTGGGTTTGTGAGCTGGAGAAACATTGTCGTCAGCGTACTGCAGTTGAGTTGCTTGAGTGAAACTTGTGAACCTTTTAGAGTGCAGTCTGGACTGATTAAATAGCCCTGGGTCAAATCTGTATTTACGTTCTACTCCGCAGTTGTTTACATACGACGTATCGTAAAGCATAGCTCACACATGTCATCATGGAAAGCTTGGGTCATTTGACCAAAGTGTTCAGGGCAGCCGAAACGTTTTAAGACCTTCCACAATGCTTCTCTGGGCATTGTATCAAAGGCATTTTCTAGATCACAGACCACAAGTAGTAAAGATTTATGTTATGCCCTGCACATCTTCTGCAGCTGTCACGTAAGTTTATCCTCTGGAGAGGAGAAATCCGTACTGAGATCCAGGAAGTACTGTCTAAGAAAGAGTTTGGAGGTGATTCAACGAAATTAAGAAAATATTGTACCAATTACGAAGACCAAGGATATGTCAGGGCAATTGTCACTTATTGTTCCGTCGACTATTTTGAAAATGGTGGCAATTGTGGAGTTTTCGTGTCAGCTGCTACTTTACGGGTTTCTCACATTAGAAGAAACAGGGGGAATTGTCTGTATTTTAGAGGAAAGCCACCATTTTGAATGGTATCCAGGGGGTGCTGTCAGGTCTAGATGTATTTCTCGGTTTCATTCTATTTAGAGCCTTGTTGAGTTCATGAGATATCGGTGGGACTGCTATACAAGGTTGCACCGGATGTTGTGGGACATGTCCGAGAAAGTCGGCAGCAGCAGTAGAACTACGGTTTAAAAGTGCTTTGTAAAGCTCTTTCCAGCGGTTTAAGGTGTCCTGTGATTGTCAGTGAGGATGGTCATGCTGTTGGCGACTTCCATGACTCCTGATAAGGAACGAACAGGCCCATATTTTTCTCTTATTCCAGCATAAAAACTCGGAAAGTCCCCAGCATCTGACAGGCTTTGAAGTTTCTTGGCTTTTTGTTGCCACCAGTGGTTCTTGATTGTTCTTATTTCACTTTGACGTTTCTGCTTGATCTCTTGAAAGTGTGTTTTATTTTCCAGGTGGGATGGATCTTGAGCAATAAATAGGAATATATCCCGTTCTTTACTTTTGAGGCTCTTAATCACTTCGTTGTTGCCATAAAATCAATCGTTTATCTACTTCGCATCAAAACCTTGATTACCACTGCAGACTTCTTGATGTTTTTTAAAGTGGACCATTCGTGTTCAACATCTGTTGTGTTAACTGGGCTATTGCTAAGTCGTTCCAAAAGTGTGTCTTGCAAGGGAAAACGAACCGTTTCATTCTGGAGGATGTTGATGTTGCATTTCCTCCTGGAAGGATTTAAGAAGAAGGATCGTTGTTTACGATGGACAAGGATACTCATATGGCTAACCAGCAGTTTATGTTCGGTCCAGCAACCATCGATGTTTCGAGTTGTTTTTTGTAGTCAGGACGACTTTCTTGTCATGCTGACATAGTCACTGAGATGCCAGTGTTTGATGCGTGGATGAAACCATGTTGTCTTATAACGGTTAGGTAAGCGGAAGGCATATTGGTGATACAAAACTCATGCTCACCTCAGAGACCTAGAAGTAGCAGCCCATTTGCAGTACAGTTTCCTACACTTTGATTACCCATTGTTACCCCAAAAACTCTAGAACTGAAGTCGCCTAGTAACAAGAGTTTATTTGCGGTTGGTATCTTGACGAGAACATTGCTCAGCCGATGGGAGAACTGATTCTTTGTATCCTTCTCTCCACCTAATGTGGGAGCGTAGGCAGAGACGAGGGTGACGAAGCTGTCTCCAGAAATGAGAATTCGAAGACTCACAACTATTTCATTGATTCGAATAGGGGTTAATCGACGTTATTTCGATATTTCTGTTTTTACTGCAAATCCTACACCACGGGTACGTGGTTCTCTTGCATCCTTTCCTTTCCAAAATACGGTGTACCCTGAGCTCGCCTGACTAAGGTGTCTTCGCCTGATGGTCTGGTTTCATTTGAGGCAGCAACATCTACATCTAATCTAGCTAGCTCGTGGATGAGAAGAGCTGTTCTTCTTTCTGGTTTGTTTCCATTTAAATCCAGAAGAGTCCTGACATTCCATGTTCCAGTAGTCTTTATCATATTGTTCTTTCTTGGTTTTCGTCTGCAAATTAGGAGTAACCTCCTGGGTGCGGATTCCCAGCCTGGTACAAGTGAAACTACTTATGCTTAATCAGCCTTTTCTAGGGCCTGGCCCATTCAGGGAGGGCAGCGGTTATCCTAAATAGGCCTGCCCAGTCGCAGACGAATGACCAGATCCCTGAGTAGTCACATGAGTTCTCAGGAAGGCGACCGTCACACACCTGCCGCTAGTATGCAGGTCCAGACTAGTAGCTTTCAGCCTTACTCACGCCTGCCACCACCGTCTTAATCCCATCGCCACTGGCCTTCAAGGAAGATGGGAGAAGAAACTGCCTACGTGTGTCTTTGTTTAAGGTACATCTCAACTTATCTCAACTTACGAGGAAGTAACCCGCTCACTGTGATTCTGCAACAATTCATCGCGGCACGTGCGTATGAGACATGTGATTTCAGACACCAGAACTGCAGCGAAGTACCGCGAGCTCTGGGACAGTGGAACAGCGCCTTTGCAGCCAGTTCTTGTGGCATCATCTCTTCCACCTACGCGACCGTCGGGGAACTCAGGTGTGATATGTTCCTCTTTCATCCGCTTCGCTGTTGGGTCCTAGGATGTTAGGGGAAGGCGCTATGGAAAGGGACGAAGAAAGGGATGGGGCGTTGTGGGACACACTTTGTCTGGTTCATCCGCTGAGACCTGTCTGGCTTGAGAGACCCGGCCAGTAGCTACGCTACCGCCAGCATAGCCCTCAGCTTGACGTTAACACGCAAACCTCTGTGCCCACAAGGGCAGTGCTACGATAATTCGTTGTCCTATGGAAAAGGAACGCATATTGTGCTGATAACAATCCCGCATCTTATCCAAAGTAAAAGAGGTTCACCACTTACTTCGTTACAGGTACGCGATAAACCGTAATTCCTCACCTGTTCCCTGAGTGTAAATTTTTATACCCACAATTAATTAAAAGCATTTTGCAACGAAGGAGAGTTGCTCTAATTCCAAATGGGATAACAACATTCCAATATCAAAGTAAAAACCTCTTGCAGGAAGTGAGTGATGAGTGGGTTCAAATGGTTCAAATGGCTCTGAGCACTATGGGACTTAACTTCTGAGGTCATCAGTCCCCTATAACTTAGAACTACTTAAACCTAAATAGCCTAAGGACATGACACACATCCATGCCCGAGGCAGGATTCGAACCTGCGACTGCACGCTCGCGCGGTTCCAGACTGTAGCGCCTAGAACCGCTCGGCCACACAGGCCGGCTGATGAGTGGGATTAGGAAAAAGCATGCAGCATGATTATGTTTGATATGAACAACCTCTGGTGACATTAAAAGCAACGGTGGTAACATTAAGAGTGCAACGGGAATTCCACTGTTAAATGCAGAGGAGAGAGCAGATAGGTGGAAAGAATACGTTGAAAGCCTCTATGAGGGTGAAGATTTGTCTGATGTGATGGAAGAAGAAACAGGAGTCGATTTAGAAGAGATAGGGGATCCAGTATTAGAATCGGAATTTAAAAGAGCTTTGGAGGACTTGCGGTAAAATAAGGCAGAAGGGATAGATAACATTCCATCAGAATTTCTAAAATCATTGGGGGAAGTGGCAACAAAACGACTATTCACGTTGGTGTGTAGGATATATGAGTCTGCCGACATACCATCTGACTTTCGGAAAAGCATCATCCACACAATTCCGACGACTGCAAGAGCTGACAAGTGCGAGAATCATCGCACAATTAGCTTAACAGCTCATGCATCAAAGCTGCTTACAAGAATAATATACAGAAGAATGGAAAAGGAAATGGAGAATGTGCTAGGTGACGATCGGTTTGGCTTTAAGAAAAGTAAAGGGACGAGAGAGGCAATTCTGACGTTACGGCTAATAATGGAAGCAAGGCTAAAGAAAACTCAGGACACTTTCATAGGATTTGTCTACCTGGAAAAAGCGTTCGACAATATAAAATGGTGCAAGCTGTTCGAGATTCTGAAAAAATTAGGGGTAAGCTATAGGGAGAGATGGGTCATATACAATACGTACAACAACCAAGAGGGAATAATAAGAGTGGACGATCAAGAACGATGTGCTCGTATTAAGAAGGGTGTAAGACAAGGCTGTAGCCTTACGCCCCTACTCTTCAATCTGTACATCGAGGAAGCAATGATGGAAATAAAAGAAAGGTTCAGGAGTGGAATTAAAATACAAGGTGAAAGGACATCAAAGATACGATTCGCTGATGACATTGCTATCCTGAGTGAAAGTGAAGAAGAATTAAATGATCTGCTGAACGGAATGAACAGTCTAATTAGTACACAGTATGGTTTGAGAGTAAATCGGAGAAAGACGAAGGTAATGAGAAGTAATAGAAATGAGAACAGCGAGAAACTTAACATCAGGATTGATGGTCACGGAGTCAATGAAGTTAAGGAACTCTGCTACCTAGGCAGTAAAATAACCAATGACGGACGGAGCAAGGAGGACATCAAAAGCAGACTCGCTATGGCAAAAAAGGCATTTCTGGCCAAGAGAAGTCTACTAATATCAAATACCGGCCTTAATTTGAGGAAGAAATTTCTGAGGATGTACGTCTGGAGTACAGCATTGTATGGTAGTGAAACATGGACTGTGAGAAAACCGGAACAGAAGAGAATCGAAGCATTTGAGATGTGGTGCTATAGACGAATGTTGAAAATTATGTGGACTGATAAGATACGGAATGAGGAGGTTCTACGCAGAATCGGAGAGGAAAGGAATAGGTGGAAAACACTGAGAAGGAGAAGGGACAGGATGATAGGACATCTGCTAAGACATGAGGGAATGACTTCCATGGTACTAGAGGGAGCTGTAGAGGGCAAAAACTGTAGAGGAAGACAGAGATTGCAATACGTCAAGCAAATAATTGAGGACGTAGGTTGCAAGTGCTACTCTGAGATGAAGAGGTTAGCACAGGAAAGGAATTCGTGGCGGGCCGCATCAAACCAGTCAGTAGACTGATGACAAAAAAAGTGAAAACAGGCGGCCACGTAATAATCTTCCAGTCTGCCTCCCTACATGTTCTGAAATGAAATATCAGAAAAGCGTTACTGCTAGCAAATGCATTTGGAAGATCGTAGTACTTTAACTGCAAAATTGTGACAGAAACTCTAAATTAGAGCACCAAACAATTTTCGAGAAAAGAACGTGACACCGTTGAGTAAATTTCACTTAAGAAGAACAGAACAGTTCGTTTACTACTAATATCCTGTTTCCGAACGTCATCGATGTAAAAGGAAGTAGCATGTTTAGTAGGATCAGTGCCACTTTATTATATCAGAACACGAGATACGGTATTATTTCCGCCAGAAAATGCACTTAACTGATGCAGATGAGGTATTTAAGCCTATTTAGAACGGTAAGACTACACGGAAGAAGCTAAATTAAAGACTGGGAGCAAATTTGTAAAACAATAGTCTCAAAAAAATGGTTCAAATGGCTCTGAGCACTATGGGACTCAACTGCTGAGGTCATTAGTCCCCTAGAACTTAGAACTAGTTAAACCTAACTAACCTAAGGACATCACAAACATCCATGCCCGAGGCAGGATTCGAACCTGCGACCGTAGCGGTCTTGCGGTTCCAGACTGCAGCGCCTTTAACCGCACGACCACTTCGGCCGGCACAATAGTCTCAAAAGGATGAAGATCATCCACCGTATTTTCCGTAATGCAAGTTAGGCTATGGCAAAAATTTACAGGATGTATATTTATGTGGCGAAAGCATTATTACTACTGCCCACTGTGAAGTTTAAAGGGTCCTGGTGGTGTTGCGGGCACATGTCGCAGTGAGGAAAGCATGCAAGCGGAAGAGACGAATGGGCAGTCATTACAGCAAAGATGCGGGCCGCAAATGCGGAAACCCGTTGCTATAAGCGGTTTTGACAAAGGGCATATTGTTGTGGCGCTGCTGGTGAAAACGAGAACCTCTGAAACGACGAAGCTGGTCGGCTGTTTGCGTACTGCTATCGTGAGCACCTAGGGAAAGTAGTTGAAGGATGGTGGAACAGCGCGCGGGCCATATGGTACTGGACGTCCACGTCTCAGTACAAAACGTAGAGGGCGGAGGATCCCCCACTGTGCAATCCACGATCTGTGGCGAATATGACGTCATAGTACAATGCTGGTGCAGGCACAAGTGTTTCGGAGCACACCGTTCAACGGCCACTGTTGAACACAGAGCTCCACATCACACATCTCCTACGTCAGTTACGACTGCAGTGGGCACAGCTACACTGGGTTTTCACAGTGGATCAGTAGATATGTTTCGTCTGTCGAATGAGTTGCATTTCTTGTTACACTATATCGATCTCTGGGTTCTTACACGCCGTCAAAAAGGTGAATGGCTGCTTGAAATTTGCATTATGCCACAGATGCAGGCCGGTGAGAGCAGAATTATGCCATGCGGCACATTGAGCTGGGATTCTGTGAGACATATGGTAGTACTCGAAGAAACCATGACAGCAGTGAGCTACTTGAACATTACTGCGGACCACCTGCATCGCTTCATTCTTTTAAGTCTCCCCCTAGGCCGATGACATCTTCCAGCTGGATAACTCTCCATGATACACGGTCTAAATCGTGCTGCAGTGTGGTTTGACGAACATGATAGTGACATCACATTAATGTCTTAGCTAGAAAATGTACCTCACCTTTACCTCCTGGAACACATATCGGGCGCCAGGTGCGTGCCCACAAACCGTGGTTCCGTAATTTGCGAGAATTTAGAGACCTGCGGGTACCCATCTGATGCCACATGCTTCTGGAAACCTAGCAAGGACATGTAGAATATATCGCTGCTGCACTCTTGTATGTGTTTGAAAAATTCACAAACACTCTATTAAACAGGTAGTCATAATGTTTTGGTTCATCGGTGTAAATTGCAACTATTAAGGTATAACTCAGCCTAACAATTCATATTAACCAGTTGTTGTTGATGTTGTTGATGTGGTCTGTAGTCCAGAGTCTGGTTTGATGCAGCTCTCCATATTACTCTATCCTGTGCAAGATTCTTCATCTCAAAGTACCTACTGAAAGCTATATCCTTCTGAATCTGATTAGTGTATTCATTCCTTGGTCTCCCTCTACGATATTTACCCTCCACGCTGCCCTCCAGTACTAAATTGGTGATCCCTTGATGCCGTATGGAGCCGAGCGACCGCTACGGTCGCAGGTTCGAATCCTGCCTCTGGCATGGATGTGTGTGATGTCCTTAGGTTAGTTAGGTTTAATTAGTTCTAACTTCTAGGCGACTTATGACCTCAGAAGTTGAGTCGCATAGTGCTCAGAGCCATTTGAACCTTTTGAACCTTGATGCCTTAGAACACGTCCTACCAATCGATACCCTCCTCTAGTCAAGTTGTGCCACATACACTCCTGGAAATTGAAATAAGAACACCGTGAATTCATTGTCCCAGGAAGGGGAAACTTTATTGACACATTCCTGGGGTCAGATACATCACATGATCACACTGACAGAACCACAGGCACATAGACACAGGCAACAGAGCATGCACAATGTCGGCACTAGTACAGTGTATATCCACCTTTCGCAGCAATGCAGGCTGCTATTCTCCCATGGAGACGATCGTAGACATGCTGGATGTAGTCCTGTGGAACGGCTTGCCATGCCATTTCTACCTGGCGCCTCAGTTGGACCAGCGTTCGTGCCGGACGTGCAGACCGCGTGAGACGACGCTTCATCCAGTCCCAAACATGCTCAATGGGGGACAGATCCGGAGATCTTGCTGGCCAGGGTAGTTGACTTACACCTTCTAGAGCACGTTGGGTGGCACGGGATACATGCGGACGTGCATTGTCCTGTTGGAACAGCAAGTTCCCTTGCCGGTCTAGGAATGGTAGAACGATGGGTTCGATGACGGTTTGGATGTACCGTGCACTATTCAGTGTCCCCTCGACGATCACCAGTGGTGTACGGCCAGTGTAGGAGATCGCTCCCCACACCATGATGCCGGTTGTTGGCCCTGTGTGCCTCGGTCGTATGCAGTCCTGATTGTGGCGCTCACCTGCACGGCGCCAAACACGCATACGACCATCATTGGCACCAAGGCAGAAGCGACTCTCATCGCTGAAGACGACACGTCTCCATTCGTCCCTCCATTCACGCCTGTCGCGACACCACTGGAGACGGGCTGCACGATGTTGGGGCGTGAGCGGAAGACGGCCTAACGGTGTGCGGGACCGTAGCCCAGCTTCATGGAGACGGTTGCGAATGGTCCTCGCCGATACCCCAGGAGCAACAGTGTCCCTAATTTGCTGGGAAGTGGCGGTGCGGTCCCCTACGGCACTGCGTAGGATCCTACGGTCTTGGCGTGCATCCGTGCGTCGCTGCGGTCCGGTCCCAGGTCGACGGGCACGTGCACCTTCCGCCGACCACTGGCGACAACATCGATGTACTGTGGAGACCTCACGCCCCACGTGTTGAGCAATTCGGCGGTACGTCCACCCGGCCTCCCACATGCCCACTATACGCCCTCGCTCAAAGTCCGTCAACTGCACATACGGTTCACGTCCACGCTGTCGCGGCATGCTACCAGTGTTAAAGACTGCGATGGAGCTCCGTATGCCACGGCAAACTGGCTGACACTGACGGCGGCGGTGCACAAATGCTGCGCAGCTAGCGCCATTCGACGGCCAACACCGCGGTTCCTGGTGTGTCCGCTGTGCCGTGCGTGTGATCATTGCTTGTACAGCCCTCTCGCAGTGTCCGGAGCAAGTATGGTGGGTCTGACACACCGGTGTCAATGTGTTCTTTTTTCCATTTCCAGGAGTGTATTTCTCTTCTCCCCAATTCTATTCGGTACCTTCTCCTTAGCTACGTGATCTACCCACCTAATGTTCAGCATTCTTCTGTAGCACCACATTTCGAGAGCTTCTATTCTCTTCTTGTCTTAACTACTTATTGTCCACGTTTCAAATGGTTCAAATGGCTCTGAGCACTATGGGACTCAACTGCTGAGGTCATTAGTCCCCTAGAACTTAGAACTAGTTAAACCTAACTAACCTAAGGACATCACAAACATCCATGCCCGAGGCAGGATTCGAACCTGCGACCGTAGCGGTCTTGCGGTTCCAGACTGCAGCGCCTTTAACCGCACGGCCACTTCGGCCGGCTGCCACGTTTCACTTCCATACTTCCATACGAATACTTTCAGAACAGACTTCCTGACACATATATACACGATGTTAACAAATTTCTCTTCTTCAGAAACGCTTTCCTTGACATTGCTAGTCTGCATTTTATATACTCTCTACTTCGACCATCATTAGTTATTTTGCTCCCCAAATAGCAAATCTCGTGACTTATTAGCAGTTTTTCCATTCCTCTGCAAAGAATTCGTGTTAGTATTTAGCAGCCGTAACTTATTAATTTTCACGCCTGTCAACACCTGCTTTCTTTGGGATTGGAATTATTATATTCTTCTTGAAGTCTGAGGGTATTTCGCCTGTCTCATACATTTTGCTCACCAGATGGTAGAGTTTCGTCAAGGCTGGCACTCCCAAGGCTATCAGTATTTCTAATGGGATACTGTGTACTCTTTTTTTCGACTTGGGACTTTCAGTGCTCCGCCAAACTCTTCACACAGTATCATATCTCCCATTTCATCTTCGTCTACGTCCTCTTCCATCTCCATAATATTGCCCTCAAGTACATCGCCCTTGTATAGACCCTGTACATATTCCTTCCACCCGTCTGCTTTCCCTTCTTTGCTTAGGACTGGTTTTCCGTCTGCGCTCTTGATATTCATACAAGTGGTTCTCTTTTCTCCAAAAGTCTCTTTAATTTTCCTGTAGGCAGTATCTATCTTACCCCCTAATGATATATGCTTCTACATTCTTACATTTATCCTCTAGACATTCCCGCTTAGACATTCTGCACTTCCTCTCGATCTCATTTATGAGACGTTTGTATTTCTTTTTGGTTGCTTCATTTTCTGCATTTTTATATTTTCTCCTTTCATCAATTAAATTCGATATCTCTTCTGTTTCCCAAGGGTTTCAAGTAGCTCTCGTCATTTTACCTACTTAATCCTCTGCTGCCTTCATTATTTCATTCCTAATCCTCTGCTGCCTTCATTATTTCATTCCTCAAAGCTACTCATTCTTCTTCTACTGTATTTCTTTCCCCCGTCCTGTCAATCGTTCCCTAATGCTCTCTCTGAAACTCTCTATAACCTCTGGTTCTTTCAGCTTATCCAGGTCCTATCGCCTTAAATTGCCGAATGTTTGCAGTTTCTTCAGTTTTAATCTACATTTCATAAACAACAGATCGTGGTCAGAGTCCACATCTGTCCCTGAAAATGTCTTACAATTTAAAACCTGGTTCCCAAATCTCTGTCTTTCCATTATATAACCTATCTGAACCTTTCCAGTGTCTCCAGGCTTCTTCCATGTATACAACCGTCTTTCACGATTAGTAAACGAAGTGTTAGATGTTATGCTCTGTGCAAAATTCTACCAGGCGGCTTCCTCTTTCATTCCTTACCCCCATTCCATATTCACCTGCTACTTTTCCTTCTCTTCCTTTTCCTACTATCGAATTCCAGTCCCTCGTCTCTCTTCACAACCGGAATAATTTCTTTTATCTCATCATACATTCTTCAATCACTTCGTCATCTGCGGACCTAGTTGGCATATATACTTGTACTACTGTGGTAGGCGTGGGCTTCGTGTCTATCTAGGCTACAGTAATGCGTTCACTATGCTGTTCGTAGCAGCTTACCCGCGCTACTATTTTTAGTCATTATTAAACCTACTCCTGGATTACCCCACTTGATTTTGTATTTATAGCCCTGTACTCGCCTGACCGGGAGTTTTGTTCCTCCTGCCACCGAACTTCACTAATTCCCACTATATCTAACTTTAATCTATCAATTTTCTAACTTACCTGCCCGATTAAGGGATATGGTATTCCACGCTCCGATCCACAGACCGCCAATTTTGTTTCTCCTGACAACGACGTCCTCCTGATTAGTCCCTGCCCGGAGATCCGAATGGGGAAGTATTTTACCTCCGGAATATTTTACCCAAGAGGGCGCCATCATCATTTAACCATACAGTAAAGCTGCATGCCCACGGGAAAAATTACGGGTGTAGTTTACCCTTGCTTTCAGCTGTTCGCATTGCCAGTAAAACAATGCCGTTTTTGTTAATATTGCAAGATCAGATCAGTCAACCATCCAGACTGTTGCCCCTGCAGCTACTGAAGAGGCTGTTGCACCTCTTCACGTATCACACGTTTGTCTGGCCTCTCAACAGATATCCCTCAGTTGAGGTTACATCTACGGTACGGTTATCTGTATCGCTGAGGCATCCAAGCCCCCGCACCAACGGCAAGCTCCATGGTTCATGGAGAGAGGGGGGGATTAACCAGTAAGGAGCACAAATTTATAACGAATAATTCTCAGAACTGTGTCGTTGTCTTACAAATTGAACCACCGACTTCCAGAAAAAAGAAGCACATTGACAAAGGCTGCTATTTAACAACAAAATTACAGAATGAATGCGATTCAGCTGACTTGTACTGAATCTTGAAACGATTCACCATTTTATCGTCTTTGAGAACGCACAGGAGTATTTGCCTGAGTTATGACAATACAATTCACGCATTTCCCCTCGAGCGGGCCTCATGTTTTGATGAGGCAGATAAGATTTAAATACGCGAGCTAAAGAAGATAGAAATCAAATACAAGACGATGAAGCACAAGCAGCTGTGCAAATGGGAGGCGCAGACACTCATCCACGGAGAGTTAAATTAACTTAAGATTGCAAAATCATGTGTGAAAAGAATTTACTCACATGGACAGTTGAAGAAGAGGATAATGTCAGAATTACAACAATAGAAACTTAATGTTAACTGAATTTTCGTCCGTTCTTGGTAGAACAACATTATAATAAATGAAAAGCAATAGAGGCATAACTGTACATAGTTAAGCTACTTGAGCCAAAGACAGGTATTTTGAGAGGATCTATCGTGTGATCCAAAGAGACAATGGACGCTTTCCATTCAGCTGCCACATCTCTGTTTCAGAGATACCACATTCTTTGAAAGTAGTTTGATAAAAACAAATACATATTAAAAGAAAAAAGTTAAACATTTTAATATTCAGCTTAATGATTAAAAATGTTTTAATGATGTTGCAAAGGTATATCTGTCTGCGAATAGAAATTGATATTACAGAGGTGACTGAAATCAGACGTGAGCATGGGCTTTCGGACGAAACAAAACCTTCAAAATGCTAACGCAGTCACTCATGTTATTGAACAATGGTGCAACCATGTCAACTATGGGAAATAGGTATCAATTACTATGAAATTCCGCACTAGATTGGAAGCCTGCAGCAAAACACGAAAAATGCGAGCATGAGGTACAATGACAGGGAAAGAAAAAATGGTAGTATGACAGAGACAGAAAAGAGGTTTTTCATTTAAGTCAATTTACTGTCGTAGAACATATTGCAGCTAACTGTGATAAATGGTACACGTAGATAACATGACGCACTTTTTTTCAGCCGTAGCAACCGAAAATTCCAAATGACTGCTTTAAGCATAATCTGAGACACCAGCGAAAGAGTAGCCAATGAAAAGGAACATCAGCGAAAAGAGTTTCCAATGAAGAGAGAAACTTCAAGCTAAGAGATAACAATGTACCGGGTGATCAAAAAGTGAGTATAAATTTGAAAACTTAATAAACCACGGAATAATGTAGATAGAGAGGTAAAAATTGACACACATGCTTGGAATAACATGGGGTTTTATTAGAACCACCCCATATTGCTAGACGCGTGAAAGACCTCTAGCGCGCGTCGCTTGGTGATGTTTGTGATGTCCTTAGGTTAGTTAGGTTTAAGTAGTTCTGAGTTCTAGGGGCCTGATGACCTTAGAAGTTAAGTCCCATAGTGCTCAGAGCCATTTGAACCATTTGAACTTGGTGATGATCGTGTGCTCAGCCGCCACTTTCGTCATACTTGGCCTGCCAGGTCCCCAGACCTCAGTCCGTGCGATTATTAGCTTTGGGGTTACCTGAAGTCGCAAGTGTATCGTGATCGACCGACATCTCTAGGGATGCTGAAAGACAACATCCGACGCCAATGCCTCACCATAACTCCCGTCATGCTTTACAGTGCTGTTCACAACATTATTCCTTTACTTCTTGTTGCTATTTCTCGTTACAGTTCCTACATTTTTCGCGAAACATCCGCGAATAACTTTTGCCAGAGTGTCTTCCGTATTTAAGAAATAAAGGTTTCATCTATCTTCTCTATCTTGAGACCATGAAAATCGTGGAAGCGGGTCGTAGGCGGCCTCTAGCATGACTAAGGTCTTCAGAAACAAGTTCCAATACCGAAGCTACATCGTAATGCCATGAAGTGAAAGAGCTTCTTGCGATGTTGTTTCATCTTCTAGAAAGAAATGTTCGAGTTCCTTGCTACGATAGGTGTACAATTTCTTAAGAAACAGTTAGTGATCAGTATCCCTCAACGTAAGAAGGAAGCAATGGGTTCGATACATGTAAGATACCGTATGCCACATTATCTGTAGTCTGTCAGCTAACCGAGGGAGCTGGTGCATCGATGAAGATACCTGCCTGCGCGCTTATAAGCAGCTGATGAATGAACTACGCACCCACCAGAAGCGTTATGAAGGTTTGTTGCTCTTCTTGTTACCCTGCCATTCCCCGTGTCGCAACGGCGCATTACTGGTGGAGTTGCTTCATGGACGGCGCCACCGCAACTTAGTCCATTTGCTGCGCCCACGAATCAAACTAATAGCCTAGTTTTTTTTCAGGTCAAGTAGCGATCGGAAGTGCTGGGAACGCGGCTTCGTTATAAGGTTGCTTGGTAATTGTATATTTTTTATACAGGGTCCAGGCAGATTGCAGCGACGGCACCTGAATCAAATTGGCACCTGTAAATTGCATTATCCTGCTACTGACTCTTTGTTCACAGATTCATTGCCTGACCGGGTGATGCAGCCGGTATCTTCTCTGGCTACCTGGGGTCCTGCGTCGCCAGCACCTGGCCGTGAACCTATGGTCCTGGACCCTACAGGTAATCCGGCGTGTAGCGGACAGCTGACGTCCACAGGCGTTGGTCCTCTCCACTTCACGGCCGACCAGGGGTTCGACGCACCAATTCGAGACACCGTATCGGTTCGACCACCAGGAGACCTCGCACTATTGCTGGATGCAGAGACGCACATTCCGTCTGGTTTCTCGGCTGGCGTTCCAGGACGGCCTCAAAGCGAATGCCGGGACGAATACAGGAGCTCGGCACCAGCCACAGCTTCGGCTCCTGCCTCCTCGTCTCTTCCTGCATCCATGCCTCCAGCCCCGCTGTTGTTGCAGTTGTCGTCACTACACGACAATGGAGAGGAGGTTAGAGTGGAGGAGTGTAGTGTCGCCGCTTATCGATACTGGCAGAGCTGGCGTCTCCATGAAAATTCCTTCGGGCACTGCGAGCGGCGCTTTGAATATTGTCACCAATAGGGTGACCGGACCAATGAAGAACATCCAGGCCGCCGACTAATGACCACTACCAGGACGGTGTTACAAGCGGCGGCCACCTCGGCAGCAATCATCTAGTTCGAGTTTAGTTCCGTGTTACTACATGGTGCCGAACATTAGATCGAGCTGTTGATAGCTAGCTCTACGGGCAAACATTCGGTGTACATAGACACACGCATCACTTTGCTTCTCTCGGCGCCTATTTTTCTTAGCGCTTTCTGGATATTTTTATTGAACTTTTACCATTTGTGCTTTCCGATATATCTGCTTCAGATCCGTGCATGCCATTTTCTCTTATTTTACTTGTTCGTGCCGCCACATATTGATTTAGCTTTAGCATTGTTTGCTTTGCCATGGCTATCGCATCGCCCCAAGCCCCAAGCTAGCCCGTCTCGTAGTTAGTGGCGCCACAATTGCAAGCGCCTTTGGCACCAACGCTCGATCTAACACAGCTTCTTCAGATAGAGAGGCCACAAATGACGCAGATTACTGAGCTTATGAAGGGCTTAATTCGGATGCAGACGGAAGCCAATGAGAATCACCTTCAGGCGCCACCAATTACGGCAGCGCCACAGCTTACACAGCCATCCTTAGCGCTTCAGTTTCGTCCATTTCAAGAGGAGTGGGTTCAGTAACTGGACCAGTTTGAAGCTCATCTATCTGCACACCAATGCCAAGTACCGTTAAACAGTCTCTCTTTCAACAACGGCTTTTGTGTCAGTTAATAGGATGTATTGCACATTGTTGCCCATTTCGGGGCCAGAACTTGTGATCTATGAAGAATTAATCCACGCTTAGAATAGATATTATGAGAAGAAATTCCTTTTGGCGGATGCCAGGTTTAAATATGTCACACTAAATATGTGACAGACTTACAAGAGTTTACGTAAGATTAAATGTGGCTGTGGCAAGTATTATAGTGACCTTATGATACGTGGCGCTGTTACTCAGAACGTGGATGATAATAGAAGAAGGAAACTTGCGGTCAAGAGTCCCTATTTTTCCTAGCCACGGCTGCCACAAACTGTTAACAGTGTAGCACTTCTTCAGTGGCCACTTGAGTAAAATATGTATATTTATAGTGCGCTTGTGTCAACTAATCTTTAGCTAGCCTGTCCAGATTCCTGCGGCGACATATCTCTTTGGCTATCATCTTCACAAAATTTCCATTCTTTTGTCCAAAATGTGATCATTTTCAGTAACAATTCTTTTTTAAGGATAGTTTTGACGAAAGAGATAAGACGCATGTTTTTATCAAGAGCCAGAATTGGAAACACAGAAAAATGACTTAAAACGCATCAAAAGATAATGTGTTTCAAATCGATAAGTTATCTGTGCTGAACAAAAAAAAAAAATTTCTGCAGTATCGTCTCAAAATGTGCAAGTTATGTAAGCTGAATGTGATGTGGATCTCATGTATCTAAAAGTGATGTATGTATCCTGACGAATTTGTTTGATTTTAAAAAAGTCATATATTTTACCAAAAACAACTATTATTGTATCACAACGAATGGTATAACAGACTGCTTCGTAAGAACAACTGAAGAAAACCAGACTACTGAACAGGTAGAAGAAGGAAGGTATGAAGAAATGAAGTCGATAAGAAGAATATGGAAGATACAGCACGAAGTAATTCAGCTTTTCCATTCGTTTAGCTTACAAATATCAAAGAATACTTCCACAGGAATTTAATAATGCAACAGAAAGAGTTTTCTGAATAAATTCCAAATCGGAATACAAGAAAGTTTTGATTCATTGTAATATGCTGGATGGACTTTTTACTTGACTACCAAATCCCGAGAGACAGTGACAGAAAGGATGAAATGGTTGTAAGAAATGCGTGTCACGTTACACTCTGCTGCCTGATCTGTGTGTGTTGGAAGTTCCCAAGGATTGTGTGTAATAATCTCAGCTGATCTACGTGTTTTGCAGAATCCAAGAGTACTATGTGAAAATATTTCAAGTGATAACATACATTTACATTTCTTAACAGGACTGCAACACTTTAAATAGTTTTAAATGCTCTAAAAAAGAAATATTAGTTCTCGGATAAAAATGAAGATTGTTAAAGAGGGCAGCAGACAAATCAGTGCGGATCTGCCGTCCTCTACTGTCTTAAAAGTAAAACGAAAAATTTTATGGATGTGCATTCATTGTATTAACTGGAAAATAAAAGAGACCAATTCACAACAAATTAGAGCATTTAAAATTTGGTAGAAGATTACTTTCAAATGAAAAAACGGATAACTGATTTTACTTTTTAAGAAGAAGAAGGTCGCGCACCTGTCTTGCCTCTGCAAATCCACCTCAGAGATACAGCACGGACAGTGCTGTACAATGATATAGTCGGCTGCTGCAAGCACGATGTGAGTGTCGAGTCTGCTGACTCTGACACTACTGCCGAGGTGCGATCAGCAAGCATGGCCCACCACAGGGCACTCAAAGAGCCTGTGGTCGCCTAAATGTCGAGGCACCAGCAAGGGAAACAAAGCCGCCGCTAAATGAGTGTGGGAAGACGACCAAGTCTTCCCTATCAAGGTGGAAGCTTTCCCTCCGGTCGTGGACCCTAAACCACATTAATTCAGCTGCCGGGGAGAGGGCCGAGTGGCAAAGTACTGCCGCATCACACCGAGATGCGTCAGAAGCTCAGGCTACCATCACAGCCCCGCCAGCAGGCGACACATGGACGACGCGGGTGCTTGCTGCGCCATGCACCGTATCGTCAACTACCGTTGCTGCCCGGCCATCTCTAGCGGCAGCCAAGCCGTTGGCGAAATGAGGCCCCAGACTCAGCGCACGCAGATGCAGGAGAAGACGACGACGCCAGTCGTAAGCAACCGCTGAAACACCCCCCCCCCTTTTTTTCCCTGAGTGGCTGGGATATCCCACAAATTGTGAGGAGAATCGGCCGCCAGTAGGGAGGTGGGAACAGCAGCCGCGATCTGGAAAGACACAGCAGCAGCAGAAGACCGTCCAAATGCTCGCCACAATGCGTTTTAACGTCTGAGGAACGGCTACAGCCACCCAAGCCGTCATGGTACAGAGAGGACTGCGTTCTTAGCCACACAGAAAGACTGCGTCGAGAGTTTGCTAGAGACTTTCTAGCAGGCAGAGGGCTACCTGGCCCTGCCACTGCCCCAGCATAGTCATAGGAGAAGGTAGCCGCCAGGCAGACATCTACTGCTCAGGCAATGCCCCAAGCTACTGGGACTGCCCCTGACGAACAGTCTACAGTATTCAAACTATGAGATGAAATGGAAATGAGTGTGTGATATCGTTGGCCGGGAAGCCCCATTCAGGGAAGATCGGCCACCAAAGGCAAGCCTTATTTCATTTGACACCACACTGGGCAACTGGCGAGCCGGTGATGGGGATGAAATGATGAGGCCAACACAACACCCAGTACACGAGCAGAGAAAATCTCCATTTCGGCCAGGAATCGAACATGGACCCACTTATATGGGAGGCAGGAAAAGAGAAGACGGCGCCAGCCATCAACAACCGCTGCCTACCCCCCCGCCCCCCTTCCTCTGAGTGGCTGGAATGTCCCACCAGTTGTGGGGAGGACCGGCCCCCAGTGGGAGGGCGGGAACTGCAGCCAGCATCTGGAAATTCACAGCAGCTGCGGAAGACCGTACACATGCTCGCCACAAAGCGCATTAACATATGAGGAACGACTACGGCCATCGAAGCCATCATGGCACAGAGAGGACTGTGTTCTTAGCCACCCTGGCTACACACAAGGACTGCATCCAGAGTTTGCTAGCGAATTTCGAGCAGGCAGAATGGTATGTGCCCCTGCCCCAGCAGCGTCGTAGGAGAAGGTCGCCTCCAGGCAGACATCCACTCCTCAGACAATGCCCCAAGCCACTAGCACTGCCCCTGACGAACCGTCAGCAGTATTCAAAGTATGAGATAAAATGGAAATGAATGTGTGATATCGTTGGCCAGGAGGCCCCATTCAGGGAAGTTTGGCCACCAAGTGCAAGTCTCATTTCATTCGACGCCACAATGGGCGACATGCGCGCTGGTGATGAGGATGAAATGATGAGGACGATACCCAGTCCACGAGCAGAGGAAATTTCCAATTCGGCCAGGAATCGAAAATGGGCGAACTTATATGGGAGACAGGAGAAGACGACGACGCCAGTTGTCAGCAACAGCTGCTATCCCCCCCCCCCCCACTTTCGCGTGAGTGGCTGTGATATCCCATCAATTGTGGGGAGGACCAGCCGCCATTAGGGGGCGGGAACAGCAGCCGCGATCTGGAAAGACACAGCAGCAGCAGAAGACCGTCCACATGCTCGCCACAATGCGCACTAACGTCTGAGGAACGACTGTGGCCTTGCAAGTCGTCATGGTACAGAGAGGACTGCGTTCTTAGCCACAAAAAAGGACTGCGTCCAGAGTTTGCTAGCGACTTTCTAGCAGGCAGAGGGGTACCTGCCCCTGCCACTGCCCCAGCATAGTCGTAGGAGAAAGTTGCCGCCAGGCAGACATCTACTGCTCAGGCAATGCCCCAAGCTACTGGGACTGCCCCTGCTGAACAGTCAGCAGCGTTCAAAGTATGAGATGAAATGGAAATGAGTGTGTGATATCGTTGGCCAGGAGGCCCCATTTAGGGAAATTCGGACACCAAGTGCAAGTCTTATTTCATTCGACACCACACTAGGCAACTGGCGCGTCGATGATGAGGATGAAATGATGAGGACAACACAACACCCAGTCCACGAGGAGAGAAAATCTCCATTTCGGCCAGGAATCGATCACTGACCCACTTACATGGGAGGCAGGAGAAGACAACGACGCCAGCTGTCAGCAACCGCTGCCTGCCCCCCCTACCACTGAGTGGCTGGAATGTCCCACCAGTTGTGGGGAGGACCGGCCGCCAGTGGGAGGGTGGGAACAGCAGCCGGGTTCTGGAAAAACACAACAGCAGCAGAAGACCCAGCTAAGCAGGCAGACTATGAGATGAGGAACTAACTCGATGGCAAGTGTTTATCAAAGACAAGGGTAGCATCAGGAGTGGCCCAGGGATTTGTGATAGGACTGCTGCTGTTCTCTATGTACATAAATGATTTGTCAGACATTGTGGGCAGCAATCTTCGATTGTTTGCTGTAATGTACGGTAAGGTTTCAAAGTTGAGTGACTGTAGGAAGATACAAGATGACTTAGACAAAATTTCTAGTACCTGTGATGAATGGCAGCTAGCTCTAAATGTGGGAATATGTAAGTTAATACAGATAAGTAGGAAGATCAAACCTGTAATCTTCAGATACAGTATTAATATTGTCCCGCTTGACACAGTCAAGTTGTTTAAATATCTGGGAGTAATGCTGCAAAGCGGTATGAACTGCAACGAGCATGTATATATGTATCTGTATGTGTATTTAATTTGTACTTGTATCTATGTTAGTATTTCAATGTTTCAGTTGACTGAATTAGAGTAATTCTTGAGAACAGGAAAAAAAGGAACCTATGTTAATCCTTGAACACTTATGATGGCATCATGCCACAACCAAGTTTGTTAATGATCAAGTAACTGTGAGTAGCTTTGACGACTTAGTGTGAAACGTATATAATTCTATGTGCCTTATGTTATGTTTGTTTTGCTCCCTACAAGGAGAGATCCTTAAATACTTCATTCACTAAGTACGTGAATCCAATAATATTACGACTGCGCGTGAGTCGTAACGATCTTTCAGACTCATTACTCCTCACGCGGGAAGCGATGTAATATTATTGGTATTTCCGTCCTATGAAAGCTTTGAGTACCCTTGGAAAGGCATTCACCTATCTTTATTTTAAATGATCAACGTATGAGATGAGACCTATTCTTTGAAAGACATTTGTTTTATATAATTTACGAACTGTAAAGCTGCGCATCTAGCGCGGACGCTAATACATCGATTGCGCAGTCAAAGAAACATTTTAACAGAAGCTGAACTGACGTTCCGGTTCGATCTGAATAAAAGATGACAGTAAAAAACATTTGTAGATCTTCAGATTTTAATGTACTTCTGCTTGTAATGTGGAAACGTAAAGGAGGTCGACTTTAAGTTAAAAGAGTGAGCGGTCTTGCTAGCGTGCAGACAACATTATTAATTAATAAAATTAAAGTAATTCATGTTCGAAACTGTAAATCAGCAAGTTATTGTTATCGGAGGTGTTGAACAGTGCAAGAATTGTCTTTAACGAAAGGAGAAAAGTAATGACTGTAATTTGTGACAAAAACGTGAACCAAGGAGACAGCACAGGACAGGCTGAAATCTCATCGCACCATACTGTTAAAAAAGTACATATTTAAGTTATATTGTTTATAAATAAGCCCTAATTTGCTAGTGAGAATTGTTTGAATATATTTAGTGTTTACCAGACTTCTTATTCTGTTCTTTTCCTTTATACTTTTTTACCCTCCATGCCATATTGTTTTTATAAATGTCAAACAGCCTTTACTACAGCAGAGAATACTGCGGCATCCTGGTCGTAGACAGAAGGCCGCTCCTTGTCTTCTATACAACTCATAGCTACCCCATTAATTAATGATTTCATTTGCAAATGCAATTTCTTTTTACTATTCATTGTTAAAGGTCCCTTAGGTAATTATAAAATTCATACTGATTACGTAAAGAAATCCGGGTTGTTCTTTTCCAAATAATAGAAGTCTTTGCGTAATCAAAAACTAGCCTCCTTCTGACAACGATCAGGAGCCGACCAGAAGACGGACGTCTTCGACCGCTTTCGTGTGTCCTGTGGCAAAGCTGTGCCAAACTGGGAACACGGCATTCTAGTATGAAATACAGATTTAAATTGAAAGAAATGAGATATATTTAATAGTAATAATTTTTTTTATCATACTAGAAGCCGCGCGACTGCTACGGTCGCAGGTTCGAATCATGCCTCGGGCATGGATGTGTGATGTCCTTAGGTTAGTTAGGTTTAAGTAGTTCTAAGTTTTAGGGGACTGATGACCATAGATGTTAAGTCCCATAGTGCTCAGAGCCATTTTGAGCCATACTCTCGTGCATTCTTCTTTTCCTTGATGCATGCCTTGGTACTTTTTCCCTCCGCCCTTAAAACCACTCTTCTTTCAGACGAATTTCTACCACTTTCTATCACGCTATGGGCCCGTGTTGATGGGTAATCTTACCTAGATGGACGGACATCACAGACCCTGCTTCTGTGAACTACTCGATGTAATTCCTAACAAATGCAGAGGCGGCAGTAGATCTTTTGAGATGCTCCTTGGTGACGAAACCATTAGAGAACTGCTGTCTGAATGTCTTGATCGTTGAAAATCTCTTTCCCCCTGATGTTCTCCCTCGATACCTGGACATTGTCGTCTATGGTCGATGTCTATGGCCTTTCTTCCCGACGAGAATAACACACATCAGAGGGACCTGGGTCACATTGTTGACACCATTTCTCATTTGGTCCAAATGCCGCCATAATATCACAGTGAATCTGTGCAATTGTAGACATTTTGCTCACAAGAATCGTACGGTCCAGCGTACTTCAACTTGGGAGTGTGTTTCCAATTGCCGCACCATTACACTCCCCCCACCACCCATGTTGTCCGTACTGCAGGAGGGCTCTGTGTACAGTCCTTTGATTTGCTCCATTAATGCTTCACCCAAATGAGCCATTTGTTCTTCAAATATTTAGACCTTAACTTCATCTTTCTTTTCGCCCTTCTGTGTCCCACTTGTGGTAAAGACGACGGACTTCTGTTCATGTGCCCATAAGAACAACTTTCTTTGGGGACGAAATTTAAAATAAGAATGGCCACGAGACCAATGGAGAATTAATCGTGCCTTAGCAGTCCAATCGGCTCCGAGGATATAATTGGCAGCTGAATATTCTATCGCCTTCATACCCATCTTCCAGACAAATTCCCAACACTGATTTTAATTTAACACAGCCATTTACTCTTAAATTTGTTTTATTTGCCGTTCAGTACTCTCCTGACTCTCGCCTTAACCTTCCCCATGTGCATATATGTTTATATTTGACAAAACAGTCTTAATTTCCATTAAATGACAATGCGTAAGTTAAGGGCTGCACATAAACAGTAACCGCGAACCCGTCTTTTCGCGAATCGCACTCATAATCTTTCCCTGACTTAATTTTCAAAGTACTTGCTGCGCCCTTTGCGTCTCTGCGCACTCATTCTTTGCGTGTCCCTGCTTACCACAACCCCAGCAGACCCAATTACGCACTCATTAACACAATTCTTGAGCGTGGTCAGCGATTCCGTGCGCTACCATAGCGCTTCGTTTCACACGCCTGTTCTGATTCACACTCTTTTTTCCGTGTCTACCCCGTGAGCCTGTGCCTCCCTTTGGGTGTCGATAAATTCGATGGACTGTACTTGTTTTAACATCTCTTCTAATTAAGTCAACCTTTTCGGAATCACACAAAATACAGCTCGTTGCATAGTTTCGGGGTTTAGTCCCCCTAACATCTGCGTTCCCATCTGCTCCTCCATATACTGGAGAGCAAAGGCTACCGCACTCTTTCTAACGAGTTCCACATGTTCTGCTAATGATTCACCAGGGTCTTGTTCACATTCGGCTGTGAGACTTACCTTCTTGGGATCCGAAATCTTACATGCGGTGGTAATGGTATTTTGACGTAGTGTTTCCATCAGTTCCCGAACAGTACCTTCCGCTTGAATATTCCTTATTTGCAACTCACAGATCAGCTCACCCCGCTGCAAACAAGTCCCATCCCCGGACATACTGAAATCACAACGGTCGATCTTCTTTCTACAAGCAACAGTACGAGGAATAATTAGAATAGTTACACCTCAGTCAGTCAACCACACTCTGCTACTAAAGTGTTTTGGAAGCATGGAGTTGTGGCTCTAAATAATTACTCGTGGAGTCGAATGATTGAGTATACAATACAAGGTCAAATTTTTTCGTCAGATTACACGATAGTGATCTCAAGTATAAATAGCATACTTAATACAACGTAACAAATGCTAGTTAATATAAGGATGACCAACAGGATGAAGCTACTAAGAAATGAATTGCTCCAGCAAAATCTTGTCAAAAAACCCTTTCGAACCTTTACCTTCCGTAATACATTGTATAGTTTCTGATAATCAAAGACAACAAGATGTTAAGATCAGAGTTTTTAAAAACAGCAAACACAAAATCAAAAATTATTATTTTAGTGAAACCACCGAACATCCATCTAGAATTTCCCTGAACAAATCATAATCATGGAATCCTCGAGTTTTTCGATCCAGGTTAGAACCCAGTAGCTGAACACGCTTTTCAGAAGTACAGAAATCTATAGTGAATACAAACTGAGGCTTCCCTTCTGTTGCAGCACGCCAGTAGAGCTGCCACTATCCTGTCCAGTAATTCAGCAGCATATGACGTGTATATAGCGTTTTTTCCTTTTACAGAAGCAACATCACATGGAGTTCATTGGCACAGACCGTGCCCTCATATACGTAGTACTTAAACACTGGTTTCATTAACCTTAATTCAAACGTCAGCTTCGTACGTTCTTACATCAGCACAAAAATTCAGCTGTCACGTTTTCCGATCAAGCAGTGATACTTCTGCAATAACACTGTCTGAGCATGGCTCCAGGTACACCACTGTCCCCGGTCAGTTCCCCCGGCCTACCAGCCACGCTTCCGGCTTGCCCCACTCCAGTTGACAACCACCTCTCTCGCCGCCGACCATCGTGCCAGACAGCCTCCCACAGCCTCCCAGCCCGAAGATAGATCATTGCTCTGTGATGCGACAATCGATAAGTGCCGACATGGTACAGCGAAGAGAGAAGTTAAAATAAGTGTAAGACCAAATGCCTTGTTAATAACTTCGTAGTTTTAAATGCTGTCGTTCCATTTTGCATTTCACATGTCGATAGTATCGCTTATTTGCGATTCATCGGCCTTAGAGAGACATTCCGACCTAGTATAAAATACTGTATTGCAGATATCTCCATGCTTCCCGGTTCTTTTATTATCAGACTGGGAGGCACAGAAAGATATACACACTTCACCCAAAATGGGTTAAACACTTCTCCTTCATCGAGTTTCTGTTTGTAGATTCAGTTGTTTTATAGCCAGAAATTGCTGGTGTCCTCAACATGTATTTGCTCACTTTAGTTAGAGTTTGGCATTTGGTCGCCAGTAAACTGCGAACGGTCCAAAGAGCATACGTCTCTACACATGCTTTGAGCATAAGGTAGGAACGTGGGCTCTTGGATTTTGGGCGGCTTACTGGTCCCCCCCTATGAACCCCAGACCTTGCCGAGGTGGGGGGGCTTAACTGTTCCGTCCTCAATAAACCTGACAGTCTCTTAAGGACTGTAAAGGCCTGGGGACGGACCAGGACCAACGAGGGGTTCATAAAAACTCTGTATAGGGAAGGTGTCGCCACCTTTCCGGCTGCTGCTGTTTTGGGACCATCGTGCTGCTGGTCATGCATTAACCACTACAGTATATTTAGATGTTTCTATTGATGAAGCGTGCTCTACTAGCGCACATGTTGCTAAGGTAGAGCAACAGCTTGAAACTGAACGTTTTGAATCTTCGGCAATAGAAATGTCAGCAAAATGTTTCGAAAAATATCTTCTGTGACGACGATAATCCCTAATTTTCACGCAACTAGCATTTGGTGAGTGGAAATTGAAAACGTTCTAAGTGCCAAATCGTATCCAAAAATTTGAGAATGTATTCTGATTGTGCTTAATTGTACTGTTCAACGCATCAGCGCAAGAAGGAGACAATTATATGTGCCAACAAGTTGATTCTTGCAAAGCAGAAAACAGCAAGAACTGTTTACACAAGTAGCGTTATTACCGGTTTGGAACCGACGGGTTCATCTTCACACGCCTGTTCACGATTATATTAAATTTAGTGTTGTTTGCACTAGTTTTTTTTTCAACAGCTAATGTAAACAACATAAAGTGTAGTATAAAACTGGGCAGCCGTCGGAAGGTGAACCTGTCGATTCGAAAAGAATACAGCGCTATTTGCCTACATAAACAGAATTATGAAAAGTCCCTGGTTACTATTTTGTTCACTGCATGAATCAACTTGTATTCTGATCAAAGCCACAGTCTCAATAACCTCATTTTTCGACAAAATAGACGGAAGATAGTATTTGTTCAAGTGACGTTAATACTAATGCAGTACGTTTTATTTCTGATAATACAAATGCAGATACACAGCATTACGTTTTTTACATTTTGAAATTCCAGAGAGAAGGTCAGCTTGTCACAAAGACCTTGCGCCATCTACTAAAGCATTTTTGAAAGACTGTCGCCGTGGTTTGGCACCAGGATCAAGTCTAGACACACGCAGAGTGCTGCGAACACAGTACCACAGAAAAAGGGTTTTGTGATATAATGGCAAGTAGAATGTTTTCCATTTCCACTCCTCTGTTATTAACGTCGGCATGGATTGATTTGACAGTTCCTGTTATGACAGCTAGCTCAAATAATTACTGGTAAGTGAGTAACTTAAAACTGATCATCTCGAATCTTCATTAACAGCAGCAGGAAAAGGTAAGTAACCGCTTTTACGTTCAGAATGTTGTTTCTACAAGGAAAAATCAAAGTTGTGGGACAAACTCCAGAGTTCTGAAACAATTTTCGTTACATAAATTAACATAGCTAAAACTAACTATTTACTGCCCACCTGGCTAGCCGGTCTAACGTGCTGCTTCCCGAGCGGGAAGGCGTGCCGATCCCTGGCACGAATACGCACGGCGGATAAGTGTCGTCGAGTTCCGGTGTGCCGGCCCGCCTGAGCATGGTTTTTAAGGCGGTTTTCCATCCACCTCGGCGAACGCGGGCTGGTTCCTCTTATTCTGCCACATTTACACTGTGTCGGCGATTGCTACGGAAACACCGTTTCCACGTACGCGTACACCATAATTACTCTACCACGCAAACATTTCGGATTACACTCGTCTGTTACAAGTGACTCCCGCAGGAGGGGGGGGGGGGGGCAGTAGGGGCCGAACGCCACAACAACTCTCGGTTCGGTGGGGGGCGGTGGTTGGGTGGCGGTGGGTAGGGTGGACTGCTGTGGGGTTGTGAACCACTGAGGGCTACAGTGGGACGAAGCCTCTCCGTCGTTTCTAGGTCCCTGGTTTAATACAATACAATACAACCATTTACTAGTAAAGAAACCATGCTTCCCGACGACTAGGTTTATTTAAAGACATCTGATTAAAAGTTTTTCTTCTGCAAGGTTTTATATTACACCTTTTGGTAAGCTCTCATTAGCAACCAGACTGAATCAGAGTATATTACACACCGTGCATGTAGTAATATTATTGTATCTTAGTCGAGGAATTTTGAATCAAGCAAAACCTAAACGCAGTAGGGATAATGGGTAAAAAAACACAGTATCCACCATATAGATTTATAACCCAAATATGAAGCAATCTGAAACGAGCTTTGAAGTTCACAGAAGACACAGGCATATCTCGACTACAATGCGACTTATACATGTCATGCACAGATAACTTTATTCTCTCAACGTACTATAGAAATTAATGTAGCCTACACATTAAATACGAGGGTAGAATTTAAAACCGGCCGCGGTGGTCTAGCGGTTCTAGGCGCTCAGTCCGGAACCGCGCGACTGCTACGGTCGCAGGTTCGAATCCTGCCTCGGGCATGGATGTGTGTGATGTCCTTAGGTTAGTTAGGTTTAGGTAGTTCTAAGTTCTGGGGGACTGATGACCTCAGAAGTTAAGTCCCATAGTGCTCAGAGCCATTTGAACCATTTTTTTGAAGATTAGAGTGTAACGTCCCGTCGACAATGAAGTCATTAAAGACGAGGCACAAGCTCGCTTAAGGATGGAGAAAGAAATCAGAGACACCCATTTCAAAGGAACCACATAGACATTTTCCTTAAGCGATTTAGGGAAATCACGGAAACCTAAATCTGGATGGCCGTACTGAGATTACGACCGGCGTCCTCCCGAATACGATTCAAACGTGTTAATCACTGTGTCACATCGCTTGCTCACGTCGTTATCAGAGGAACAGGCAGGTTCGTCAGCTACGGAATCCCATGTTAAACAATGTGCGCTGAACAGTGTGCTCCGAAACACTCGTACCTGCACGAGCGTTGTACTCTGTCGTCAGATGTGCCACAGACCGCCGCCTATCCTGCGTTATAGAATGGACAAGCCCCTCATGTCCAAGTTCTGTGATGCGGTATGGAAATCCAGCACGTTGTCGCCTACTGTGGTAGCCGCGTCTTAGATTCATTTTCCATAGATGCCCGCGACAATAGCATGCAGAAATGCAATAGGCTTCGCCGATTCCGAGTTGCTCAATCCCAGCTGCTGGACCGTAAAAAATTGGTCTTTGTCAAAGTCACTTGTGTCAGTGGATTTCCCCGTTTGCAGCCCTTATCACAGTACTAGTGATCCCCTTTCATCTCTTCTTTAGTTCGAAATTGCTTAGCGTTACATAAAAATCTGTCCATATAGGGTAGTCAATTGATCGTGGCCGGGCCCAATATCTCACGAAATAATCGTCAAACGAAAAAACTACAACGAACGAAACTTGTCTAGCTTGAAGGGGAAACCAGATGGCGCTATGGTTGGCCCGCTAGATGACGCTGCCATAGGTCAAACAGTTATCAACTGCATTTTTTAACATAGGAACCCCAATTTTTTATTACATATTCGTGTAGTACGTAAAGAAATATGAATGTTTTAGTCGGACCACTTTTTTCGCTTTGTGACAGATGGCACTGTAATAGTCACAAACATGTGGCTCACAATTTTAGACGAACAATTGGTAAAAGGTAGGTTTTTAAAAGTAAATTACAGAACGTAGGTACGTTTGAACATTTTATTTCGGTTGATCGAATGTGATACATGTACCTTTGTGAACTTATCATTTATGAGAACGCATGCTGTTACAGCGTGATTACCTGTAAATACCACATTAATGCAATAAATGCTCAAAATAATGTTCGTCAGCCTCACTGCATTTGGCTATACGTGTAACGACATTCCTCTCAACAGCGAGTAGTTCGCCTTCCGTAATGTTCGCACATGCCATTGACAATGCGCTGACGCATGTTGTCAGGCGTTGTTGGTGGATCACGATAGCAAAAATCCTTTAACTTTCCCCACAGAAAGAAATCCGAGGACGTCAGATCCGGTGAACGTGCGGCTCATGGTATGGTGCTTTGACGTCCTATCCACCTGTCATGAAATATGCAATTCAGCACCGTTTCAACCGCACGTGAGCTATGTGCCGGACATCCATCATGTTGGAAGTACATAGCCATTCTGTCATGCAGTGAAACATCTTGTAGTAACATCGGTAGAACGTTACGTAGGAAATCAGCATACATTGCACCATTTAGATTGCCATCGATAAAATGGAGGCCAATTATCCTTCCTCCCATAATGCCGCACCATACATTAACCCGCCAAGGTCGCTGATGTTCCACTTGTCGCAGCCATCGTGGATTTTTCGCTGCCCAATAGTGCATATTATGCTAGTTTACGTTACCGCTGACGGTGAATGACGTTTCGTCGCTAAACAGAACGCGTGCAAAAAATCTGTCATCGTCCCGTAATTTCTCTTGTGACCAGTGGCAGAACTGTACACAACGTTCAAAGTCGTCGCCATGCAATTCCTGGTGCATAGAAATATGGTACGGGTGCAATCGATGTTGATGTAGTATTCTCAACCCCGATGTTTTTGAGATTTCCGATTCTCGCGCAATTTGTCTGCTACTGATGTGCGGATTAGCCGCGACAGCAGCTAAAACACGTACTTGGGCATCATCATTTATTGCAGGTCGTGGTTGACGTTTCATATGTGGCTGAACACTTCCTGTTTCCTTAAATAACGTAACTATCCGGCGAACGGTCCGGACACTTGGATGATGTCGTCCAGGATACCCAGCAGCATAGATAGCACACGCCCGCTGGGTATTTTGATCACGATAGCCATACATCAACACTATATCGACCTTTTCCGCAATTGGTAAATTGTCCATTTTAACACGGGTGATGTATCACGAAGCAAATACCGTCCGCATTGGCGGAATGTTACGTTATACCACGTACTTCAACGTTTGTGAGTATTACAGCGCCGTCTATCACAAAACGAAAAAAGTGCTCCAACTAAAACATTCATATTTCTTTGCGTACTACACGAATATGTAATAGAAATGTGGGTTGCAATTTAAAAAAAACGCAGTTGATATCCGTTTGACCTATGGCAGCGCCATCTAGCGGGCCACCCATAGCGCCATCTGGTTTCCCCCTTCAAGCTAGACGAGTTTCGTTCTTTGTAGTTTTTTCGTTTGATGCTTATTTCGTGAGATATTTGGCCCGGTCACTATCAATGGACCACCCTGTATATTGTCTCTCACAGAAAAAAGGTAAATTGAGGAAGAAAAAAGTATTTCAAAAATTAGTTCAATTAGTTTTTAATAGTAAAAGGGAATATAATCTTAGCAATATTTTCTCTGCTGTATCAGTATTACAAACGTATCTGTATTCTTATACCATCGTCCGCAGTAAATACTGCAAACTACACAATCTAAATGTTATCGACGTACGAAAACAAACAGTTTTCTGTATGAAAATTTGTTAACTAGCAAGACCTCCTTCCCACGTTCAGAATAAAACCATTGACAACTACACACATCAGAAAATAGCTTTGCATCATCCCCGTTCCCAGAATCTTGAAGATAGACGTTGACTGTGGATATTGTATTACAGACACAGTCCCTTTGACTGTTTAGAGATGTCACTAAACCCGCCCAAAGATGTAAACAACCATGCATGGGCAGCGTCTATTACACGGAGGGGGTCTTACAGCCCATCTGTTCCAGTCATTCCACCAGGAAGGAGGAACACGTCTCGTGTTGTCTGTACTTCCGCCATGCCTAGACAGTTGATACCGCGGTGCGATCGCGTCCGCATTGTTACTTTGTGCCAGAAAGGGCTCTCAACCGTCTCGTAGTGAACCAAAGCGATCTTGTTCAGACATGGAGGAGATACATAGAGACAGAAACTGTCGACGACATGCCTCGCTCACATCGCTCAAGGGCTACTATTGCAATGGATGACCGCACCCTACGGATCATGGCTCGGAGGAACCGTGACAGCAACGCCACAGTGTTGAATAATGCTTTTCGTGCAGCTCCAGGACGTCGTGTTACGACTCAAACTGTGCGCAGTAGGCTGCATGATGCGCAACTTCACTCCCGACGTCCATGGCGAGGTCTGTCTTTGCAACCACGACACCATGCAGCGCGGTACATATGGGTCCAACAACATGCCGAATGGCCCGCTCAGGACTGGCATCACGTTCTCTTCATCGATGAGTGTCACACATGCTTTCAACCGGGCAATCGTCGGAGACGTGTTTGGAGGCAACCCGATCAGGCTGAACGCCCTAGACACACTGTCCAGCGAGTGCAGCAAGGTGGAGGTTTCCTGCTGATTTGGTGTGGCATTATGTGGGGCCGACGTACGCCGCTAGTGGTCATGGAAGGCGCCGTAATGGCTGTACGATACGTGAATTCCATCCTTCGACCGATAGTGCAACCATATCGGCAGCATATTTGCGAGGCATTCGTCTTCATGGACGACAATTCGCGCACCAATCGTGCACATCTTCTGAATGGCTTCCTTCAGGATAACGACATCGCTCGACTAGAGTGGTCAACATGTTCTCCAGACATGAACCCTATTGAACATGCCGGGGATAGATTGAAAAGTGCTGTTTATGGACGACGTGACCCACCAACCACTCTCAGGGATCTACCCTGAATCACCGTTTAGGAGTGGGACAATCTGGACCAACAGAGCCTTGATGAACTTGTGGATAGTATGCCAAGACGAATACAGAGGACGTGCTACTGAGTATTAGAGGTACCGTTGTGTGCAGCAATCTGGACCACCACCTCAGAAGGTCTCGCTGTATGGTGGTACAACATGCAATGTGTGGTTTTCATGAGCAACGAAAAGGGCGGAAATGATATTTATGTTGATCTTTATTCCGATTTTGTGTACAAGTACTGGAATTCTCGGAACCGAGGTGATGCTAAACTTTTTTTTGATGTGTAAGTTTCGTCCAGTACAGAATACATAATGTTAATTTAAAAGTAATTCATTAGTATGCATTCTACGTTTAGTATGAACTGCTAGTAAAGTACATGTGGTTCGTGAACTAAATTTTTCTCTTAATTAAAATATTTTTTCCTATCTTATGTGAATGAAGAATTGCTTATTTTAGGAAACTCAATGTTTCGTGCCCCTTCGTTTTTGTATTATTGTCAAGCCACATAACCGTTGTTGACTCACTGCAAAATGTAAGCAGTATTTGATTTTTGAAAAAGAATGCTGAGATTTTGCAACAGTCAAAGGTACTGTTAGGTACATTAGGACTTTGGAGTATATGTCCTGTTAATTCAGTATCAGTGAGCTAAGATTTACTAATGATATCTCTGCTAACTAGTATAGAGTTCAGATATTCGTGTTTTAAACTGACTTGTTATGAACATTAGCTGTGCTGAAAACAGAGGACAAACGCCATCAGCAAATGTCACTGTAAACTTAAACGTTTCATTTTAAGACCTTCGTCAGACATGGATATGAACGAAGGTTGTAATCCTCTCTGACACCGTCTTCGTGATTTATAATTATATCCTATTTTCATAGCAGTATATAGAAATGGTTTACGCTGGTCAAGGTCATTCTCCAATCGTCCGAACCGTGGATATACAGTGCTCTCAGAAACAGTCTGAAAAGCGTCTAAGGGTGTTGCAGGATACGTTGTACTGAGGAATAATTTTTAAGCAAAATTTCGGTGGGTTGCGCCCTTTGCGAGTTAGTTAACATTGAAGTTAGCCATTCAGGTCGTAGCCCAAGCAAATTCAAGCAGCCCGCCAGACACAGCGTCGTCGGACGTCTACTTCGTTTGGTTTCCTAAATCCGAACAAGACAGCGATACAAAAATTGAACTTGACACGGTAGTAATGGTCGAACTAGAGCCAAAGACTGAACAGTCCCGTGCTCTGTCATCTACGCTATAAGAAAACTGACACTATTTCTCTCTAGCAAACTGCTTCAATTTGCATTCGCAGGAACCTGATTGAGTAATTCAGTGCTAAATAACTCGGAAAAGGCTTAATGTATCGAATTTTTTGCTACAGTTATATCTCAGGACAATCTCCCTACCAACACCCGCACAAGCTTATCAAACTGTTTGTGACCACCCTGTGTAGACTACAAAGTAACTGTGAATAGATGTACATAGATTGCACGAAGAAAGTAGTGAAAACGAACAGAGGGGCATAAAATTAACGTTCAGTGGAATGAAATGGACACATTAGCTCCACTGGAGCCGGCCGGAGTGTCCGAGCGGTTCTAGGCGCTTCCGTCTGGAACCGCGCGACCGCTACGGTCGCAGGTTCGAATCTTGCCTCGGGCATGGATGTGTGTGATGTCATTAGGTTAGTTAGGTTTAAGTAGTTCTAAGTTCTAGGGGACTGATGACCTCAGATGTTAAGTCACATAGTGCTCAGAGCCATTTTTTTAGCTGCACTGGCACACGTTTTGCAAAGAGGAAGCCGTAAGACTCTCTTTGAAAAAACCTTCGTTCTCTTGACCACGAACGGATACTATCGCCGACTGTGCACAGAGGCGACAAAGGTTACAACGCACGCCAATAATTTTGACCATAAAGAGGAAAGATACTAATACTTCGTTATGGAGGTGAAGTGCTTCAGGGATCATTCTTATAATGTTGGTTGGTATCAGCAGTGTTGACAACGACCGATAATGACGAAATGATACACATCAAGTGATGTCACGTCTGTGTGCCGAGGTATGTAGCAAATTACATCGTCAGTATCGAGCAAAGTGAAACAGCCGAAAAGGAATTTTTCTCCTCCTCCGTAAGCAAAAAATTCCCAAACGTGGTATATTCATTTACTACAACAAAATATTTAAAAACTTACATTTGAGATAGGATGTCATGTAGACAACAAATTTAGAAAAATCTTTGAACTCATGACACAGCCACCGAGAAATAAAGAAAATCAGAGCGCTAACAAGCAACAGCTCACATCCCACGTTTACTGTATGTGCAGTTCAATTTGGCACGGTATACTGGTGGCGATCTTGAGAGATTTTGCCTATGTTATCGCATACAACATCATCAGAGTGAGGTGGGAAGTCGCTTTGAGCGTATAGTACTGACCACTGGGAGAAAAAAAGCGCATAACACTTCGAGGTTCTGAGTTTCATAAGTCTGCCCCATCTTCCAGAACAATCGTGTTGTTGCAGGTAACATGATATCCAGCCTTAACGAATGACTGTGTTACAAATCATACGGTAAAGCTGTCAATCAACCGCAGGTAATAATCTTGCAGCGTGATGATGTTGTCTTATAAGGTAACAAAACGTTGTCTTGTCTGAAACTGGTGCATCTGAGGCTACGGAAAGAGACGCATTTCGTCAGCTGTGTGGCTGTTCCTTGCATCTTGTTGGCTGGGGGAAAAGAACAGAAGCTTGCGTTCATTTGAAGAAACACAAAAGATGAGATCATAATTGGCGATGGATGGGGTATGGACGAATCAGGAGCGGTCGCACATCTGCGAACAAGGCAGATAAATGTTTACTATGTTTTAATAGTACGGTACAATTCATTTTGTGGGCCTGTCAAATTTGTAAGAAGTAAGTGACCACGGCATTGTGAATACTTTCTTTAACTATCAAGTCGAACTCAGTACAAAATGTCTTGACATCCTAAATGATTAGTTGAATCATTGTCAGTTGTGATGTAGTACCCTTGTAACATTTAAATCTTTTTGTAGTATTATTAGTACTGTCATAGGTAAAAGCCACGTGTAACAATAAAACGTCCTGTCACAGAGACGCAAGTACAACACTATCCATGTGTAACATTCTCTTCTGAATGTGGCCTCCTGTCGGTATCAACGAATCAGCACCTACTCTAACAATTCATAATAAAAGCTATTCTAAAAGCAGATTCTAAATCACATTCCCTGAGTTAACGTTGCCCCTTTTACAGGAATTTTAGAAGTTTGTTTGACCATGTAGTGTATGTGTATTAGATGCAATTGTCAGACTATTATTTGGAATATGATGCGATTCCAGTTTGGAGCAAGACATTAGGCAATCAGAAATCGAGCCAGTAATCTTTTAGTTCCAGGTGTTTTATGTGGTCAAGACTATTTATGAACCGTCGCCAGTCTAATTAGGCACGAAATTGCCTGCATTGGATTATTCTAAAGCGAAATTGTGATTTCCTGTTTCGTATACATCTTACTGTGCTTAGGAAAGCAGAACCAGTTTCTCATGAGCGGCAGAACAGCTAACTTTCATTCTTACTTTGTCAACTCCAGACTAATTATGCTACAGCCCCCAGATATATTGAAACTTTATTCAAGTGCAAACAAAGAAAAATCGGCCATAAGGGGTCTTTACAAATACGATTTGGTGAACCAGTTATTATTCTAAGTTAGTTAAGCGGAATTGCTGCGTTATGTTACTAACACGGTATTAAGACATACTTTGAATTTATCATTCTTTCATTTATGCATCATTTCAGCAGTTAATCAAATGGTGGCCCTTAAATTGTATTTAGTCTGAGAACGCTAAAAACTTTATAAACTCTTGTGAACTCTACACTAAACACTGTTCGAAAAATAAGACAGAACTACCTGATTAATTTCTGTGTTGATTATAGCACTAGATTCAGCAGTTTAATCTTTTATACAACAGTACAGTATATTTTACAATAACCATTTCAGTACACTACTTTACTTTATATGATCAGTGTTGTTACACTCAAAGTTATTTATCAAAATCGCAAGATAATTTGTTTTTGTTCGAAAAATAAGACAGAACTACCTGATTAATTTCTGTGTTGATTATAGCACTAGATTCAGCAGTTTAATCTTTTATACAACAGTACAGTATATTTTACAATAACCATTTCAGTACACTACTTTACTTTATATGATCAGTGTTGTTACACTCACAGTTATTTATCAAAATCGCAAGATAATTTTTTTAAGTAAACAATTTTCTTTAGTATTTTTGTTTTAGGAGGTCTTAAGGAGGTCTTTCACGTTATAATTAAACTTAGGTTAGAGAGTCTCAGGGAACCACAGAAAGGGGGACGTCTAAAAGGGGGCTGGTACAACACAGTAAGGTAGTTGTAGAAACGATCGGTATTGTAGTCTTTAATTGTCGTAGCTGTATTTGGAAAGAACCAGAGCTCCAAGCCCTAATAGAAAACATTGAAGCTCAAATAGTTATAGGTATAGAAAGCTGGCTAAAGCCCGAAATAAGTTCATCCGAAATTTTTTCAAACTAACAGAGTTCAGAAAGGATAGTTAAATACAGTTGGTGGTGGAGTATTTATTGCTGTTAGAAGTAGTTTACCTTGTAGTGAAATTGAAGTAGATAGTTCCGGCGAAATAGTATGGGTAGATGGTATACTTGACAGTCGGACTAAACTATTAATTGGATCATTTTACCGACCACCAGACTCAGAAGATATAGTTGCTGAACAGTTCAAAGAAAACTTGAGTCTAATTTCAAATAGGTACTCCAATCATACAACTATAGTCGGTGGTGACTTCAGTCTACCCTCGATATGCAGGAAAAATTATATCTTTAAAGCCGTCGGCAGGTATAAAACGTCATCCGAAATTATACTTAATGTTTTCTCATAAAATTATTTTGAACAATTAGCTCATGAGCCCACTCGAAGCGTAAATGGTTGCGAAAGCATACTTAACCTTTTAGCAACAAATAATCCAGGACAAATAGTGAGTATCTGGACAACAAGGCAGTTGCTGCTAGACTGAATTCCGTAACATCCACAACGATAAAAAAGAAATGCAAAGTACATATATTTTTAAAAAAGCTGATAAAATGCTCTTAAGACCTTTTTAAGAGACAGTCGTCACGCCTTCCGATCTGATCATGTAAGCGTAGAAAAGATGTGGAATGATTTCAGACAGATAGTATCGATGGAAATCGAGATATATATATATCACATAAAATAGTAAGTGATGGTACTGATCCCCTATGGTACACAAAACGGGTCAGATCGCTGTTGCAGAAGCAACGGGAAAAGCATGCCAAATGTAAGAGAACGCAAAATCCCCAAGATTGGTAAAGTTTTTCGGAAGTTCGAAATACGGCGCGTACTTCAATGCGAGATGCTTTTAATAACTTCCACAACGAAACTGTGTCTCGGAATCTGGCAGAAAACGCGAAGAGATTCTCGTCATACATGAAGCACACCAGTGGCAAGACCCAATCAATATCTTCACTGCGCGATAACAACTGATGACAGTCCCACTAAAGTAGAGTTATTAAAAACGGTTTTCCGAAACTAATTCACCAAAGAAGACGAAGTAAATATTCCTGAATTCCAGTCAAGAATAACTGCGAAGATGAGAAACATAGAAGAAGATACCCTCGGTGTAGCAAAGCAGCTTAAATCACTTAAAAAAGGCAAGCCCTCTGGTCCACATCGTACACGAGTCAGGTTGCTTTCAGAGAATGCTGATACAATAACTCCGTATTTAGCAGTTATATACAACCGCTCGCTCACAGAAAGATCCGTACCTGAAGACTGGAAAATTGGTCAAGTGTAGTGGTTAATAGAAAAATAAATGGGAGAAGAGAGACCGTGAAAAAGGGGAAAAATGAAAAGCAAATCGGACTTTGTATTACAGAAAAGCTATCGGACTTCGTTATTGGGAAACGCTATTATTGGGGTGGTCCTTGTGGCGTTTTTGAGCAAAGGTTAAACCAATTTCCACTAAAAAAATTTTTGAAAAAGAACAGAGAAAAACAAAATGTAACTGACAGGGGGAAATGGCGTAGCTTTGAGTTCATTCTTTACCAGGTTAACATGTCTTCTTTCGTGCGGCGTCCAGGTCTTCAAAAATCTCCTTCAATTCTGCGTGAAAAGTCTGCTCCGAAATCTTGCAATCGTCCAGGAATCACTAATTTATACCAATTAAAATCATCTTGATACTGTATGCAATTTAATTTACTTCGCTACCTCCATCCTCCGATTTTCTTAACAACTTCCACAATATGTCTACACATTAAAATCAGATCAAGACTAGCTAATAAATTTTTTTAACGTCTTCATCAGATCACGTCTGCCTTAAGCTTCGGCTATCAAGAGACAAACAAGAAACGAATAGAAAAACAAAAAAAAGGAGTTAAAATTTTAGTATTTTCTCTGCCGTCGAGCGCTCATACCGCTGCGACGGGATATTTTTTATCTGAGGGAACGAGTGTAGCGCGGCGAAATTCAAAGTCCCGCTACACAAGTCACACCAATACCCAAAAAGGGAAGTAGGAGTAATCCGCTGATTTACAGGCCCATATCACTAACGTGATTTGCAGTAGAGTTTTGGAACATATTCTATGTTAGAACATCATGAAGAACCTGGAAGAAGTCCGCCCAGTTAGCCGTGCGGTCTCACGCACTGCTTTCCAGGCGGGAAGGCGCGCTGGACCCCAGCACGAATCCTCCCGCGGATTAGTGTCGAGGTCCGGTGTGCCAGTCATTTTGTGGATGGTTTTTAAGGGGGTTTTCCATCTGTCTCGGCGAATGCGGGCTGGTTCCTCCTATTCCGCCTCAGTTACACTATGTCGGCGATTGCTGCTCAAACACAATCTCCACGTACGCGTACATAGTAATTACTCTACTACGCAAACATTTGGAGTTATCGTCTGGTGTGTGACGTGGAGGGGGGGGGGGGGATCTACTGGGGGCCGAACCGCACAATAACCCTGGGTCCGGCGTGGGGCGGCGGTGGGATGAGTGGACTGCTGTAGCCTGTTGTGGGGTTGTGAACCACTGAGGGCTACGGCTGGGATGCAGCCTCTCCGTTATTTCTAGGTCCCCAGTTCAATATAATACAGTACAATGCCTGGAAGAAAACGATTTATTGACACAAAGTCAGCACGAATTCAGAAAATATCGTTCTTGTGAAACACAACTAGAGCTTTATACTCATGACGTAATGAGTGCTATCGACAGGGGATGTCAAATTGATTCCATATTTTTAGATTTCCAGAAGGCTTTCGACACCGTTCCCCACAAGCGTCTTCTAATCAAACTGCGTGCCTGTGAAATATCGCCTCAGTTGTGCGACTGGATTCGTGGTATCCTGTCAGAAAGGTCACTGTTCGTAGAAATAGACGCAATGTCATCGAGTAAAACAGAAGTAATATCCGGCGTTCCCCAAGGAAGTGTTATAGGCCCTCTGTTGTTCCTGATCTATATTAATGGCATAGGAGACAATCTGAGTAGCCATCTTAGATTGTTTGCAGATGATGCTGTAATTTACTGTCTTGTAAAGTTATCAGATTACCAAAACGAATTGCAAAATGATTTAGATAAGATATCTCTATGGTGTGAAAAGTGGTAATTGACCTAGAATAGTGAAAAGTGTGAAGTTATTTACATGAGTACTAAAAGAAATCCACTAAATTCCGATCAAGCGATAAGTCACACAAATCTGAAGGCTGAAAATTCAACTATATACTGAGGGATTACAGTTATAAAGAACCTAAATTGGAATGTTCGCATAGATAATGTTGTGAGTACAGCAAACCAAAGACTGCTATTCATTGGCAGAACATTTAGAAAGTGCTGCAGGTCTACTAAAGAGACTGCTTACACCACGCTTATCCGCCCTACTCTGGACTATAGGTGTGCGGTGTATGATGTGCATCAGGAGGACTGACGGATGACATCGAAAAAGTTTAAAGAATGGCAGCTCGTTTTGTATTATCGCGAAATAGGGGAGATAGTGCCACAGGCATGATATGTGATTTGGAATGGCAATCATTAAAGGAAAGGCGTTTTTCGTTGCGACCATGACATTTCAATCACAAGTTTTCCCCTACGATTGCGAAAACATTCTTTTGGCCCCACTTACATAGGGAGTAATGATCATCACGATAAAATAAATACAATCAGGAGTTCGCACAGAAAAATTTAAGTGCTCGTTTTTCCCGCGCGCCCTTCGAGAGTGGAACGGTAGAGAGACAGCTTGAAGGTGGTTCATTGAATCCTCTGCCAGGCACTTTATTGTGAATAGTAGGGTAGTCATGTAGATGTAGATGTAGATCAGAAAAACTGTAATTTCCAGAAAACTATAAATTTAATTCTCCACAAATAACATTTAGAGTTTATGCAAAATAATTTTCAAAATATTTTACTTGATTAAGTGTACAAAATTAAGATTCTTTATAAGTTTAGAATACTGAGATCCATTTTCACTCAGAGAGGACCATGTCTAGGAATAAGTCTTCGGAAAATGAACTTCCTTGAATCAGTATATAGTAGGAACAAATTATTATTTCTAAATGCACACACAAAAATTTACAGTTTCACCCTGTTACAACAGTTCGAAATGAATTTGTTAACCATGTGCTGTAGGTGATGTGTGTGGTGATGGGAGTGGTGACTACAAAACCTATGTACTAGAAGTCATGGATCTTTGAGTTTTTGGGCTTAATAAATTCCTAACGGCGTCGATTTATGTATATAATATAGCCCAATTGTAAATTCAGTGCTACTGTAAAATAGCAGTCACCATCTAAAGCTATTTGGGCACTCTTCTTTGTTCCACTTAACAACAGTGCGCCAAGTCCTTTCACCTTTTCGCCTTGCTTCCTTTCAATGCGGTTTGAGATGGGAATTACTACCCCTTTTACTTTTCAACTTTGTAAATTTAATGCCCTCAGCATGAACCTGTTTTTATGTCGACAATATTTCTTTTAAAACATTTATCTGATTCAGCCCTAAATTGTTTTCAAACATTGTTATACAAAAATCTTTTACAAATTCATTTTATTACTCTGTAGACACCAATGTTCTTACAGCACCTTTGTTTAAAGCTATTGACTTTCACAGAAAAGCAATAAAACTTACAATGGAGTATTATAAGCTGGTTGTAAGGAAATGTTTTTTATTTAGAAAGTTACGTATCCATCAGGGCAGTTGTGTTGCATATGCTCCTGTTTCCATATGTTTCTCAATAGGTAATCACCATTAAAACACTAACAGGAAACTACAGCTCTGTAATCGTTAATCACAAATCTCTTTCATAATAACATTTTTATGCATCACACATAGCATTTATCAACCTAGTTTGAAAAACACTTGAAATTTACTCAGAAAATTCACTAAAACTTTTCATTTCTTTTATACTTAAATCATCATATTTACTTATTTTCTTATAAATTTTATTTTAAAATGACTGAAAAATGTAATTTTAATAAATAAACTTATTTACATACAGCACACATATTTTACATTAAAACAGAAGTTTATGTTCCGCTACATACATGTATGATGACAGTCAGTTTTCTATTTTGGGATATAAAAACCAATATTTTCGTTGCATGGCACTTTTCGGCCTCTTGACAAGAGTTTGGCAGTCCATTTGTCGTATGTCTTTCTTATCACATTTCACCGACTCGCTGCTGCCCCTTATATAAGCAAATTAGGCAGTCCATTCTTTGCCATGTGATTTCATCTTCCATTTCATACTACCTTGGCTGCAAAAAACATTGCTTTGCAGACCACTATCTGACACTAAGGGCTTCTTTGCATATTCCATGTACATACGTATTTTGGAATCTGAAACTTTTGTAAATGTTGGAATTTTGCTTTATAACATAACACAATAATTATATAATCATCATCATCATCATCATCATTAAGTAATACTCACTTCTGTGCAGTTCTAGTTCCATATATTTTCAGGTCAACTATATTTCTGACCCCCAATGGGTTTTATTTCTTGTGTGTTTTAATTAGAACTAATTCGCCTATAGTGACTTTTACTGCTTTTAATTTTTCATTATGTCTTTTAGCTCCAGATTCTGCTTTCCTTTTTATCAGTTCCTTTACCAGTTCCTTTTATCTGTCCAGACTTATTTCATTGTTGGTTGGAAATTTAAGTATTTCTTCGATTAAGCTTTTACTTATTTAGCCTCACATTATTTCTACAGTTGTGAAACCAGTGGATTCCTGTTTCAATGTATTCGTGATTACTTCAAAATATGAGATAAATTTGCCCTAAGTTCTATGACTTATGTGACAGTAAGTTCTACATAATTTTGCCAATTCTCTCAAATAACGTCCTATAGGATTGCTACACAGGTAGTATACTGATCTGTATGATACTTGTACCCACATTTTCTCAATGCCCTCTAACCATATTTTAGCAATAAATCGACGTTCATTGTCCGACAGTACTGTTTTTGATGTTCTTATTTCGTTAAAATATTCTAACATTTTTCTAAACACTGCTTTCGCTATAGTTATTCTAATAAAATTCTATTGATACCCACATAATCCGAGGAAGGCTTTTAATTGTGTCCATCTTTCGGGGGACGACATTTTTCAATGGCTTTGAACTGCTCAGGTTCCTTTTCTATTCCAGAAGTCATAATGACATGGCCTAAGAATTTTCTTTCCTCACTAATTCAAACTTTTTAAATTTCAAAGTCATAACCACGTTTTGTAGAGCAATGAATACTTGTTCTAATAATTCACAATGTTCTTTCCATTGCTGCGTAGCTGTTAATGAAACGTCTACGTAAATTGTGAGTTTTTTACTTAAGACTCTTCCGAACACCCAATGTAACGCACGTATAAACACAGTAACCTACATGTTTAAACCGACAGTTATCAATTTGTAATTATAACAACTGCCAGCAAAGAGAAAAGCGGTAAATTTTCTAGAGTGAGCATCAAGGATGATTTGGCAGAACCCTACTGTCAGATTCAGACTGGTTGAATATCTAACATTATACAATCTTCGCAACATTTCGTCCAACGATTCTGGCCGATCTGTTTCCCTTTTCACAATTTTGTTCACTGTCCTGGTGTCAATGATTATTCTCACTCCTCTATCGTTTATGCTGATAATAATCAATGGATTATTGTATTCACTGTTACTACATTCTACGATTCCCCATTCAATCACTCTGTCAATTCCTTCTTGAACGGCTCGTTTTTTCGCTAACGGTGCTGAATATGGGCAAAGAATAGAAGACTCATGAAGTAGGATTTTCATATGTTTTTCGAAATTCTTTACCCTTCCAGGTTTATCCGAAAAGACTGTAAAGTTTTGTTCGAGAATTTGTAACAGTTAGTCTCTTTGAACTGGATCTAAATCAGTTATTTCACTGAGAAGTCTCCTAAATTCTTATAGCATTTGGAATCCTTCGAATACTTCAGATAATCCATCATTTTCAGTACCGGTACCTGTTTCTAACATCATGGAGGTAAGTTACTGTTCCACCATTAGGCAGTTATAGGTTATGATGTTCATTTCTATATTTTCTTCATCATGTGACTTCTTTCTTCTTTTGATTGCGAATTATTTCACGATAGCCATTCGTTGCTGATTACTGAAATTTTCATCCGCTGTTTTTTTTTCTTTACATCCATAATGTATTTTGGATCCTGGATAAAAATAAGGTCTACTTTCATCTTTCATAATCTGGTGGTGTTACATTTCCTTTATAAATGTACTCTTCTTGTTTCATGTTTAGATTTGGAAGATTTTCACACGGAGTAAGTGCTTCCTTTTGTACTAACATTTCTGTAGAACTGAGTTTTTCGTAAATTTCTTCTTCTCCTATTTTTGAAGCACGTATCTCGTCGCTCTCTTCACCTTCATGTGAGTCAGACTCTTCAAAGTCGCTTTCTGGTTTCAACATAAAAACTGTTTCTAATGTTGCCGTAAACTCCATATCAGCGCTGGTTTCGCAATTCATGCATAGTTGAATGCATTCTATTGTAATTAGATCTTCCTTTTATTCTGGAGCAGTAACATTTTTTCGTTTATGAACAGTTTTTTATCCGAACTGTCTTCTCTATCTTATCTTATGACGCCACCTCGTTCTTCAGATTGATTGTAATCCTTACGGATTTCTATTCCTCGCATATATTCATTCTTAACAACTTCTTCAGCATCTTATTTTCTTCAGAATGATTATTCTGCAATACTCATTATTTCATCTTCTGCTCAACGCTTGTCCAAGGCTTTGTTATTTTCCCTAACCACTGCAGTTCGCGATCTTTGCACGGCGTGGTTTAATTGACTACTAAACCTTTGCCCTTTGTCGGTAGCACACGAACTCCGCGCGGCACATTTTAATAATCTCTCACTTTCCATTTCACCTATTGCTTCCCCAAAATTTTCGGTCGTTTCAACGCCATATTTTTCGCCATTACGTTGCCTTAAATTGTTATAGAGATAATCCATCTCTAAACGCCTTTCGTCAATTCCGAATAACTCTTCCTTTGATTCCTTTAATATTTGTTTAGTGTCATTACTGTCGTTAGTTTTAAATTCCTTTACTACGAGCGAAAAATTTCCCACTCACCCCTGTGACGTCACACACAGCGTGCACAGCAACTGACACTGGTGTTTCCGCTTTTGATCGCTGCTGGCGGTTTTCACTTGCTGGCGAAGAGCTCTTGTTTTTAGCCGACCATGATCCATGCTTCTGACCGTCTGTTGCGGCGGTCGCATTGTCTCGCACCTTATTAGCACGGTACTGGTGTGCTTTAAAATTTCTGTCTGTTCTCAGCATTATTCCTAAGTCCGTCAGGCCCCTAACATTCGTGGATCTTAGTTTTCTGCTTCACATTTGTAGAATCATTACGCCATACATTTCCCTTAGTGCGATTATTTGACGTAAGCCTGCCTCTGTCTCTTCCCTTTTGAAGCATTTATACTCTGTACTTGTTATTATCATGTTCGTGATTGTTGTGTCTGTGGTTCCTATTGTATTCGTTCTGCCGGAAATTATAATTTTCACGCCACTAGCCTTCGTCGATCATTCTTTCTAAGAGCGATGAAAAGGATTTGTGGTTGCTACCCACATAACTTTTTGAATCTTCCGGTAACTTTTTCCAAACTTCTCAAATTATTTCGGAACACGACCTTCGATTCAATAAATAAGTCAGTTTCCTATACCATGCCTCACAGAAGTGTTTCATGGTCATTTAACCTTTTCCTTCCAACATCTTCACGATAATAAATTCTCTCCAAGGACAGTTCCGTATTTGTTCGGACCATTATTAATAGTAAAACTTGTGTCTAAACTTACCGAATGACGTTTCTTCAGTGCTTAGCTTGATCCCCCATCGTTTAGTAGCGCTATTAACAGTATTTACTTTTTCCTGATCCGTGAGATTATTAGGAAACAGTTTTTCAGAGATTTTTATAAAATCTCCTGATTATAACCCACAGTTTTTTCGGTATGGGTCGAATTTTTCTTCGACCGCTAAAACTTTATCGTAGGCAATCCTGTCTACTACGTATGTAGTTGCAGTGTTGGTTTTCCTTTCAAGATAACGGAATTTTCCGTGAATACCCGAATTTTGTCTGTTACGGTTTTCATAACATTCTTTCATTTAATAATTTCTCAGATTCGCGAGCAATAGTTCTCATTTGCCTCATTTGCCATTCTTAAACCCGAAATTTTGTCCTGGACTTTAGTTACTACATAGGATGACATTATTTTTTAATTTTCTATATTTCCCCATCGAATTTTTCTTTAATATTATTGATTTTTTTCCTGCATGCTATTAAATTTTTTATTTAGGTAGTCAGTCTCTATTTTCGTGTTTTTCATTTCATTAGTTATGATACTGATTTGTAGTATACATTTTCGAGGTTCTGGTTAATTTTATCTCCTTGTTCGTTCGTATGTTTATCTTGTGGTTTAAATTGGTCATTTACATTACCAGTTTGTTTTTTTAAGCTGCTCATTCATAGTACTTCCGTGTGCTTGATGTTGGCTATTCATATCACTAGTTTGTGCTACTAAACTTTGCAGTACTCCATACATGTCTATGTATATGTGTGTGTTTTGATCTGGACTGTTTTCTTCAATTGATTCTGCTTCCTCCTAATTTGATGTTTCTTTCATGATCTGTGACGAGTTCAGGATATCAAAATATTTACTCCGATATTCAGTATGTCGTCCATACGCTTGCGCCTGTAAAATGGATTTCTCTGTCTACCTGTTAACATACCTACTTTCTGATGATGCTTCTGCCCCCGTTTCTTGTTCTTGTAACCCCCTGTTCTGTTCTGAATGTTTTGCCTGCCTTTTCTTTTCCATATTTAAATACTGTTGGAACCACACGTACTAATTTAATCTCCTGCTCTATTTTCTTCCTAATTACTGTATTAGGTTTGTGTCACTGGACACTTTCTATCACTACTATGTTGCACTGTGGTCAGTATCTTCTTATTAAATGTGCCATGTAATGATAGTTATCATTGATGAATGCTTTGAATAAATATATAGAAAATACCCACTAAAACCCACTGTCAAGGGACAAATACAGCATTTAACTCTTTTAGAGTATTCTGAGAACCGTCACAGAAAACACTCATGTGTAACATTAAAGCGTCCTCTAAATGTGAGCTCCTGCTGGAGTATTTGGATCAATACCTTCTCTAAGAATTCCTTTAAAGCATATTACCAAAGTAAATTCTAGATCTTAGGCTGCATAAGTTAACGTTACCCATAATGGATACAAGTATCAGACTACTACTTCCCGTCCTGAAGGGATTCCAGTATAGGGCAATATCAGGAATCGAACCAGTAATCTTTTAGTTACAGACCTTTTATGTGGTCAACACTATATGTGGACGGTCAGCAGCCTAATTAGGCAAGAAGTTACCTTCACTGGGTTATTCTAAAGTGTAATTGTGAGTTTCTATTTTGCATATACTGTGCCTTAATGTACTTAGGAAAGTAGAATCTGTTTCTCATGTGCAGGACAAGTACTAACCTTTACTGTGACTATGTCAGATCCAGAGGAATTATACTACAGCACCCAGGTACATTAACACTTCCTCTGTTCTTTGTGTAAATAATATTATTCAAGTGCAGCAAAACAAATCTCTACAACTAGGATTTGACCAACAAGTTATTATTATTAGTTAGTTAAGGCAAATTTACATTATTATCGTACTAACACAATATTAACTCACACTTAGAATTTATTATTCTCAGTAATTAATCTAATGGTGGCCCTTAAACTGTACTTCATTAAACACTGTTCCAAAAATAAGAAAAATCTAACTGATTAATTTCGATTTTCATTATAGTACCGAATTTAAGCAGTTTAATCTTTTACACAACAGTATAGCATATTTTACTGTAACTATTTCAGTATACTATTGTACTTTATATTATCAGAATATGCTACACTCAAAGTTATTTATCAAACTAGCAAGATCATTTACTTATAAATAATTTTCTTTGCTATTTTTGTTTCACTAAGCAGTCTTTCCTTCATTTCATAACTAACGTGTGGACTTCGGCAACAGTGTAACTTCCATAAAATTACAAATTAAATTCAACAAAAAAATCTTTTTGTGATTATACAAAAAATTTCAAGATATTTTACTAGATTAAGTTTGCAGAATTATAGTTCTGCATCATTTCAGAATACTAAGAAGCATTTTCACTATGATAGCCACACTGGGTAGCCACTCGGTCTGGGGCGCTTTGTCACTGGTTCGCGCGGCTCTCACCCGTCGGAGGTTCGAGTCCTCCCTCGGGCATGGTTATGTGTTTGACCAAGCGAGGTGGCCTAGCGGTTAGCATACTGAACTCCCATTGGGGAGGAAGACGGTTAAATACCGCGTCCGGCCATCATGATTTAGGTTTACCGTGATTTCCCTAAATCGCTTCGGGCAAATATCCGGATGGTTCTTTTGAAAGGGCATGGCTGACTTCCTTCCCCATCCTTCCCTAATCCAATGAGAATGATGACCTCGCAGTTTGGTCTCCTCCCCAAAACAACCCAACCCTTAGTAGGATAAGACCCTTTCTAGGTATATATCAAGGGAAAATGATCCAAGATGCTACTCCAGGCAGGTGTAAAATGAAAGTGCGCAATGGCGAATACTGAACGCGAAAATGAAGATTTGGCTGTGTCTGACCACCTCCTGAAGAAGATCTTAGGATCTCTTAATAGTAATATTATTTCCTCCTTCTTATTCTTTAACATAAAAATTACAACATAAACATAAATGAATGATTAAGGGAACTGGTAACTACAAAATGATAAATGTCGTTTCAGCTTATACATTCACTGTAGATTAAAAAACCATTTATACATCACAAATGTTTATATACCAATGTCCAATGGACATAAAGAGACACAAATGAATTTCCTAACTAGTATTACTGATAAATTGTCCAAATCTGACCTTTTTATTGATATGCGATCTTATATAAATAACATGAGATCACTGACATCAGTTAGGTACAAATACTAGAAGACACTACTTTCAAAGATGATCTACAGTAGTGTGCAACCTCAGTGGAAATAAAGTTACGTGGTCACAGCTGTTTAGATTTATAGCCCTAATAAGCCGAAGCGATTAGCAATATCACGGTTTGTACTGCGTCCAGTGCATCGGAGTGATGATTCTCGTACACGTCTGCAACGACGGAAGAACTCCAGCCATAAAATATTTTAAAAAACTCATTCAGACACTATGACGGCAGAAGGCGGTCCTCTGACCGTCAGTCTTGGGCTACTTCCTGTGTTATGCAGTCGGGATGCCACATCGGCCATTTCCTGTCACTCAGCTTGTGTTAAGCTGGACCAACACACCTGTGGGGCCTTTTGCACCCAGGGCATGAGTTATGCCTGCCGTTTCGTTTCCACTGGCGTTCCGATCTTTGCTAGTATAAGCAATCATTCATTGCGCCATTTTGATAATAAAGACAGTCCATCACCTTTCATGCAATATGCGTTAACAGCTATTAAAAGGTATACGTAACAATGACAGTCATCTTTAAATATTCATATATACCATGCACTGCCTATCAAATGATACCTAATTCGATTGTAAATCACGCAAAGTAAGAAGATGAGTCCTTGTAAGTTGCGAAATTATAGCCAACTTTCAATGAACTTCTTTGAACCAGCGTATGGTAGCAACAAATTATTATTTCTAAAAACACAAAAAAAATTACTGGTTCAAGCTGTTATTACAGTGCGCCTGAATAGCATATCCCGTGTGAACAGTAAAACCATCACAGCCAGTCGTACTCTCACTTCCTTGCAAATAATGTCATATCTAATAATTGTTTGGAACTGTTAAATGGTTCAAATGGCTCTAAGCACTATGGGACTTAACATCTGTGGTCATCATTCCCCTAGACTTAGGACCACTTAAACCTAACTAACCTAAGGACATCACACACATCCATGCCCGAGGCAGGATTCGAACCTGCGACCTTAGCATCAGCGCGGTTCCGGACTGAAGCGCGTAGATCCGCTCGGCCACAGCGGCTGCCTTGGAACTGTCCATTGCTGCCTTGATAAGCTAGTTCAGTCACAAACAGTTCTTCAACTGTATGCTTTTTCTCATTTACAACGTTGTCCACTCATCATCATCACGCATATTTGACTCGAAAATACTAATTCGAGCAGTTTTCAACAAAAAGGTTAGTATCGTAGGCTTGAGATGTCAAGTCTAGCGACTGAATGCATCCTGTTGCTTGTAAGCGTTATAGCATTATGGTTGTAAGTCAAAGAAGAAATGAATTGGGACCTATTTTTTTTTCTCTCTCTCTCTGTCTCTTTCTCAGCAATATTCTATGTTATTTTTTCCATTCATTCCCAGATCACTTGTATGGCGACACAACAGACAGGCTCATGGGTGTAAGAATAGCATCACATATAGCAGCTGCCTGGTGCCAGACGACACACAATGTCACGTAGATGAGAAATTTATAAAATGAATACGAATAAAAACTACAGATACGCCACCAACTTGATATAAATTCGCAGCCACGCTGTTAATTAGTTAGTAAGCTAGATTTTCCATAGTTTATTTCCACTAGTCTTTGTACAAATAAAGTGGAATGAATCAGTGTACAGGCTATGCATACATAATTTATTTGTATGACTACTTGCTGACCACTTACAGATTACTACCCAGGACAGTAGCAGAAATTGACATGAATCGACATATTGCTCTCAAATACTACTTATTTAACGAGTGATAAACTAAAATTTAGTTATTTTAAACTGCACTTTCTGGCAGATTGTAACTAAACCAATTATCTATAAAAATAATTTTATTTTGGATAAAAAAATTTGCTTTTTCAGGCATGTTGTGTTATTGAGCAAACAATTAATGACTTTTGTGGCTGAATACTGGACTCCTTTCTAAGAAAGTGACAACTGTAGTAACAACTAATAAAGGTCTTTTGTTCTTCTAGTGACGAAACCGTGGACTTCACTATTCTTGCTCAAATTGTAAGGAACTCTTTAAGACGAATTTAATTGGTGAAATTCCTTCTTGTGACGGAGATTTTAAAATTCCTAACTCTATGAAGAAAGGTGTATAAGATTATTGTTGGTGAACACTTATTATTCTCACAGCTAACTCCTGTGTAATCGACACCTTTTTCAGGTGATGAGCAACCACGGAAAATTATTTTACCCGACTCAGGACATAAGTAAAATGTGTTGTAAGCAAACCCTGTTACGACGGGGTTCTGTGCAAGACGGAGAGTGAGGTCTAGGATACTGCCTGCCGCTGCCTGAGAGGTCAGCCACGTGTTAGTCGCGCCCACGCGCCGAGGGGCAGCAGGGAGGAGGCTGGGTCAGCAGCGCTACGCGTGGCGGGTCAAGTCCGTCTAGCACCCCTAGCTACACCCCCACTACCGGTATATAACAGGTTCGCTCGCGGATGCAAAGATGACACACGAGTGAAGTTTAATTCGCACACTGCACACATAGTTTACACTGTATGCGAAACGTAATCGTATGGACACACACTTAAAGACAGACTGCCGGTACCTCTGGTGCATTCACGCTAGCGGTCCGTAAGGCGTGCGGATTGCGCTCTTGCTCCTTGGTGTGTGGGCTGTGAGAGCACTGAGCGGTCACTGCTATCAGATGCGTCCTGCAGTGACGTGTATGTCGTCAAATACGTCATGCTACGCAGAAGTTCTTTCTATCGCCGATAGCGGTTATAACCCTACAACTATAAATAACAGAAAATCCTGTTTATGTTTCCACGTATAGCTCTTACGAAATTTATTTTAGTTTCCAAATAATGTACTGTATGGGAGGATAGTCCCGTTAACAGGAAAAGCTAATAACTGAGTTATTGTTTTTACAGGATTTGACCGTGTGTTGTGTCTAACGAATAAGTAAATCAGACTATTCAATTCCTTTCCTAAGATCTTTCCCAGCGGTTAGAAAGAAACGCAGTATGAATAGTACTATACTGAAGCTAGGACAACTTAGTTCCAAGTCCGTTCAATGGTTTAACATATGTACAGACGATCGCCAGCCTATTCCGGCAATGAAACAGTTAAGTATAGGAAAAGCAAAAGTATGAGTTTTGCCTACTTTCATGCTACTGTTTAAGTTGCTTCTTCAAATAAATGTTACTCCACTTAAACAATGTTCGACTACGTCCTTAGACATTACGTTCTTAAAAGAGCAAAAGGACAGTGGATAACATCGATGAAGCTAAAAAAAAATTTGCCATGAGGGGGGGGGGGGGGACCTTTATAAAAGCATTTTCCGTAATCAACAGACTTACATACTAAAATACCTAGATACTAAAGCACACTTTTATAGAGAACATTTCACGTCAAGCGAACCTCTTTCTTACTGTAATTTACTTTCAAAAGCTATTTCTCTTCGAACTAAATGTTTATATTCTTTTAATAGATTCTAGTAACTTTGCTTCACTCTGACTGAATTTTGCGTAAGCAAACTTTTACTATAACATTTTGCAATAGTTAAGAAAACTTTCTCATTATTTACACGAAAACAATTTAAATGGCGCCTCTGTAGATTAACTTGGCACTTCATAGGTCTGTAAAACAGGATACTCAGATTAATCAAACGCCAGGAAGGAACCCTGTGTAGGTGAATGGTTGGGATGAAAGAACAGCTGAACCACTTTCTTTTAAGTTCAAGAATGATTATTAAAACACAGTTTAAGTTAATGGTTAACGCTGTATTAAAGTAGAACACACAAAAATCTTACCTGGTGGCTGTAGGTTTGGGTCTGGCGAACAATTATGACGGCTACACTACCCACAGTTCGGCATGCAAATATCTTACTGTATGGGCTCAATTTCTCTTCTTGGCGTCGTTCAATTTTTTATACAGTAGCCCAAGAACTCGCAGCTATGCCGTAAGCCGTTTGCAGTCTTCATCCGAGGCATTTTTTTGCAAATTTTAAGGCAAAACTTCTCCTGCTCCAAAAGGGTGTTGCCTCAATCGCTGCTGCCTACAGACTGTATGACTTACTTCCAGCACTTGCTCTAGGTAGCGCGCCAATCCGTCCTTGCCACCTTTTCCACTCCTCAGAGCCACTTTCGTTTCAAACAAAAGCACATTGGCTTTTACGTAACATCTATATCATACATTGTTCCTAAGCGTGACCATTTCTTACAATTGTCAAATTTACATGAACATGAACAGTTTATACACACCAATATTGTAAATACAAAATGTCATCAGAAAATTATTTAACGTAATAAACAATTTACATAGTATTTTACATACATTACTCACATACAATTCAAAGAACTTCAAACTCCAATACAGCACACTTTACTTTGCCGGCCGCGGTGGCCGAACGGTTCTACGCCCTTCAGTCCGGAACCGCGCGACTACTACGGTCGCAGGTTAGAATCCTGCCTAGGGTATCGATGTGAATGATGTCCTTAGGTTAGTTAGGTTTAAGTAGTTCTAGGTTCTAGGGGACTGATGACCTCAGATGTTAAGTCCCGTAGCGCTCAGAGCCATTTGTTTTGAACACTTTACTTTACATATACAGAAAATATAGCATCAATATGGGAACATTATAAAGCAAAATATTACAAAACTTTAGATGAACCACAAACAAATAGTGTTATACGGTGTTGTGAATTAGTGGATTCTGTTGCAGTCTGATGTGTAAAAAAAAGTAATATTTCTGGTGTCCAGTTCAAGACGCTGAAAATAATTACTTTCACGTCCTGCTGTGTGCGCAGACTAATGTCAGTAGCTGCTGTAGGGATTTTGATCCGGTTTTCACTAATAATTGCACTGATTCATGAGGATGGTTTTTGTATGTTAGCTATAAATAATTTGTTTGAATTGTCTGAAATTTGATGAATTATATTTTTGTTGTGAAAGCGACGTCACTGCCACCTAGCGAGCAGCTGCCAAAATTCGAGAAAGACACAGTTCCTTAAGAGAGGGCATTACGTAACACAATTAGCGTATGATGTGGTTGTCTAGCGCTAGTTCAGCCTTGCGCATCGAGCGAGTTTGTGTTTGTGAGTGTGTCGCATTGTTCTTGCTTAACGCAGGTTATTGCTGGTGTGTTCTCTGGCGACAGACTTCTACGCCCTTGCATAGATCAGTCTGCCGAATCTCACAAAAATATTCTTTGTCGGTGTACCGTTGGTTTCAGTTTTGACAAGAATGCTCGTCCTGTTCATCCAGGCTGTATAAAATTCACGATTAGTTGGTCGATATGATTCGCGTTACACCTGATCAGGTAGATACTGCTTATATCAATTCTGATCTATATGTATTTTTTGGGAAGTGTCAAGGTATTTCGCATGTGGACCTGCTTCTCTCTCGAGCTGGTTCTCAAGTAATGTTTACACATCGTGATGGTTCCATTAGTCCAGTCGTTCTTGCAAATCCATCGATCGAGTATATTCCAGTTAGAGGTCACGCTCTTCCACCCGAAGTGGACGACTTATTTCTTACGCCTGCGTTGCTTCTTTTTGGAGGCGTTCAACGTATCCGGCTGGAACATTGGTCAGTACAGCGTCGTTTGCAATTTCTGTAATATTTTTGGCTTTACAGCCATCATATTCGGCTACAAGAAGGTCATCTTATGAAGTTGAGAAGGCAGCTGTGGCAAGATGACGTAATTTGGTGTGAGCTACCGATGACAGACGGTTTGTTCCATCGTGATTGTCCGCGATTGGCTGTTGCATTCGAAAGTTGCGCGCCAAAATGATAACCTTCTGTTATTAATATTAGAAAAACTAAACAGTGTATTTACTTGCATTTCATGTAAAAGCATCTCTCAACAGTAGGATATCCTTCAGTTACTTGAAAAGTGTTAATTACCAACAGAATAGTAAACAATTGATAAACGCAAAGGCAGACGAAGCACTTCGGAGACTTTCGGATCGCGCCTAACTTGGTTGGGTTGTTTTTGGAGGAGACCTGACAGCGAGGTCATCGGTCTCATCGGTTAGTGAAGGAAGTCGGCTGTGCCCTTTGAAAGGAACCATCCCTGCATTTGCCTGGAGCGATTTCGCAAATACGCAGTTTGTTGTTTTGTTTTTATTAAAGTGTTAAGATTGGAGATTATTTGTGATTCATACAATGGAATATAGTTTTGTAGCTTCTCGTATTCTGCTAATAAAAAAATGAGTGGCATCCAGTATAAAGAAGCTAACTGAATTTTTTTTTATCTACCCAATATCAGTTCCTCGCTAAGACCTCAAGTGTTCTGCCATCTTAGTATAATTGAGATCAATGGCACGTCATCTGTGGTAACACAGGGAGAGGTACGAAAGAGAGAAATTTTCGAGAAATGTGTTTATCATTCACACGAATATGTCACCCTCTCTCTCCCTCTCTTTTTCAACACGCCGTATGTTACAGTGGTATCCGAACCGCAGAAAAATGTGTTCAACCGATTCATGTTACATACGTAGGGCGAGAAGGAACCTCCTTCCTTTGTAAAGAGGCATCCATCGTATATCCAACTGCCCGCGTCGTGTTACGGTTTTAAAGTCGTCCTGTGGAAAACATCTTCCGTTGACATTAGCTCAGTCAGTGTCTCCGCAGTCTGCTGTCAATAATTCTCCACCTTTAGATGACGCTGTGGAGACAGTACGCCCCACTCAGAGCGACTGTCCGCCGTCACCGGTACGTTCAGATGCGGCCCCTGCTGCCGTTAAGGCGACGACACCGGAAGCAAAATTTAAAATCCAGCTGACTTAGGATGGTGAAGATCTTGATGTCATCCTCCCCAATCTTGCCTCTCCGAGAAGGTGATGGTGGAAGGTGTTTCTTCCCGTGGTGATGCTTGAATACTGACGTTAACTGCGGTTCTTGTTCGGCAGAGATGATGTGGCTGGTTCTCCAGATTTTGAAATGAATTTCACATCTGCGTCCTCTCCTCCATCCGTAAAAACATCTGTTCCTGTGAGATCCGGTCATTTAACGGAGACATCGTTTGCTGTTTTGATCTTACAGTGTTCTAATGCAATACTATCCTTTTCTCGTTCTGATACGGTGCAGCAACAGGTTACTTCGGATTCTCTTCCGGTTAGCTAGATGATGCAATGCCTGTCTCTCCATTATCTGATGATGATGATGATCGCTCCCGTTTCTTTCTCGCATTCCGTTGAGTCGAATAGGGATAGCTCCCCAATTCCCCCCCCCCCCCTCTCCTCCACCCCCGCAGACCTCAATGAGCCCTCTACCCTTCCGCGTCAAGAAGTTATTTAGTCAAGGAGTGGTGTAAAACTACGACTTCAACCTGCAAAATATTACGCTAGGAGCCCTCACGCAAACTGCCTAAAATGAAATAGATTTGGAACCTGGAGCACAGAATATTTAAACTGTTAGAATTACAGATGTAATTCTAAAGGAATTACATTCACATACAAGACGAGAAAACAATAATTTGGACGGTACGAAACGGCTGCTGCTAGTGTAGTTGCTCTTCCAAACAGCATCTCATACAAGCAATCCAGTCGCCTCTTTACCTGCTATTACTCGTATTTGAGGTACTTGGGCCATGCGCGGCTTTGTTTAAAAAGGATAGCTCGATTTAGTCATAGGGGTGAGCTGCAGACGTCTGTTTTCATACCACACAGCTAATTCGCTGCAAACAATAACCTGTAGCTGTGATCCTACAGTCAAGTAGTCTTGGCATTGGGCGAGAAATGCGAGTTAATAAAATACATAGAAATATAAACTAAAAATTAAATGAACTGTTTAATAACAACGGTTCTACTCCATCCTCTGTAGCTGATGTAGGCGACAGAGGATCATGATGAATAATGTTTATTCAAGAAAGATCATCTCAAATAAACGGGAAATGGTTCTATGATATTCAATTAAAATGCAGGCAGAAAACACCCATATCAAATTCAGTGAATTTACGTTTACAAATTAACGCACAAAAGATGACGAATAGTGTCCATCGTTATTGCTGTATTTTCTGAAATCGACATCTTGTAACATGATGTTCTGATGTGATGTGGTGTGGTGTGAAACGACGCTACGGTGATGTGAATAGGCTTGAAGAAGCGCCTGTAAGCCCCTAACCAGACGTCTGGAGGGTGGATCCTCTATCTCCTCCACGTTATGGAAGCCAAACGATTTAACGGCACACAACCCGTCATGCAGATACAAAAGCAGCAGCCCCAGAGCTGGAGCAGTGATAAAATCCAGAAAGAACGTTCGAGAGGCAGCGTTCTCAAATCCCATTCTATTTGGTTTGGTTTCAAATTTCCTCGGTAAACCTAAATTCTGAACAAACATAAATTCTCTACAGAGCCGGTATTGTTCCTCAATATATGTAAAAATAATTAAGTGATGTTCCCAGCTGATAATGACCACAGTTTCCTCTGGTATTACAAGTAAATTTGTAAAATGGTGTGTACCTGCGAAGTGTGTGTGTGACAGAGAGAGACAGGGAGGGAGGGAGGGAGGGGAGAGAGAGAGAGAGAGACTAAACTTTAAATCATATGTAAATTCCGAAGAAACCGTAAAAAAAGGACAAAACATGTTAGCCGCTGCATCTTCGTACCTGACGAGCTTTCTTCAGTATGATCTTTGGTATACTTATGCATAATGTACATGGAATACAAACCCCTAGACATCTAAATATTGCCTTCAGCTTGGTGCAGTACGACTTTTATGTAATATATCTTCTTCATTCTTTATTATTTTTTAAAAATAAGTTATAGTCCAAACACCAAGAGCTGCTAACGAATAATTACTTATATTTACCGGATTCTATTTTCAGATTACCTTCCGGTATTATAAAGCTATTTACAACAATGTACATGGATACATTATTACTGCTGGAGTTAAATAAAATAAAAGCGACTCTGCAACACCTTGCACACTGGTACCTTCCGTCAATAGTAACAAACATTATACAGTCGGCAGATAAATGTACTAACACAGTTAAGCACATTTTGTATGTTGATGTTACTATGCTACACATTTCCTGTAGAGGCACACTACAGTACACTGAGAGATTGCAGGGCAGTCTCACTTCTGATTCGGTGTCATGCCACCTAATGTTCTTAGGGAAGATGATCTTTATTACAATCTGACTACATACATCATGATGAAATGGTGGGCAGTAGTTAAACCTCTTGCTTGTGTGCTCTGGTGAAGGAATAGCAGTAAGCTTCACCTGCTTTTAAAGGAATAGGGAGCCAATTTAAACAACTGCAGTAAAAGCGTATAGCGAATACGGGCCGAGGGGAGCGCGTTTTTTTCTGCGGAACCTGGGCGGAAACATTTCCGACTGCCCAGTTCCGCGGTCTCTTTGTGCAGACACGTTTGGATGGCGCTGGTCGGTCGGCAGCCGCGTCCAGGTATGCTGACTAGCGCCAAGGAGACGCCGCTGCAATGGCCAAAGCATTGAAGACCGGCAATAAAGCAGAGGATGGGCCCTTGTTAGGCAGGAAGTCGATGAGACGACTGTGAGCAATCTGCGAATTTCCGTGGGACAGATCACTCCCGCCCAGACGTCCAGACTCTGTTATAAAAACATATTTGTGAAAATACCAGGCTTTTAGCAAGTTTATGGCTGTTATTTGGAAACTTCGAAATGGACACAACTGGGGAGATAACAGTCATTTAATGGAGGGCTGTGGTTCCATCCTGGTCATGTTGTTAGCCAAATACACGGCGTAAACGCTTGAGAATGAGGCTGCAAAGCTGAATCTGTTTTTTCTTTTCTCCCAATTAACTTTAAAGTCTCTGATTGATCGAATCAGTGTATGCAGAGCAAGGAGCAGTCTCCATCTTCGAATACGGTGCTCCAGCTCGTGATTGGCTTGTGCTAAAGTGGGAGTAGTCTAAGATGTAAATGTGCTTTGCTACCGAGCTGGTGAGGAAAGCAGAGAGAAGGTGAAGAAATTACTCTTGTACTGGCACTTCGTTAGTAATGAACTGCAGGTCTGTACCTAAACGGTGAGACTTGTGTCCTTTGTTAGTGTGCCGCTTAGAGCCTGTACCAGTCACCTTCTGAACCATCAGAGGTACAGCTTCCAGCATCACGCACACAACGAGTGATGCGTGGGTGTACTTATTTGCCTTGAGTCGGCCGTCTAAAAATTTGACATATTCCGTCACGCATAGTCGTGGGACAGAGTCAAATTGGTTTGGCAGACCAGCAAACGGGTCCACCTGCACATTGGAATCCACCGGGGTTTCAGAGGCTCATAGGGAATTACATGCATTCCGAATTATCTGAACATGAGACCGCATACTTGCATTTTTGGAGGCACGCCGTTAATAAGAGATTGCTGCCATCGATGACTTCAGTCGCCAAATGCATCGTGGTGTGCCGTCTGACCAGAAGAGGAGTAAAGTATTCGCTGCTACGGCGTAGGCCTCCAATATATCGTTCTCAGCACCCTGTTCTTTCGAAACATATTTTTATTTTTTTGTAATAGTAGAGTATAGATGCTTGACTGTGGGGTAGTTTTGTGCCATATCCTGGATTCACGTGTACGAAGTCAGATAGAGCGATTATTGTTCTGGTTAGTGTCGTGTGTCGATGCCCAGCTGATAATTTTGTCCACCATAGAGCCCATATTAGTGTAAGCGTTTGCCAAATGAAAAATGTTTGTGTGACGTTTCTTTAGTCTTTTTATGTCTTGTGATATTCAGAATGAAGAAATCTATTGTGGTTTATATCACAACTTCTCCCTGTATTCTGATTAACATTACCTTTGCCAGTTTTATTTAAGTCCCGATTATAACAGAAAGTAGCAAGGTTGCAACTTGGAGGGCCATTAATTGTGTTAGTACAAGGGCGTGCTGGAAAGAAGGGCCACCGAATTTTAATGGAAATGTTTTTAAATAAAACTAACGTTTATAACAGTCTACATATTTATTCTTTATGTCTACAGTTTTCTGCAGGTAGAGGGCTCGGAATTGTGTGTGGCATGTAACATGGCGGTGTGTAACGTAACTATTGAGGTTCCTGCTGTAATCTAATTTCGAACTCAAAGAGTTCGTCCACACATGGAGCACCCTCTGCGTCAACATAAAAATGTCAGTCCACAAACGAGCCTTGCGATATCTGCAACAATCCGATGCCTTGGGCTCATTGTCATCGATCATCCTCCACACAGTCCAGACTTGGCCCATCCGATTTTCATCTGATTAAAAAACTTGCCTTCGAGGACGTCATTTTGATAGCGCCGAAGCGCTGCAGGCAGAGCTGAGGTCATGGCCCGGCAACAAAGTCAAACATTCTATAGTGACAGTATCTACAAACTGGTCTCTCATTGGGGAAATGTGTTCGTTGTATGGGTGATTATGCTGAGAAATAAACACAGATACATGTGGAATAAAGATGTAGGATGTTAATAAAGTTTGTTTTGTTTAAAAAGCCTTAACAGTTTTCATGGAGGCATTACTATTCAGCCCGCTTTTTATAGATGCATTTACAACTGAAACTAAAACAGTTACGTTATTGGTTTCAGTATATAATAATTACCTTCTTGCACAGATGGGAAACAGGAAAAGTTTGTAGACTTATTTCTGTAATGTAGGTTTATAAATCACATAGGATAAAATAATCTTCACTAGATTATATTCGTATTCTCAGTTAGTCAAACGAATTATATCACATGCCTAATAGATGGGACACAAGAAACTATAAGAAACTATATACATTCTTCAAGTAGATATAAACCTGACCCGGTATTCACACTTAAACAGGTCACGAGGTTACAGGTCTTGTATCCAGCCCTCGCGCGACGAAATCAGACGTACTAGCACACATGAAATTACATGGGCTGTTAAGCCCCTGCCCCAGATGCCATTCAGAACCGCGTCTTCCAGAAATTCACGAGGAAAGCGATAGAAAACCTAACACAAATTATGAAAGAAAATGACTAGTATTGGTACAGGATAGGCTACCCTTCGCCAGTTACCGTGCGGTGGCTTGCGGAGTATCTGTGTGGATGTGGATGTCGAATACTATCGTAAGAGTACCAGCCTGAAGGGGATCTCGCGTCGGCCACCCTGTGGGTGGTTTTTAAGCCGGTTTCACATCTGTCCCAGTGAATGTGGGCTGGTTTACCTTATTCCATCTCAGTTACATTATGTCGGCGATTGCTGCGCAAACACTGTCTCCACGTACACGTACACCTTAATTACTCTACCGGGCAAATATTTGGGATTACACTCGTCTGGTATTAGACGTTCCCGTGGGGGGGGGGGGGGAGGTGGCACAAGGGGGGGGGCACAGGGTGCCGAACTGCGCAATAACCCTGGGTTCGGTACGGCGTGGCGGCGGCGGTGTGGTGGGTGGACTGCTGTGGCCTGTTGTGGGGTTGTGAACCACTGAGGGCTACTGTGGGACGAAGCCTCTCCGTTGTTTCTAGGTCTCTCGTTCAATACACACACACACTCACCATCCAAAGACACCAACAACACTTCCTCGCGTCGTGGAAGCCACCCAAAGTCCTGATTTTCAGGGAGACAGAGAACGACCACTCCAACCCACAAAATTACCGACTCAACAGCTTTCTGAGCTCCCTGAGAGAGATTGTCGAGAAGGGAGTCCTAAAACGACTCACTAGGCACTGCATAAGCAACAACACTCTGAGACCGGAGCAATTCGGCTTCAGGAATTACCACTCCAGAACAGAACAACGCCTTCGCGTCGTTGAACACCTAACAGACCGCTACAGTACCAACAAAACAACAGGGGCTGTGTTCATAGACAACGAAAAGGCTTTCCGTCGTCTATGGCACGACGCAACCCCCCGGAGCTGCGATATTTCCGAACCTGGGCAGAAACTTGTTAGGGTGCCCTCCATCCAACTCCCACCACCTCCTGATAATCCCATTCGAGCGTTTCAGATAGGACGCCAAAAATTGAAAATAATCGATTTTTCGAAAATATTTTAATTTTCTAGCGCAATTCTTTCTGGAGGGTTTGATATATAAAACATATATGTTCAAGAAAAGCAATACGTTATTTGGTCTTAAGTGTGCCAAACTGCAACGCCATGCCTCTTCACACAGCATTATGCTATCGCACGTCACTGTATATCGCTCTGCGGAATTCAAACGTGTATATTTTGTAATGGAAGGCATCAAACCTACATTCAGGACAGTGGAAATTAAAATGTCCTGTGGTGCCTCTCCTATTTCCAGTCGACTGGTTTCACATCCTACCCCCTTATAAAATCTCACAATTAAATGATGTTGGTATTATTTGTGACCGGGAGAATAAGAACTCTTCCGAAAATTTCCACTCTTTATTAACTATTAACTAATAACTTTCTTTTTCTGTGACATAAAATTAAATATAGAACACATAAAACCAGCGAAGACAAGAGACTAGCAAGACAGTACACATTTCTTCAATCCTTAGGTACCAGCATTTTTCTCTCTAACCTTGCGACAGCTTTCCACGGCGTGATTTCCTTTCTGCTAAAGAATCTAGTACCTCATCAAAGTGTCAAACGTTTTGCTACATGAAAAATCGAATTGTTATTGTCTAATACTGAAAACACTGTTACCACAAATACTACCCAAGATTAGTGTGGTTTCTCGACATGATCACGTCTATTTTGTCACTATCTGCTAGAATAAGCGAGACTTTTCTGACACAAATCGTCATTTTTATGTACCTCATTTACATAAACAACACGACAGAATATAATTCACGAAGTACCCATCTCAAATGCCTATTAGAATTATTACAAGCAAAAAGTTTTATGTTAAGAAATAGTTTCACATTTCATTCAGATGCTTCGGTTTCTGAAGCATGAGATCTAAAAGTAGTAGTAGTAGTACGAAATTTCTATAGAAATTTGAAATCATCATATTCTTCCATATAATTTGTGTGATGTCTCCGTTTCTTCTCCTTCCTCATTCTAACAACCAATCTTATCGTCACTAATTCACTGTCAAAATTAATTCTCCGGTTAACTTCACTAACCCTGCCAGACTCACCGGTTTAGTTATCCCGTATTTATTCTCCAGTTAGGCATTATGGCGTGTTCCTTACAACGCGTTTTCTGCTCTATTCCGAGAAAAGAACTTAAGCGGCTGCGAACTGAGGACTGTACAACTGGCCCTTAGCAGAGTAGCGATCTGACCAAATGTTTTGTGTCAAAATTTCATTTCCTTGGATACACCCAGAAGCTAATATGTAATCTTTCTTCCTTGTTATTCCTGTTAGTCGTTTATTTCTACTCTGATAGTCTGAATCTATGAATTTCGCCAGTAATTATATCATTCGCACAACCAATCAACTACATAAACAAACAGCGATTGGTATTCACCCTTTCAGGTTTGTTCGGCTCAGCTCATATAGCCTCGTCCCCTTTTGTCTGCGGAAATGTTTTTCTTAATTTTTTTATTTCTTGATGCAATGGAGATTCCCCTGACAGAGGCATCTCGTATACTATGCATGCATTCAAAATTCAACTTATTATTCGTTCAGAAATCAATTGAGAATGTGTTAAAGAGTGTTCAAGAACCAACAGGGATGCGTTTCAAAATCACATGTATAATCGATAGACCAACGTGAGCTGAATGCTAGGCTCTATCTGAAACAAGATTTTTTTCTTCAAGAATATGAATTTTTCGCGTCCTGAAATTGCCGTCCGGGCAGATACCTCGGTTTGTCCCCCAGTCCCCAGATCCGGGCCTGGCAGAACGACCTCATTCGCAGGCCCACAAGAAACAACCTCTAGGTGTCTGTAGAAGGAAAACTCATTTGATACCCACAGAAAATATATGAAACACAGATACACTTCAACAACGAATAAAGACACGAAAGTATAACTGAGAAGCATCTACAAACCTTGGAGTGAAACCAAAGGAATTACCAGTTAGCTTAGCGAATGAAACAATGTTCGTTAAGATGCGGCTACCAACGAGATGCAATGAAAATAACTGGCTCCTTCGTTTCACTCATCCCTAACTGCTTTCGTTCCATTCTTTACCAACTAAAAGCCAGTTATCTGTGAATTCAGAATTACATACTCTAAAAGACACACATTTACGATTTGAAACAACAGAAACAGTAGACTCACAAATGTACACTATGTGCTGAAAAGTACACGGACACCCCCGAAAACATGCGTTTTTCATATTACATGCATTGTGCTGCCACCTACTGCCAGGTACTCCAGAATTCAGAATTACGTACTCTAAAAGACACACATTTACGATTTGAAACAACAGAAACAGTAGACTCCCAAATGTACACTATGTGCTGAAAAGTATACGGACACCCCCAAGAACATGCGTTTTTCATATTACATGCATTGTGCTGCCACCTACTGCCAGGTACTCCATATCAGCGACCTCAGCAGTCATTAGACATCGCGAGAGAGCAGAATGGTGCGCTTCGCGGAACTCACGGACTTCGAAGAATGTCAGGTGATTGAGTATTACTTATGTCATACGTCTGTAAGCGAGATTTTCACACTCCTAAACATCCCTAGGTCCACTGTTTCCAATGCGATCGTGAAGTGGAAGCGTGATGGACAAGTACAGCACAAAAGCGTACAGGCAGACATCGTCTGTTGACTGACAGAGACCGCCGACAATTGAAGAGGGTCGTGATGTGTAACAGACAGACATCTCTCCAGACCATCACACAGCAATTCGAAACTGCATCAGGATGCACTGCAGTTACTATGACAGTTAGGCGGGAGGTGAGAAAACTTTGATTTCATGGTCGAGCGGCTGCTCATAAGCCACACATCACGCCAGTAAATGTCAAACGACGCCTCGCTTGGTGTAAGGAGCGTAAATGTTGAACGATTGAACAGTGGATAAACGTTGTGTGCCCGGTGAACGTCATCTGTCAGCGTGTGTAGTGCCAATAGCAAAATTCTAAGGCGGCGATGTTATGGTGTGGTTGTGTTTTTCATGTAGGGGGCTTGCACCCCTTGTTGTTTTGCGTGGCACTATGACACCACAGGCCAACATTGATGTTTTAAGCACCTTCTTGCTTCCCATTGTTGAAGAGCAATTCGTAGATGGCGACTGCATCTTTCAACAGGATCGATCACCTGTTCATAATGCACGACCTGTGGCGGAGTGGTTACAAGACAGTAACATCTCTGTAATAGACAGGCCTATACAGAGTCCTGACCTAAGTCCTGGGATGTTTGGGAACGCCGATTTCGTGCCAGGCCACACCGACCGACATCGATACCTTTCCTCAGTGTAGCACTCCGTGAAGAATGGGCTGCCATTTCCCAAGAAACCTTCCAGCACCTGATTGAACGGATGCCTGCGAGAGTGGAAGCTGTCATCAGGGCTAAGGTTCGGCCAACACCATATTGAATTCCAACATTACCGATGGAGCGCGCCACGAACTTGTCATTCTCAGCGAGGGGTTCGGATACTTTTGATCACATAGTGTATCATGAAACTACAGAAATTTCGGATAGAAGAGAACAGTGTCTCCGCGAGTGACAAAACAAGAATAGCGGGAAACTTAGAACGTCGTTTGGCGCAACATCACTTTTTCATTAAAAATTGGTGCATAATGTGTACTCAGGAATCATTCTGCGAAACGTTCACTTTGCTGGCCCGTGGACTGGATTATGTTTGCTTTGAATAATTATTCATGTACCATGGAACATGGAGCGATCTGAACGTATACGCCGTTTCATTCTATAAAGAAAAATGTTTCTTATTCTCATTCTAGGCATAACGAGGGAATCGGACTGTGCTGCCTCAATTTTAAAATATTGTCAGCCAACTGACTGCAAAATGCGTGGTAGATAATTCCACTTATATCGTGAGAAACTGGACTAACGTTTGAATTACATAGTGTCGCAGCTACAAGTTCTCAAGGTTAAACCCTGGCTGGAAATTTAATGGCTGTATCGATATTTCTATACGAAATCAGATGTATAGCCGGATATAAAATAAGCATTAAGTGAAATATCCGTAACTCTTAGGCCAAATAGTTTATTTTCTAGTAAATACTGTGTCTTAATTGATTAATACTGTAAATAATTAAGAGTAAAGATCGATCAATATATTTGGATTAACGAAGTGTCTTGTCTCTTTTAAAATGCACCAAGAATCAGTCAGGTGAAACACCAACTATACCCAGGTGTGGCAGAATGCATAGAATTAATAATGCAAGTATAACACCGTCTCCTTTGACGAAAGCTCAAATGTTTGGACAACACGTACCCAAATGGTGGATAAACGATTTTAGTTACATGACGAAAAATAAAAGCTTGTAGTCTATTGTAACTCAGTAGATCCCTCAAATGTTCAAATGTATGTGAAATCTTATGGGAATTAACTGCTAGGGTCATCAGACCCTAAGCTTACACACTACGTAACTTAAATAATCCTAAGGACAAACACACACACCCATGCCCGAGGGAGGACTCGAACCTCCACCGGGACCAGCCGCACAGTCCATGACTGCATCGCGTTAGACCGATTAGCTTCCTCGCCTTCAACCTTTAGAGCTGTTGTTGAGATCAACTACATAACAACATTAGAGTGTTTACATCAAGTATTGCTCTTGGTAGCAAATGTAGTGATTCAGAAGGTCCTATGTGGATGAAGTAAGAGTCTCGCAGTGAACATGAAAAGAGTGACACAATAATACCTCTATTTGGCATTGATTTATGCCTGATAATGGATACAGACCAAAATACAGTACAAAATTAATTAGAACGAAACTAACCTCCTCCAGAACAGGCCATGAAGGCCAAACGGTACCGACCGGCAGCCGTGTCATCCTCAACCACAAGCATCACTGGATGAGGATATGGAAGGGCATGTGGTGAGCACACCGTTCTTCCGACCGTATGTCAGTTTCTAGGACCGGAGCTATTCAGCTTGCTCACAAGGGTTGAGTGCACCCCGCTTGCCAACAGCGCTCGGCAGACCAGATGGTCACCCATCCAAGTGGTAAGTGGTCGTAGGTTGTGTTCCAAAAGTGAACAGCATAGAGACAGAAGTGCAGACACTTTCTGCAAGACCTGACCATCATTTTGCAGGACAATGCTCAAGCATGTACAATCCAATCTGTTACTGATTTGCTTGACTGATGGGGGTGCTAAGTGCTATACCACCTACTGCACTCGCCTGACCTAAGCCCTAATGAGTTCAACACAGTTTCTAAACTGAAGGAAACACTTCCCTGCATTCGCTTCAAACCTACTAAATTCGGCGGGCAATAGACCGCGCCGCTCGAACTGTCAACAAAACTGGCACCGTTAAGAGTATCCTACGTTTTCCACATCGCTGATAACAGGTTGTACACAATGCTGGTGACTACTCTGAAGGTTAGTAAAACTAGGAAACACGTATCTATTTTTGACGAGCTACAAATAAATACACTCCTGGAAATGGAAAAAAGAACACATTGACACCGGTGTGTCAGACCCACCATACTTGCTCCGGACACTGTGAGAGGGCTGTACAAGCAATGATCACACGCACGGCACAGCGGACACACCAGGAACCGCGGTGTTGGCCGTCGAATGGCGCTTGCTGCGCAGCATTTGTGCACCGCCGCCGTCAGTGTCAGCCAGTTTACCGTGGCATACGGAGCTCCATCGCAGTCTTTAACACTGGTAGCATGCCGCGACAGCGTGGACGTGAACCGTATGTGCAGTTGACGGACTTTGAGCGAGGGCGTATAGTGGGCATGCGGGAGGCCGGGTGGACGTACCGCCAAATTGCTCAACACGTGGGGCGTGAGGTCTCCACAGTACATCGATGTTGTCGCCAGTGGTCGGCGGAAGGTGCACGTGCCCGTCGACCTGGGACCGGACCGCAGCGACGCACGGATGCACGCCAAGACCGTAGGATCCTACGCAGTGCCGTAGGGGACCGCACCGCCACTTCCCAGCAAATTAGGGACACTGTTGCTCCTGGGGTATCGGCGAGGACCATTCGCAACCGTCTCCATGAAGCTGGGCTACGGTCCCGCACACCGTTAGGCCGTCTTCCGCTCACGCCCCAACATCGTGCAGCCCGCCTCCAGTGGTGTCGCGACAGGCGTGAATGGAGGGACGAATGGAGACGTGTCGTCTTCAGCGATGAGAGTCGTTTCTGCCTTGGTGCCAATGATGGTCGTATGCGTGTTTGGCGCCGTGCAGGTGAGCGCCACAATCAGGACTGCATACGACCGAGGCACACAGGGCCAACACCCGGCATCATGGTGTGGGGAGCGATATCCTACACTGGCCGTACACCACTGGTGATCGTCGAGGGGACACTGAATAGTGCACGGTACATCCAAACCGTCATCGAACCCATCGTTCTACCATTCCTAGACCGGCAAGGGAACTTGCTGTTCCAACAGGACAATGCACGTCCGCATGTATCCCGTGCCACCCAACGTGCTCTAGAAGGTGTAAGTCAACTACCCTGGCCAGCAAGATCTCCGGATCTGTCCCCCATTGAGCATGTTTGGGACTGGATGAAGCGTCGTCTCACGCGGTCTGCACGTCCAGCACGAACGCTGGTCCAACTGAGGCGCCAGGTGGAAATGGCATGGCAAGCCGTTCCACAGGACTACATCCAGCATCTCTACGATCGTCTCCATGGGAGAATAGCAGCCTACATTGCTGCGAAAGGTGGATATACACTGTACTAGTGCCGACATTGTGCATGCTCTGTTGCCTGTGTCTATGTGCCTGTGGTTCTGTCAGTGTGATCATGTGATGTATCTGACCCCAGGAATGTGTCAATAAAGTTTCCCCTTCCTGGGACAATGAATTCACGGTGTTCTTATTTCAATTTCCAGGAGTGTAGTTGCCACTATTAAAGTTCCAACCCTCGTACCTACGGGAAGAGGTGGAAGGACAGTGAATCTACCACTAGATGCTAAATGGTTGGACATCAACGACTATTCGCGGAACGTGGGGTACGGAGGATTGTCTGCTCTGTAAAGTAGGATACACGGTAATCTGATCTGTGGCATCTCCGCCGAAAGAGCACAATGCTGGTGCACACATAAGTGCTTCGGAGCACACCGTTCATCGTACATTGTTGAACATGGAGTTCCGCAGCAGATTACCTCTATGTGTTCACATACTGACCCAACGACTTCAGCCGGCCGGTGTGGCCGAGCGGTTCTAGGCGCTTCAGTCTGGAACCGCGTGACCGCTACGATCGCAGGTTCGAATCCTGCCTCGGGCATGGATGTGTGTGACGTCCTTAGGTTACTTAGGTTTAAGTAGAACTCTGATGTGAAGTCCCATAGCGCTCAGAGCCATTTTGAACCCAACGACTTCGGCAATTACGAATGCAGTTGGCTTGGGACCATCAGGACTCGATTATCGATCGACAGAGACGTGTCGACTCTTCAGGTGAATCACGTTTTTGCTACACTATGTCGATGGTCTTGTCCACATCGAGGTCAACGATGACTCGAAACGTGTGGCGCGCCAAGGGTGCGTGCTGGTGGGACCAGTATTATGCCATGGGAGACATTCTCCTGTGCTTGCGACCTATGGTAGTAATCGATGACACGCTGACAGCTGCGAACCTCCTGCATCCCGTCATGCTTGATGTCTTCCCCGACGGTGACGTCATCTTTCAGCAATACAATTGTCAGTCTCTCGGAGCCAGAACTATGCCACTGTGCTTTGAAGACCATTATAGTGAGCTCACGTTCATGTCTTGGTGAGCAAAATTCACCCGATGTAAATCCAGTAGAACCCGTGTGGGTCGCTATTAGGCACCATCACCGTGTGCACAAATCAGCGGCTCGTATTTCCCCTAATTACATAACCTGTGCGTAGACATCTAATGCCATATATCTCCACAGACCTACCCACAAACCGCAGGATCCCTGATACGCAGAACCAACGATGTATTTAGTTCTAAAGACGGACGAACAAGCTGTTAAGCAGGTGGCTATAATGTCTAGGCTCATCACTGCACATAGCCCCAAAAGGAAAATATTTTAGTACACGATTTCTCGAACATGTCGATACTCCTCATTTAAAAAGTCTGAACAAACCGACTTTTGCCTTCCACGTTGCTGTAGACGGACATCAACTGACAGAAATCCTGCGCCTGGTCATCAAAGGCAAGAGAATGAATCTGCTTCGATGACAGAAATTTGTTCCCACAAGTGCAGATCTCAAATGGCATACTAATGGCTCAAACTCAGAAACCCATAAACATAGTGGTAAAATATTTTCATAAATGACTCGTAAAATCTACTCATCAAATACAGTCCTCGCAAAAACACATAATAAAAATGCCATAATTTTCTGTTCTTCTTCCTAAAGTTGTTGTAGCTGTTGTCGTCATGAGTCCGAAGACTGCTCTGATGCTGCTCTCCACACTACGCTATACAAGCGTCTTCATCTCCGAATAGCTAATAGAACCTACACAAAGTTCCCTTCGTCACAGTTCTACTCAGTACCACCTCATTGGTTACATGATTAACACGTCTTGTATTCTTAATTCTGAAGTTTTCAAATGGTTCAAATGGCTTTGAGCATTATGGGACTTAACTTCTGAGGTTATCAGTCCCCTAGAACTTAGAACTACCTAAACCTAACTAACCTAAGGACATCAAACACAACCATGCCCGAGGCAGGATTCGAACCTGCGACCGTAACGGTCGCGCGGTTCCAGACTACAGCGCCTAGAAACCGCTCGGCCACCCCGGCCAGCCTCTGAAGTTTTTTCCAATATGTCAGTCCAATAATTGCACTCAGATTGTATGATATTATTTGTTGTGTGTAAAATTTCCGTATCACTTTCTAAACGTTCAGTCAAATTTATATGTCATTCTGTTAATGACAGGCATTCTATGCTAAACTACGGAGTGTTCAAATGGTCTGTCCGCAGTGCCGTATGATTGTTAGCCGCGCGTGCCGTATGCCGCAGTGAATATACCGAAATGAAACTCAGTGAAATACAGGTTATTAATTTATTGAATATTCATTTTTACTTACAAATTTTCGCATTAAATGTTGAAAGTGCCCCCACTGCTGTTGTTTACCCAATCCAGTTTGTTTAATCATGTTTCCAAACTCAAGCTGTAACATTTCTTATGTAGCAGAAACAGTGAAAGTGGATATTGCAGTTTTCAATTCATCGATGGATTTTTGACGGTGTTTATAGACAGTTGCTTTCGCTGCACCCCAGAAGAAAAAGTCAGGTGGTGTTAGGTCAGGCAATCGTGGAGGCCAAAGTCCCTGTAAAATTATACAGTCACCAAAAACATCAGCAAGCAGTGACATTGACATGTCATTTTGTATGGTAAAAGTTCTAATTTTTTGCTTACAGCTGTGTGGGCCGTTCCGGCACTAACATCGATTTCCCGGGCTAGTTTTCTTACTGACTTGTTGGGACTCATGGACATTTTATCGGAAATACCGAGTAGTTTATCCTCAGACAAAACGCTAGGACGACCACTTCTCGGTGCATTTGTCACTGAACCCGTACTTCGAACTGAAACTGTGTATTTACCGCCAGCTTTGAACACTTGTTCCACTAAAAACACACGTTCATCAGTGGTTAGCATTTTAACAGTGACAAAGAGAAACAAACAAACAAAGGAACTAAACTTAAAAGTTCACGTCAACACATAATGACACACACCAACGATACTACTGACACTGGCTAAGATAAACGAAACAGTGGAATGTTGAGAGAGTCCACTTGAAGGGAAGTAACCCAAGCTGGGGAATATTCATAGGGCACGCGCTGCTAACAATCATACCTCAATGCGGAGAGACTTTTTGAACACCCCGTAGTTAGATAACAATCCGTGTAAAATGCTGGTGTAGTCATTGTACATCATTAATGTGAAAAATTAAAAACTAACTGTAAATAGCGTAGCACTGCTCAATAAAGTATATAAATTATGTTTTAAGCAAGTAATATGACACAATGTCGTTTTTTAGTCATTTAGAGGCATGTATGAAGTTTTAAGGTCGGCAGTATTAATTCGATACGCACAAGTGACTTTAGAAATACTTCCAGAAAGTATAAGAAGGTTGTAACTTGATGTTAGGTGTAATTTCCAATATAATCAAATACATAAGTCGCCCACATGGGGAATACTGCACACCATCCGTAAATCTAAAAGTGTGTGCTATACAAGGAAATACGGAAATGACTCCTACTTAACGAATAAAATTAAGGCCATCAAATTATTAACTAAGCACAATTATCCAGCTAAATACTTAGGAATTACAGGTACAAACAAATGAAATTTCAACATATCCATTACTCCAACAGTTGATAGGGAAAAGCATGAAATGCGTCTTAGTTGAATCAACTGAATATGAAAAGTGTCTGGTTGCTGAATTCCTAGAAGTAACACAGTTTGGATTGCTGAAAGAGTGACCTACTTTTCTTAAAAAGAGTCTACTCCCTTAATGAAATAGCAGACTCATCACATGAGTGCAGTTTTTACAATTAACCTGATTTTTATGGAGATTTTATAGTTTCTCTCTTGGAGAATGGGTGATCCTCCCAGACAACTACCAGAACTGTTATATGTAAAGTGTCAGTTGTGTGCAGTGGTTCAAGAAAGGCCGTCATCCTAGTTCTGGAGGTTACTGGTGTAAAGAATGGGCCGGCGCATAAGGCGATCAGCCTTTCCTGGCCACACTGCGACCGCTACAGAAACTGAAACAAATATTGTTCGTAGAGTGACAGTTGAGAAGCGTGCCACTCACGAAAGCCTTCTTCCACACACCTTGACCAGGAAATTTATTGCTGTCGTGGCGACATTTGGCTCTTGTTCAGAATGAAAGCGTTTGAAACCGTTTTCCGACCTTTTTGATTTATATTTTCTCCCACTGTCTCTAGAGTAGATTCCATCATACGTTTTACAGCGCCAGGATCGATTCCTTTCCCAACGCTTGGTGAGCTGAGCTACGTCTTGAAGCATGGGAGCTTTATTGTAAAGAAATTCAATTCACATCTCTACCCTCCTCGGTACTTTGACTTTTCTGTGGTTAACATTGTAACATGCCCTTTTATTTATTTTATTATTATTGTTCCCGCTCGTTCGGGATCTGAATAGCAGCCCAAATTTAGATAATTGATTAATGTGACCGTGTACCTAATGGGCTGGCAATCGGATTGGACTGCTCAGGGGATGTTACACTCCGTATTGTCCTTCGCAAATACTGTAATAAGTACTGTTTGATGGTAAGAAGGACACAACACAGTTTCACAAACAAGATCTATATTCTCAGCAAAAGCACAAAATAAGGAGACAGCCACTGCCTTCGTCAATACACTGTTAATGACGGCTAATCTCAGCACAGGTTTCTTTAGTTATTCTTAATCATCACACGCAACATCCAATCACTGTAATCCAAATAATGCCGGCGCGGTAGACGCGGAAGTTCAATAGCGGCACTTAATATCACTGAAATCACTCTGTAATGAAACTTTCTCACTTTCCCTTATAATACTAACACAAAGGGGTTAAACCGCGGCGATGGCCACTCCCTTTGTCGATAATTTGTATTAATTCAACTGCTGGCTTCTGCACAGCTCTGCCCGCCTCGCGGGAACCTACCACACCCTGACTTCAGCACATCTCAACTCTAACTGCTCTCCGCCCAGTTCTTCCCGCCTCGCGGGAATCTACCCAAGCAGCACTCGGCACTCCGGTGAACCCCCTCTAGCTCTCGCGACCTGCACACACACTACTCGATAATTGCCCTGTCGACCTGTGTGAGCGCAAATTTAGTAGTAAGGGCCTGCGGACCCCTTACATCCTCACCCTCAAGAACTTCTTTTGAACCGCAGGTGAAAAAGAATCGGCAAGGGATTAAAAAAAACATTGCTACATTTGAACAGAACATACAATACAAATAATTAATGAATTTACAATTTGCAAAATAGTCCTGGACTCCGGTAGTGGGCTGCCTCCACAACAATTTCTACAAAAGGTTATTATATCACATAAATGGCATTGTCCAAAATTACAATTTTTCATCTCAACCAGCAATAGTCCTCTCTAGTTCAATATCGAAATGACAACAAACACAGCATATATACTCAAAAATTCATTACCTAAACACAGAACATATGAATTCTACACTACCATTTAGCTATTACAGGTTTTATATTCATTCTTAGATAGTCTTTAACATGAAATATGCAACTCTAATTGTAATACCTTACAAAACACAATGTAAATAAACACTTCCCTCTTTCAAAAGTCCATTTTACAGCTAAATGTCCTAACCATGTCTTAGCAGGTTTACTCGGGTCCTGGTAGCCCTCACTCTAGACCAGACCTCACCTGGAGTGTCCTTCGGTTTTTCGGTTCCTCCGTCTCTTCCTCGGTAATCAGACGAATGATTAATATGAATCTTTGGGTCATTACTCCCTTCTCTGTTTCGATCATTAGCTTGCTTGTATTTCTGTGATTTAATAGACTCCAATTGGTCCAGTATCTTCATTAAGGTCTCTCTACCATTAATTAGGCTCCTGGATACGGTTCCTTGCCTTTTCTGATTCAATCTTCTTTTTACCGCAGATACCATTACGTTGTCATTCAGTGGTTGTTCCAAAATCTCGTTCAATTCCCACAAGTGTTCGGCAAATTCTTCCGACGTTATCTTCCAATTACTAAGTGGTCTGCATCGTAGTGGGTCTTCCAGTGCTGCACACTGACGACCTTTGGGCCAGCATTTCTTCAAGAATTTTCCTTCAAACTGACCATTATCCGTAGTCCCTTTCTTCTTCTTGATTTCACAAGTGAAGGCCTCACTTTCGATTACAACCCACTGGTCATCTTCTTCTCGCTGTATGGCTATAGCATTTCTCGGATTGACTGCCAATTGGTTTTGCTTATCTCCTATCCCCTCAACCACATCGTTGCATTGTTTCTGCATCTGCGTCACCTCGGTGATCCTTTCTCCCAATTCGGTTCTAGTTTCTTCAACATCGTCTTCTATCTTCTCTGTTAACTTTTCTTCCATCTTCTCCACGTCTCCCTGGATCTGGTCTATATTCTTCTGTAGCTTACTTTCTTTCTCGTCGACATTCATTTTCCACTGTTCTTGTAGCTCCTGTATTTCCTTCTTCAGATTACATTCCATCTTCATCTTGTAGCTCTTCCTTTAATGATGCGTTATTTTCTTGTAAAACCTTTAGTGATTCTCTCGTTTCCTGTAAACCTTTCTCTACTGCTTCTCGGAATATTCTTCCTTCTTCTCTATTTTCTTGTAATTCTTCCTTTAATGATTCTCTCGTTTCTTGTGAACTCTTCTCTAACGATGCTTGTAAATCTTCCTTTAGTGATTTTCTGAGACCTTTTTCTAATGATGCGTTATTTTCTTGTAGCAAGGCTGCCAACATCGACCATATATCTGCGCCCTCTGAAACTGGCCTAGCTCTCATCGTTTGTCCTGGTGTCTCAGGATAATTAGTTGAATGTGCTAATGGGCTATTTAATGACAATCCACAATCACTGAATCCCGAATCATCTCCATCTTTCTGTCCTATCCCTTTTCTTTCAACTACTGCCTCACAGACCTGCCTATCTTCAGTAGACATGTTTGGTTTATTTCTGATGCCCAGACAAGTAATTTAATATAACCTCTAATAACCCAAAACACTCCTAATTATCATGAAACTAATCAACCAGTACCTGCAATCTTTTCAGTTAATCCCCAAAATGATACAACATACATGAGTACTGAACATAACAGCCCTCAAAACCAAAATTTCCAATAACAATTTCTACATACACGATTTATGTAAAAATATTTTAAACAAGATAATCATAATACTCACAAAATCTATAAATGCAAAATTACCAAAACAATTACCATTTATACAGTGCAGTGTGCATAAGTAAGCATGCTATATTTCAGAGTGCGTTTCACAAACTTTTCAGAAATTACTGCAATTGAGCACTTTTCCTAATGTAAATACCAGTTAAAAACTGTTTATTTATCGCGAAGACTGCACACTGCAATTTACTGTTATGTTAACCCGTCATCTTCACTCACCAACCGACGTTACCGCGAGTCGCAATGTTTTGGCGTTTGAGATGGGCGTGGCTGTGCCGCCGCTGGAGCTCGCGTGAAGTTGAAGATCAGCTGCAAGGCGACGTAGTTCCTCGTCGGCCGCTCCGTGGCGCTGCAGGCGGGCGTAGTTCGTAGTTCGGCCACTAGATGCCGGAACTGCGCTCATTGTCTCGAAGTTGCGTCGCTCCGTGGCGCTGTAGGCGGGCGTAGTTTGTAGTTCGGCCGCTACATGTCGGGATTGCGCTCGGTATCTCGAAGTCGCGTCGCTTGCCGTGGTGTCGTGTGACATCACCTCACGGATCGAAGCTCTTTGGTGCAACTGCTACATGGCTCTGCGTGACGTCACTCATTAATTGCGTCGCCACAATACCTTGTCGTCAGCATAACAGTTTACGGGTCCACACTAAACCGTCCGATTTTCACCGTTCAAAAATAATTTCCATCAACATGTTATCACTAAACACCTTTCTAACAACTTTTGTGACGAAATCTTGGCTCGTCTCACTATTTTACTGTTCACACGTGTCTTTCTTTAGTGTCCACTTTTCACAGTTTTTCGCGTGAATCTCCGCATTTGCACTTTACAACACAGTTTATTGACGCTATTGTTCTATTTAATATGGCAAGAAAAACAGTTTAGTCACAATCGTGCGATATTATTACTTCGTATTGTTCAAAAAATGCACAGTTCTTTATCGCGATTTTAACGTTGCAAAATATTTTCTTGCTTTAAGCACGGTAAATTACCTATTGTTCATTACGACTTGTCCGAAAATTGCACTTGTCCTTTCACGGTAAGCCAAGGGTGTAACATCCCCTTATATTATTTTATTGTTCCCGCTCATTCGGGATCTGAATAGCAGCCCAAATTTAGATAATTGATTAATGTGACCGTGTACCTAATGGGCTGGCAATCGGATTGGACTGCTCAGGGGATGTTACACTCCGTATTGTCCTTCGCAAATACTGTAATAAGTACTGTTTGGTGGTAAGAAGAACACAACACAGTTTCACAAACAAGATCTATATTGTCAGCAAAAGCACAAAATAAGGAGACAGCCACTGCCTTCGTCAATACACTGTTAATGACGGCTAATCTCAGCACAGGTTTCTTTAGTTATTCTTAATCGTCACACGCAACATCCAATCACTGTAATCCCAATAATGCCGACGCGGTAGACGCGGAAGTTCAATAGCGGCACTTAATATCACTGAAATCACTCTGTAATGAAACTTTCTCACTTTCCCTTATAATACTAACACAAAGGGGTTAAACCGCGGCGATGGCCACTCCCTTTGTCGATAATTTGTATTAATTCAACTGCTGGCTTCTGCACAGCTCTGCCCGCCTCGCGGGAACCTACCACACCCTGACTTCAGCACATCTCAACTCTAATTGCTCTCCGCCCAGTTCTTCCCGCCTCGCGGGAATCTACCCAAGAAGCACTCGGCACTCCGGTGAACCCCCTCTAGCTCTCGCGACCTGCACACACACTACTCGATAGTTGCCCTGTCGACCTGTGTGAGCGCAAATTTAGTAGTAAGGGCCTGCGGACCCCTTACAACATGAAACCTTATTTCGATGCGACTAATTGCAATTACTTTCCACATATTTCTCCAGTTCAGCACATACACTGAAGCGCGAAAGAAACTGGTATAGACATGCGTATTCAAATACAGACATTTGTAAACTGGCAGAATACGGCGCTGCGGTCAGCAAGCCTTGTATAAGACAAAAAGTGTCTGGCGCAGTTGTTAGATCGTTTACTGCTGGTACAATGGCAGGTTATCAAGATTTAAATGAGTTTGAACGTGGTGTTGTACTTGGCGCACGAGCGATGGGACACCGCATCTCAGAGGTAGCGATGAAGTGGGGATTTTCGCGTAAGAACACTTCTCGAGTGTTCCGTGAATATCAGGAATCCGGTAAAACATCAAATCTCCGACATCGCGGCAGGAAAGAGTTCTTGTAAGAACGGGACCAACGACGACTGAAGAGAATCGTTGGTGACAGAAGGGCAACCCTTCCGAAAATTGCTGCAGATTTCAACGATCGGCCATCAATAAGTGTCAGCGTACGAACTATTGAAAGACATACATCGATATGGGCTGTCGGAGCCGAAGGTCCTCTCGTGTACCCTTGATGACCGCATGGCACAAAGCTTTACGCCTCGCCTGGGCCGGTCAACACCGACATTGGGCTGTTGATGACTGGAAACATATTGTCTGGTCGGATGAGTCTCGTTTCAAACTGTATCGAGCGTATGGACGTGTACATGTATGAATACAACCTCATGAATTCATGGACCCCGCATGTCAGCAGGGGACTTTTCAAGCTGGTGGAGGCTCTGTAATGGAGTGATATGGGACCCCTGATACATACGTCTCTGACAGGTGACACGTACGTAAGCAACCTGTCTGATCACCTGCATCCACTCAAGTCCATTGTGCGTTCCCATTGACTTGGGCAATTCCAGCAGGACAATTCGATACCCCACACGCCCAGAATTGCTACAGAGTGGCTCCAGGAACACTCGCCTGAGTTTAAATACTTCCGCTGGCCACCAAACTCTCCAGACATGAACATTATTGAGATCTCCACCCCCTTACACTCGTACAGATTTATGAACAGCCCTGCAGGATTCATGGTGTCAGTTCCCTCCATCACTACTTCGGACATTAGTCGAGGCCATGCCACGTCGTTTTGCGGCACTTCTGAGTGCCCGCGGGGGAGCGTGCAGGATATTAGGCAGGTGTATCAGTTTCTTTGGCTCTTGAGTGTATAATAGCCCTAATAACCCCGCTGACAACGAGACGCTAATAACTAGCATTTCCTCCTCTCTGAAACCGCGGCACGTGTTACTGTGTAGTCTGCAAGAAATGCATTATAGCGCAGATGAGACCTTGTACAGAGCAAGATGATAGAGCTTTTAAGTTTAATATGAAAAGTGAAGGATCTGCTATAGCACTGCAAAAGTAAGAGTAACTGAAATGCAAGTGATCTGGCAGAATGTTGACGAAACGCTTCGTGGTAACAGATTTTAGAAAAAGTGACTGAGGTGGTAAGAATTATTCCATAAATTAGAACATATTTGCCGAGCCGAGCAATAGGTGTGGCAATCAGAAGTCACAGTATACGTCGGATGCTGCTCGTTTATCAACGCAAGGATAACCGCCTATCGAGCATGTATCTGCAAGGTTCATTTCACTCTCGAATTTTGCTTCCTCATCTGAAACGCAACAGGATTTATATCTGGTGCCTGATCAGAACTGATACTAAGAAACTTAAGATGAGCAGATTGCTAGGTTTCACCTGTTGATTTAGCGGACCAACAGTGGAAGAATGGGGTACCTGAGTGTTCGACAAACCAGAAGCATATGCGTGGAGCTCTGCTAACACGACAGTTTTAATCTCGGAACATGGAATTGTCCGCAAAGTATTCATCACAAAGTTGTAGAGGGAAAGGAAACACTTTATCTTCGAGAATGTTGAAATAAACGTCTTGTATCAGTGGGCCCAAATTACGGTACGAGAAGTATGCCAAAACATCATAGAACCATTCCCTTCGCTGAACTATACCATCAATGTACTGGGAGCTTAACGTCCCATTAGGCCGTCGGTGTAAGTGATGTCTTGCATCACTTGAAAGCAGGCAACATCGCCACTTGCTGGACCACGGTACTCGCCTCCAGTTGTCTACTGCCCTGTTTCTATGTTGATTGGTGCTTTGGAGACGTGGTGCTTTATTTATATGGCTCTGTGAGCAATGACCTTATACGAGGTACCCGCCTCCTGTTATCCATTACATGTGGTTCCCTTTGGCTGCGACAGGTACATCGGTCCTTGCGGACCCGTTGGTCTATCTCTGTTGACATACCAGCAAACCAGGTAACTTCTATCGCGGTGTGGCCATGAACACGTTATATTACGATAGCTCCGTTCTTTGATTGTGTGACGTCTCCACGTCGACCATCCTATTACATTGATTCCAATACAACCGACTGGCACATTCACACCACATCATTGCCATGACTAACATCACCGGTACAGGGCCACATGACTGCCTGGTACTAGTTCTAAACGACTTACAGCTTTCCAATGCCACGGTGTGCTCCTTTGAGGGCTGAGTAATAATTTGCCCATTGAGCTTAAATTTAAATACTTTTTGATTTGTACAGTTCTATTTTAGGACTTTTCCAACAGTCTCATTATGAACTATTAAATCCAGTGGTTTTTCCAGTGATTGGTGTTGATCGTCTTTGTTTTCCTCGCAAATTGTATCACATCCAAGATTTTGGAAATATTGTCCTACATGTAGCACCTTTTGCGTTTAAAAGACTGACACCCACAATAAACAAACACGTAGATTCAGTGTTTCAAAGTCAAGTTGTTAATTCTGTTATGCTAAGCAATATCGTCCACCCCCCTAGCGTAAAGTTGGAAGAAATGGCTAGTAAATAAATGATTCTGTATTTATCTGACGCTAACGTATTTAACGACAACTTTTTAAGAGATTCTGGTCTTACAAATTATCTTGTCTGAATAACGGAAAAGCAAATATAGCAAATCAGCAACTATTAGAACGAATCCGGCAAGTCAAGCAAAAGCACCTGTGTTGAATGCAGTTTCCTTAACACTGCGTCGCACATGAATTAATGCAGAAGGCCCTGTTCTGCTAAAAAATTCAAAATATATTCGTACAAACGATTACTTTGTAGCTACTTCGTTTGACATTATTAATACTACTGTTACCATAGTTATCACTGTTTTCTGCCTTAGCAGTCAGAAAGAAGAAAAAGAAAATTCGGGTTTGACGATGTATGGATGATGACGCAATTACGGCCGGAAAGAAGCTCTGATTGGTCAGTCATACGTGAGGAGATCGATCATGGCCTTTCTACAGAAATCATTAACGAATCTGCCTTAATCTGTTTAGGTAAAACCTAAATCTAGATAGCCGGAGCGAGATCAAAACCCTTGTCTTCCCAAATGTGTGTCCAGTGACTTAACCACTGCCCTAGGTCTCTCGGACTAGCGCACACAACTTATTCCCTTGCTGTTACGGGAATTGTAGGTGTGGTTAAAATTGGGAAAAGACCGCCCTTAAGAAAATGCACTTGATTGGGTCCTTACAGCAGAATGCTGATCCATCATGTGCAATTATGGAATTGCACGCGAATACAAATTTTTCTTACCCTGTACACTATCTAATGAAAAGTACCCGGACATTAATATAGGGCGTGTCTACCCTTCGACTTAATGACGGCTTTAACTCTGTTGTGGACACTTTCAGCGAGGAGACAGAATGTGACCATGGTTTTTTTTGCAACATGTCATTCTATTAACTGCATGCAAAGTATGTGATATTACTTGTTGTGTGTACAATTCCAATGTTACTTTCGAAACATTCAATCTAATTTATTTGTCATTTTGTTAATGATAGTAATTCTCTACTACACTAGTTAGGTAACCGTTCGTGTCAAATGCTAGTGTAGTCATTGTACATAATTCATGTGAAAAAATTAGAAACTAAGTGTAAATAACACAGCACTGCTCCATTCAGTATATACAGGGTGTTACAAAAAGGTACGGCCAAACTTTCAGGAAACATTCCTCACACACAAAGGAAGAAAATATGTTATGTGGACATGTGTCTGGAAACGCTTACTTTCCATGTTAGAGCTCATTTTATTACTTCTCTTCAAATCATATTAATCATGGAATGGAAACACACAGCAACAGAACGTACCAGCGTGACTTCAAACACTTTGTTACAGGAAATGTTCAAAATGTCCTCCGTTAGCGAGGATACATGCATCAACCCTCCGTCGCATGGAATCCCTGACGCGCTGATGCAGCCCTGGAGAATGGCGTATTGTATCACAGCCGTGCACAATACGAGCACGAAGAGTCTCTACATTTGGTACCGGGGTTGCGTAGACAAGAGCTTTCAAATGCCCCCATAAATGAAAGTCAAGAGGGTTTTGGTCAGGAGAGCGTGGAGGCCATGGAATTGGTCCGCCTCTACCAATCCATCGGTCACCGAATCTGTTGAGAAGCGTACGAACACTTGGACTCAAATGTGCAGGAGCTCCATCGTGCATGAACCACATGTTGTGTCGTACTTGTAAAGGCACGTGTTCTAGCAGCACAGGTAGAGTATCCCGTATGAAATCATGATAACGTGCTCCATTGATCGTAAGTGGAAGAACATGGGGCCCAATCAAGACGTCACCAACAATGCCTCCCCAAACGTTCACAGAAAATCTGTGTTGATGACGTGATTGCACAACTGCGTGCGGATTATCGTCAGCCCACACATGTTGATTGTGAAAATTTACAATTTGATCACGTAGGAATGAAGCCTCATCCGTAAAGAGAACATTTGCACTGAAATGAGGATTGACACATTGTTGGATGAACCATTCGCAGAAGTGTACCCGTGGAGGCCATTCAGCTGCTGGTAGTGCCTGCACACGCTGTACATGGTACGGAAACAACTGGTTCTCCCGTAGCACTCTCCATACAGTGACGTGGTCAACGTTACCTTGTACAGCAGTAACTTCTCTGACGGTGACATTAGGGTTATCGTCAACTGCACGTACAATTGCCTCGTCCATTGCAGGTGTCCTCGTCGTTCTAGGTCTTCCCCAGTCGCGAGTCATAGGCTTGAATGTTCCGTGCTCCCTGAGACGCCGATCAATTGCTTCGAACGTCTTCCTGTCGGGACACCTTCGTTCTGGAAATCTGTCTCGATGCAAACGTACCGCGCCACGGCTATTGCCCCGTGCTAATCCATACATCAAATGGGCATCTGCCAACTCCGCATTTGTAAACATTGCACTGACTGCAAAACCACGTTCGTGATGAACACTAACCTGTTGATGCTACGTACTTATGTACTTGATGCCAGTACTGTAGAGCAATGAGTCGCATGTCAACACAAGCACCGAAGTCAACATTACCTTCCTTCAATTGGGCCAACTGGCGGTGAATCGAGGAAGTACAGTACATACTAACGAAACTAAAATGAACTCTAACATGGAAATTAAGCGTTTCCGGACACATGTCCACATAACATCTTTTCTTTATTTGTGTGTGAGGAATGTTTCCTGAAAGTTTGGCCTTACCTTTTTGTAACACCCTGTATATTAAACAATAAAATGACACAACAGCGTTTTTTAGTCATTCAGAGGCATGTATGAAGCTTTAAGGTCAGCAGTATTAAGTCGATAAGCACACCTGACTTCCAAAGTAATTCCGGAATGTATACGAGAGTTGTAACTTGAGTTGAGGTGTAATTTCCAATATAGACAAACTCATAAGTCGCCCACATGGTGAACGTTGCACACCATCAGTGACTCTAAAATTTGCATACAAATTGGAAAAAATGACTCCTTATTACGGAAAAAGTTAAGTGCACTAATTAATTAAGCGTAATTATTCAACTAAATACCTAAGAATTACAGTTACGAACATTTTAAACTGCAAAATATGTATTACCCAGAACTAGATAGCGAAAAACCTGAGAGGTGTCAAATGAATACAAAAATAATTTCTGGTTGCTGACTGTCTTCAAGTAACGCAGTTTGACTTACTGTAAGAATGGTCTTTTTTTAAACATTTTACTGGCTTAAGGAACTGCAGACTCATCATATGAGTGCATTATGCTCGGAACTGAATTTTAACGGGATTTTACAGTTTATCTGTTGGAGAATCCGTGCTCCTCCCAAACAACTACCAGAACTGTGATGTGTAAAGTGTCAGCTGCGTGCCAGTGGCACAAAAAGATACATCGCCCTCGTTCCGTACACCACAGGTGTACAAAATGCGCTTCTGCATCAGGTGATCAGCCTTTACTATCCACACTACTACCGCGACATACACAGAGCGACAGCTGAGAAGCGTGTCACAGGCAAAAGCTTTCTAAGCTTTGTGCTAAGCGATTTTAGTAAAAAATGAGTGAAGTTTTAGAAACTATTTTGTAAGTTTATAAAGTATGTGCCGTGCCAGGTGGCAGGAGTGTGAGTCAGAAATCGCTCTTGTGGGGACACTGGGCTGAAAGAAAGTGTTTGAGGCGTTTTCCGGACATTATGATTTGCATTTTCCCTCAAGCATTTAGGGCAAATTCCATCACACGTCTCCAGAGCCAGGATCGATGCCGTTCCGAACGCTTAGTGGACTAAGCTACGTTTTTTTGTGCGCTGACTTGTATGTATGTATTTGTGTGTGTGTGTGGACGAGACGTGACACTCCAACTACTTCCAAGCGTTACAGAACGAGGTGGCTCGCTGATTAAAACACTGGACCCTAATTGTGGAGAAATTGCAGTCACTTCCCTCCCCTTCTCGACGCATTAATTTTCTGTGGTTAACATAAAACTTTACTTTTGTGGGATTGAATGCAATTACTTCCCACATACTTCTCAAACTGAGTACATGAAATGGCCGTAAGGACCTTGTTTGCTTTCGAAGAGACACTGAACACCAGTATTCCTTCCTTTGACCAGTCGTCCTCTCTGAATCTTCAGAATGTGTTACTAACTAGTCCACAAAATGTAATTTATAGCGCACATTCGCCCTGTCATGGAGCAAGATTATAAAGCATCTAAGTTTCACATAGGAGGTGAGGAAAGATTCTACTATACGGTTAGAACATATGTAACTGTAAAGCACCTGACGATAGCAGCACGCTGCTGAAACATGTTGTGCTAACAGATTTTAGTAAAAAATGAGTGAAGGTTTAGAAACTATTTTGTAAGTTTATAAAGTATGTGCCGTGCCAGGTGGCAGGAGTGCGAGTCAGAAATCGCGATACACATGGCATGCCGCGCGGACGATCAATACTAAGGCAATCCGCCAGCTGAGGCTGCGCCTGCGCGTCTCTCGTCTTTCACTTCCTCTTCTGATACGCCACACGATTCATCTCTAGTGCCCGTTCAAAGACTGAAACGAAGAAGGTAAATACATTGACGTTGAGGCCAAGGAAGGTAGCAACAACCCGGACAAATGTCACCCCGATAGCCATCACGCTAATACAGGGTGTTTCAAAAATGACCGGTATATTTGAAACGGCAATAAAAACTAAACGAGCAGCGATAGAAATACACCGTTTGTTGCAATATGCTTGGGACAACAGTACATTTTCAGGTGGACAAACTTTCGAAATTACAGTAGTTACAATTTTCAACAACAGATGGCGCTGCAAGTGATGTGAAAGATATAGACGACAACGCAAGCTGTGGGTGCGCCATTCTGTACGTCGTCTTTCTGCTGTAAGCGTGTGCTGTTCACAACGTGCAAGTGTGCTGTAGACAACATGGTTTATTCCTTAGAACAGAGGATTTTTCTGGTGTTGGAATTCCACCGCCTAGAACACAGTGTTGTTGAAACAAGACGAAGTTTTCAACGGAGGTTTAATGTAACCAAAGGACCGAAAAGCGATACAATAAAGGATCTGTTTGCAAAATTTCAACGGACTGGGAACGTGACTGATGAACGTGCTGGAAAGGTAGGGCGACCGCGTACGGCAACCACAGAGGGCAACGCGCAGCTAGTGCAGCAGGTGATCCGACAGCGGCCTCGGGTTTCCGTTCGCCGTGTTGCAGCTGCGGTCCAAATGACGCCAACGTCCACGTATCGTCTCATACGCCAGAGTTTACACCTCTATCCGTACAAAATTCAAACGCGGCAACCCCTCAGCGCCGCTACCATTGCTGCACGAGAGACATTCGCTAACGATATAGTGCACAGGATTGATGACGGCGATATGCATGTGGGCAGCATTTGGTTTACTGACGAAGCTTATTTTTACCTGGACGGCTTCGTCAATAAACAGAACTGGCGCATATGGGGAACCGAAAAGCCCCATGTTGCAGTCCCATCGTCCCTGCATCCTCAAAAAGTACTGGTCTGGGCCGCCATTTCTTCCAAAGGAATCATTGGCCCATTTTTCAGATCCGAAACGATTACTGCATCACGCTATCTGGACATTCTTCGTGAATTTGTGGCGGTACAAACTGCCTTAGACGACACTGCGAACACCTCGTGGTTTATGCAAGATGGTGCCCGGCCACATCGCACGGCCGACGTCTTTAATTTCCTGAATGAATATTTCGATGATCGTGTGATTGCTTTGGGCTATCCGAAACATACAGGAGGCGGCGTGGATTGGCCTCCCTATTCGCCAGACATGAACCCCTGTGACTTCTTTCTGTGGGGACACTTGAAAGACCAGGTGTACCGCCAGAATCCAGAAACAATTGAACAGCTGAAGCAGTACATCTCATCTGCATGTGAAGCCATTCCGCCAGACACGTTGTCAAAGGTTTCGGGTAATTTCATTCAGAGACTACGCCATATTATTGCTACGCATGGTGGATATGTGGAAAATATCGTACTATAGAGTTTCCCAGACCGCAGCGCCATCTGTTGTTGAAAATTGTAACTACTGTAATTTCGAAAGTTTGTCTGCCCGAAAATGTAACTGTTGTCCCAAGCATATTGCAACAAACGGTGTATTTCTATCGCTGCTCGTTTAGTTTTTATTGCCGTTTCAAATATACCGGTCATTTTTGAAACACCCTGTACGAGGAGCGTTCAACAAGTCATTCAAGGAATTTTTTTTCTCATCCAGTTTAGGTTGAAAGAATGCGAAATTTTGTGTGGGACATCGAGTAATATTCTCGCTTCAGCCCTTATAGTTTCACAAAGTTCCGATACATGGCGGCGCTATACGTAGCATTCTAAACGTTGCCTGTAACGGAGGTGCGTTCCAAGCAGAGAGATGCCGTTGAGTTTCTTTTGGGGGAAAACCAATGCATCGCAGATATTCGTGGGCACTTGCAGAATGTCAGAGCTCGCAATGAACAAAAGCACGGTGAGTCGTTGAGTGAGGCGTCTGTCATGACTGCAAACCTTCCTCACCCACCCTAGAGCCCGGATCTCGCAGCCTCGGACTTCCATCTGTCTGCCCCAATGAAGGATGTACTCTGCGGAAAGCAATACGTGGATGATGGGGAGTTTATTGATTCAGAAAGACGTATGTGTCGGGGGAGACAATATCTAGTTAAATACATAATACGTTATAAGGTTCGTAGTCATATACTGTAACGAAATTAGAATCTTAACTAATCTTAAAGTTAAGGAACAAGTTTTTACTTTTATTTTTAGCTGTTTATTTATTTATTGCAAACTAGACCTCCCGCTGGTTACTTTGTCCATTTCTCACTGCTTATGTGGTTAAGGAAGTTCTAATACAAATACATTGTGTAATTTTTCCCCATATCACTAATTACCTTTTTATTAGTTACCCTGATTGCTTTCAAAAATTACATCTCTCATTGAAAAACTACACCTCACACCGATCAGACTGACCCCGTTTTTCCATTTCCTTCTGAGAGGATATTGAGACTAGACTCTATTGCCAGTGGCTGATTAGGGGAAAAGGACAGACACACAATTAAGGTACCTAAAATTTATTTTTAATGACTATAAAAAATTTTATTGTTCCTTCGGAATTCAACAACGCTTGCTGAATTTTCCATATTCCTTTTACCATATTACATTAACAATACATCTTGCTACCAGAAATTCGCCAGAATTAAATTTTAAAACTCAAGGAACTGGGCCTTCGGCTGCGAAAGTCCATATCGACCATGTTTCGCTGAATGGTTTGCACACTGATAATTGTTGGTGACCCATCATTGAAGTCTGCAACAATTTGCCAAAGGGTAGCGCTTCTGTCACGTTGAACGATTCTCTTTAGTCGTCGATGGTTCCATTCCTGCAGGATCTTTCTCCGGCTGCAGCGATGTCGGAGATTCGGTGTTTTAGCGGATTCCTGATATTCACGGTACACTCTGTAATATTTCTGGCTATTCCCAGGGCAGTGGAGATATAAGAAGCAAAGAGATGACGCAATGTGGGATGAGGTACCGGTGACAGATATCAGATTCGGTACAATTCCCGTGAGAAATACCGCCTGCATGATGCTGCTGCTCTGTAATTAGCTGCTGTGTTCGGCGGCAGGGCGCCAGAACGTTAAACTTTAGTTGCTATTATTAATGAAACCTGTCATCCAAATTACTTTATTTTTTAAAAAAAAGATGTCTCAGCAGCCAGCTGTCAATCAGTCATTTCAAAATTATTAAAATCAAAGTATTACTAAAACAAAAGACTGACGATATTACTGCCGATGACCTTCGGTGGCGTTCGGGTCACGCGTTACTGGATTGGCGGTCGAAGTGTCTCGGGCAGTCCGGATCTCCAGTTCTGACCGTTCCAGTAGACAGACATGTTGTCTGTTATAGCAGTATTTGTTTCATGCAATTTTATTTACTACAGTTCCGACCGTCGCTAGGTACAGACATGTTGTCTGTAATAGTAGTATTTGATTTGTTGTTGTTGTGGTCTTCAGTCCTGAGACTGGTTTGATGCAGCTCTCCATGCTACTCTATCCTGTGCAAGCTTCTTCATCTCCCAGTACCTACTGCAACCTACATCCTTCTGAATCTGCTTAGTGTATTGATCTCTTGGTCTCCCTCTACGATTTTTACCCTCCACGCTGCCCTCCAATGCTAAATTTGTGATCCCTTGATGCCTCAAAACATGTCCTACCAACCGATCCCTTCTTCTAGTCAAGTTGTGCCACAAACTTCTCATCTCCCCAATCCTATTCAATACCTCCTCATTAGTTACGTGATCTACCCACCTTATCTTCAGCATTCTTCTGTAGCACCACATTTCGAAAGCTTCTATTCTCTTCTTGTCCAAACTGGTTATCGTCCATGTTTCACTTCCATACATGGCTACACTCCATACAAATACTTTCAGAAACGACTTCCTGACACTTAAATCTATACTCGATGTTAACAAATTTCTCTTCTTCAGAAACGATTTCCTTGCCATTGCCAGTCTACATTTTATATCCTCTCTACTTCGACCATCATCAGTTATTTTACTCCCTAAATAGCAAAACTCCTTTACTACTTTAAGTGTCTCATTTCCTAATCTAATCCCCTCAGCATCACCCGACTTAATTAGACTACATTCCATTATCCTCGTTTTGATTTTGTTGATGTTCATCTTATATCCTCCTTTCAAGACACTGTCCATTCCGTTCAACTGCTCTTCCAAGTCCTTTGCTGTCTCTGACAGAATTACAATGTCATCGGCGAACCTCAAAGTTTTTACTTCTTCTCCATGAATTTTAATACCTACTCCGAATTTTTCTTTTGTTTCCTTTACTGCTTGCTCAATATACAGATTGAATAACATCGGGGAGAGGCTACAACCCTGTCTCACTCCCTTCCCAACCGCTGCTTCCCTTTCATGCCCCTCGACCCTTATAACTCCCATCTGGTTTCTGTACAAATTGTAAATAGCCTTTCGCTCCCTGTATTTTACCCCTGCCACCTTCAGAATTTGAAAGAGAGTATTCCAGTTAACGTTGTCAAAAGCTTTCTCTAAGTCTACAAATGCTAGAAACGTAGGTTTGCCTTTTCTTAATCTTTCTTTTAAGATAAGTCGTAAGGTTAGTATTGCCTCACGTGTTCCAACATTTCTACGGAATCCAAACTGATCTTCCCCGAGGTCCGCTTCTACCAGTTTTTCCATTCGTTTGTAAAGAATTCGCGTTAGTATTTTGCAGCTGTGACTTATTAAACTGATAGTTCGGTAATTTTCACATCTGTCAACACCTGCTTTCCTTGGGATTGGAATTATTACATTCTTCTTGAAGTCTGTGGGTATTTCGCCTGTCTCATACATCTTGCTCACCAGATGGTAGAGTTTTGTCATGACTGGCTCTCCCAAGGCCATCAGTAGTTCTAATGGAATGTTGTCTACTCCAGGGGCCTTGTTTCGACTCAGGTCTTTCAGTGCTCTGTCAAACTCTTCACGCAGTATCTTATCTCCCATTTCATCTTCATCTACATCCTCTTCCATTTCCATAATACTGTCCTCAAGTACATCGCCCTTGTATAGACCCTCTATATACTCCTTCCACCTTTCTGCCTTCCCTTCTTTGCTTAGAACTGGGTTGCCATCTGAGCTCTTGATATTCATACAAGTGGTTCTCTTCTCTCCAAAGGTCTCTTTAATTTAAAGTATCTATCTTACCCCTAGTGAGATAAGCCTCTACATCCTTACATTTGTCCTCTAGCCATCCCTGCTTAGCCATTTTGCACTTCCTGTCGATCTCATTTTTGAGACGTTTGTATTCCCTTTTGCCTGCTTCATTTACTGCATTTTTATATTTTCTCCTTTCATCAATTAAATTCAATATTTCTTCTGTTACCCAAGGATTTCTATTAGCCCTCGTCTTTTTACCTACTTGATCCTCTGCTGCCTTCACTACTTCATCCCTCAGAGCTACCCATTCTTCTTCTACTGTATTTCTTTCCCCCATTCCTGTCAATTGTTCCCTTATGCTCTCCCTGAAACTGTCTACAACCTCTGGTTCTTTCAGTTTATCCAGGTCCCATCTCCTTATATTCCCACCTTTTTGCAGTTTCTTCAGTTTCAATCTGCAGTTCATAACCAATAGATTGTGGTCAGAATCCACATCTGCCCCTGGAAATGTCTTACAATTTAAAACCTGGTTCCTAAATCTCTGTCTTACCATTATATAATCTATCTGATACCTATTAGTATCTCCAGGATTCTTCCAGGTATACAACCTTCTTTTATGATTCTTGAACCAAGTGTTAGCTATGATTAAGTTATGCTCTGTGCAAAATTCTACAAGGCGGCTTCCTCTTTCATTTCTTCCCCCCAATCCATATTCACCTACTATGTTTCCTTCTCTCCCTTTTCCTACTGACGAATTCCAGTCACCCATGACTATTAAATTTTCGCCTCCCTTCACTACCTGAATAATTTCTTTCATCTCGTCATACATTTCATCAATTTCTTCATCATCTGCAGAGCTAGTTGGCATATAAACTTGTACTACTGTAGTAGGCATGGGCTTTGTGTCTATCTTGGCCACAATAATGGGTTCACTATGCTGTTTGTAGTAGCTAACCCGCACTCCTATTTTTTTTTATTCATTATTAAACCTACTCCTGCATTACCCCTATTTGATTTTGTATTTATAACCCTGTAATCACCTGACCAAAAGTCTTGTTCCTCCTGCCACCGAACTTCACTAACTCCCACTATATCTAACTTTAACCTATCCATTTCCCTTTTTAAATTTTCTAACCTACCTGCCCGATTAAGGGATCTGACATTCCACGCTCCGATCCGTGGAACGCCAGTTTTCTTTCTCCTGATAACGACGTACTCCTGAGTAGTCCCCGCCCGGAGATCCGAATGAGGGACTATTTTACCTCCGGAATATTTTACCCAAGAGGACGCCATCATCATTTAATCATACAGTAAAGCTGCATGTCCTCGGGAAAAATTACGGCTGTAGTTTCCCCTTGCTTTCAGCCGTTCGCAGTACCAGCACAGCAAGGCCGTTTTGGTTAATGTTACAAGGCCAGATCTGTCAATCATCCAGACTGTTGCCCCTGCAACTACTGAAAAGGCTGCTGCCCCTCTTCAGGAACCACATGTTTGTCTGGCCTCTCAACAGATACCCCTCCGTTGTGGTTGCACCTACGGTACGGCTATCTGTATCGCTGAGGCACGCAAGCCTCCCCACCAACGGCAAGGTCCATGGTTCATGGGGGAAGAGTATTTGATTTATGTAATTTTATTGTCCAGTTCTGACGGTTTCAGTAGACAGACATGTTGTCTGTGGCAGGATGTATTTCATGTAATTTTAGCCAGATATTATGACTGTGGAAATATATGTTCAATACGTTGTAAATTATATTAAGTGTAAAATGTCTGACAAAACTGAAAAAAGATATCCTCTTAGAAGTAGGGAAAGGGATCAAGTAGATATTGATGGCAATGATCCTTCAGATCAGCCACAAAACTTGCAAATAGATAACATCGTTGATGATCTAGCAGATAATTTGCAAAGTTTAGATAATGAAACTGAAAATGTTTCGGAAAATGATGATTCTGTGTTAAATGATCGTACTGAAAATGTAGACACTGTCGCTCCTGACCACAACGACGTAGTAGGTTTGGATGATGACGTCAGACACACTGAATCTGACGTCAACATTGCAAATGAGCCAACAGTGGAGTCACACAGATTAAGTGATGGCACTGCTTCAGCTGAAACATTGCCAACAGTAGATAATGGGGAGATAGAAATCAGCAAGGAGCAAAATACGTTATCTATGTTATTATTACTTTTAAAAGAAACTAACGAAAACATAGATAAAATAGATAACGGGCAAAATCACACTACAGAAGAGATAAAAGCCGAGTTAAGAGAAACAAAAGGTGATGTCAGGAAAGCATATGCTGTAATGACTCAAATCCATAGCAATTTTAAGGCCTTAGAACAAAAGGTATCAAAACTTGAAGCTAAAACTGAGGCTTCTTCCAGAAAAATAGATCGAGAAACAAAAGAATGGGGTAAGAAATTAGAATTATGTAAGCTTGAGATAAATCAGAAGTTTGATTGTAGAATTAAAAAGCTGAATGATGATATGGGGGCTCAGAATTGTGCAATATCAACAATAAGTAGTAATGTTAGCCAAGTAATAAACGAGCAAAGCAAGGCTGCTAAAGAATGTAATGATAAACATGAACAGCAGTTAAGTGAGTTAGAAAACATCAACGATGAGCAGCAGGTACTTAGTCGTAAGGTTTTACAAATAGGTGCTCATTGTAGAGGTACCACAGATGCGATTCAAGATAAATTGAAGGAATTTGAGCAAGCAATTAACCAATTTCCTGACAAAAGTAAGAATAGAGTGTGTGTACATGCTAGTGATGTAACAAATCCCACTATTGTTTACCATCCTTTCTCTAGTAGAGGTAACATACATCCAGCTGATTTTATTAAACAGTTCGAGGGTACACTTCCTGAAAATCTAACAGAACAACAAAAAATAAAAGCTGTGGCAAGTAGATTTCAGGGAGACGTAATATCATGGGGAACCGGGGTCAGTAACACATACAAGGAATTTGTACAAGCATTTTTAAATCAATACTGGTCTACTAGCACACAAAATAGCGTCAGGAGTCAAATTTTTGAGGGTAGGAGATTCGCTAGTAGTGGTTGTAACAGTTACAAAGAGTTTTCTCAACACTATTGGGAAAATAATCAACACTTAACTGAACCTTTAAGAGAATCATACCTCATAGAAATAATCATACTTAAATTTCCAGTTTCTGTACAAGAGAAGTTAATCAATGTAAACAAAAGCGATGTCAATAACCTACTGAACGTCCTCGAGCAGTTAGATGCGTTGTCAGGCAACAAGCAAGTTCAGGAAGGCTGGAGAAGGAACAGGTGTCGTGCAGACCGCCAAAATGACCGTGAGTCAAGTTGAAGCAGAGGCACAAACAGAAGCGACGAGCGTCGCGACCGAGAGGAAAATAGGCCACCTCGTTACAGTCACAGTCCTTCAAGAAGAGGGATAGGTGCTTATCAAATTGTCGAATTAGCATTGATCAAGGCAAGAAACAGGTCTTCTAAGATAAATTCAGAAATTAAGAAGTTTCATGAATTGTATGAAGGCCATACAATATAATTAGGATACCACACCCCAATGCTGTGGAAGTAGCTAACATAAAAATGGGAGTAAGCAAAGGACTCTACAATATCGTAGACATCAAAAACTACTACGAATATTAGTATACCTCAGGGGGTAATAGCGTTCTTTGCAATGCTAGGTAGATGACGACTACCAGGTACCCGAGTTAACTGACAGCATTACTTCATTTTCTTACGTGCTGTTCGTTCTTCCTCTTCTTTCATTCTGAGTTACATTCTGTATTCTTTACATTCTTGTCTATCCATGGCTATGACAATTTTTTACCCGATTTGTGACAACAAACATAATTAGTGATAGCATTGTAACTTAGCAGTATAAACATCTGCATTGCACGGGTGAAAAACATGAACTGATGGAAAATATGTGAACAGCGAGTTTTATAACACCAAAGAATAGCATCACAGGTACACAAGCTACAGAACACAGTATTACGTTGCCTTAAGAAACATCGGTTTAAGCTTTTAATGACATTACATCTATCACAAAGTATACAGTGGAACGATTTAATTTTGAATTTCAAGAACTAGTAAGTACTCCACATCACACATTATGTTTGAAAAATTAGGAAAAAGTAGCAGATAAGTGAAATATGGGCTCTTATTACAGACCTAAGCTAGCAGTTGTTGAAGAAGAGGACGACGCTAAACCAGGTAAGTGAACATGACGAAAGAATGAGATTTGGTGGCAGAAAATGATGTCAGAAGATTATTAGTGCAAAAGTTGTGTCACGTTTTGTGGAAATAAATATATTATGTTCTTAAGTATCAATTGCCAGCGACGCAATTTCCGCTGAGGCAAGAGAGTATGTACACTCCTGGAAATTGAAATAAGAACATCGTGAATTCATTGTCCCAGGAAGGGGAAACTTTATTGACACATTCCTGGGGTCAGATACATCACATGATCACACTGACAGAACCACAGGCACACAGACACAGGCAACAGAGCATGCACAATGTCGGCACTAGTACAGTGTATATCCACCTTTCGCAGCAATGCAGGCTGCTATTCTCCCATGGAGACGATCGTAGACATGCTGGATGTAGTCCTGTGGAACGGCTTGCCATGCCATTTCCACCTGGCGCCTCAGTTGGACCAGCGTTCGTGCTGGACGTGTAGACCGCGTGAGACGACGCTTCATCCAGTCCCAAACATGCTCAATGGGGGACAGATCCGGAGATCTTGCTAGCCAGAGTAGTTGACTTACACCTTCTAGAGCACGTTGGGTGGCACGGGATACATGCGGACGTGCATTGTCCTGTTGGAACAGCAAGTTCCCTTGCCGGTCTAGGAATGGTAGAACGATGGGTTCGATGACGGTTTGGATGTACCGTGCACTATTCAGTGTCCCCTCGACGATCACCAGTGGTGTACGGCCAGTGTAGGAGATCGCTCCCCACACCATGATGCCGGGTGTTGGCCCTGTGTGCCTCGGTCGTATGCAGTCCTGATTGTGGCGCTCACCTGCACGGCGCCAAACACGCATACGACCATCATTGGCACCAAGGCAGAAGCGACTCTCATCGCTGAAGACGACACGTCTCCATTCGTCCCTCCATTCACGCCTGTCGCAACACCACTGGAGGCGGGCTGCACGATGTTGGGGCGTGAGCGGAAGACGGCCTAACGGTGTGCGGGACCGTAGCCCAGCTTCATGGAGACGGTTGCGAATGGTCCTCGCCGATACCCCAGGAGCAACAGTGTCCCTAATTTGCTGGGAAGTGGCGGTGCGGTCCCCTACGGCACTGCGTAGGATCCTACGGTCTTGGCGTGCATCCGTGCGTCGCTGCGGTCCGGTCCCAGGTCGACGGGCACGTGCACCTTCCGCCGACCACTGGTGACAACATCGATGTACTGTGGAGACCTCACGCCCCACGTGTTGAGCAATTCGGCGGTACGTCCACCCGGCCTCCCGCATGCCCACTATACGCCCTCGCTCAAAGTCCGTCAACTGCACATACGGTTCACGTCCACGCTGTCGCGGCATGCTACCAGTGTTAAAGATTGCGATGGAGCTCCGTATGCCACGGCAAACTGGCTGACACTGACGGCGGCGGTGCACAAATGCTGCGCAGCTAGCGCCATTCGACGGCCAACACCGCGGTTCCTGGTGTGTCCGCTGTGCCGTGCGTGTGATCATTGCTTGTACAGCCCTCTCGCAGTGTCCGGAGCAAGTATGGTGGGTCTGACACACCGGTGTCAATGTGTTCTTTTTTCCATTTCCAGGAGTGTATTTATAGGCAAGGGATGGTCTTGCCAAAGAGGTTTATGTTGTGGAGAAATATTATTAGGCGACAGGTAAGTCGGCCAATTGTAAATGAAGAAGCGAGGAGATGAGAATTATTCGGCGACGTGTAAGTCTGCCCATTATTTATGAAGTATGAGGAAGTGTAGGTACAAGGCAACGTGTGAGTCGGCCCATTATTAAGGAGGTATTTATTGGCGAAGTGGTTCCGCCAACTGGTTATGAATTACGAAAGAATAGACGTATTGTTATTGACGTGAGCAAGACACAAGGGACACAGACACAATGCAATTACGATTTAAAGATAAGGCCACATTATATAAGATATGGAGAATAGCTCACTCGTTTATAATAAGAAGTATTAAAACTACAATGCGAGCAATGAATAGTTCAGACAACCCCTGCACGAAGTCACCTTAATACTTACATACGACTTTTGACACAGGAATGATTACGGAAGTGTACACATATGAACACATTAATACAGTTCCACTGGTTATAGAAATAGTAACAACGTTTAAACGAGAAGAGAAAGGTATGGTAACTTTTACTGTTGAGTGACGCAACGTTTCTAACAGCCAAAAATTTTCATTAAGAGATTTATTCTGAAGTGTTCTCTCAATATCTGTGAATCGCAACTGTGTGCCTATTAATGATTAAGAAAACTTTTTACGTAATATCTAAAATGATACTGTATTGAAAAATGTAGAAATAACGTAGGAGAATGAGTTGGAAGTGCAGTCATATAAGTCTGCGTAATGAAACAGTTATACGGCGCAGAGATGTCTGTCAGAGTTAAAGCGTACGGCAACAGCTGGCGTCTGTATGAATGAGTCACAGCGCTAGTACTGGACGTCACATGTTGTGAATGGACATCGACCCATCATATGCTGAAGGCAACGCCCTAGCCATATGATAGCAGTCAATGTTTATAAACAGTGGCACTGCATTCTAACAAAAAAAAATGGTTCAAATGGCTCTGAGCACTATGGGACTCAACTGCTGAGGTCATTAGTCCCCTAGAACTTAGAACTAGTTAAACCTAACTAACCTAAGGACATCACAAATATCCATGCCCGAGGCAGGATTCGAACCTGCGACCGTAGCGTCCTTGAGGTTCCAGACTGCAGCGCCTTTAACCGCACGGCCACTTCGGCCGGCGCATTCTAACAGAATGATGTTTACTTTTTAGGTCTATTCATGTACATATTCATTGTATTGTGTAACCAAAAGTTTATTTCAGGGATTAGTTAAGTTTTATTAGAAATCTAATATAAGGCATTTTCTATTGTTACATGAAATGTACCTGTCCTGTATGCTGGAGTTGGAGAGCTTCTGTAAAGTTTGGAAGGTAGGAGACGAGGTACTGGCAGAAGTGAAGCTGTGAGTACCGGGCCTGAGTCGTGCTTCGGTAGCTCAGTTGATCAGTCAGCTTTCGGCTGCGGTGGGGCGAGGACGTCCGCTGCGCCCCGCCGTGCGCGACGGTGTGCGCTTGCTTGTGTTTACCTTCTCGCGGCGCGAGTTGTATTTGTTCCAAGTTCAGTGCGACTATGGCACACACATGGCGCCACGATACGATCAAAATTACTTTCCAACCAGATCACGCGCGTCCTCGAGCCTATGAAGTAGAACAGTTCATACGCGACGATCTACGTTTAGATCCGGCGACTGTCGTCGGAATACATTTTTCTATAACGGCGAGCGTGGTTTATGTTAAAATGACCAGTGCAGAGGTCTGCGCGACAGTGGTTTCTAAATACTCGAACTCTCTCCGATTCAAACATTCTGACGGGCATATCGGTGCAGTGACGGTGGATCATGCAGGCATGGGCCTAAGGACTGTAAGGGTTTTTGAGCTCCCCTTTGAGGTCCCAGAGGAAGTTGTCAAGGACGCCTTCCGACCATATGGGAATGTTATCAGCCACGTTGCAGAAAAATGGCAAACTTTCTCGACGTATAAGGTCTACAATGGTGTGCGCCAAATTAAACTTGAGCTCAAGAAACATGTGCCGTCCTATTTGAACATCGGTGGCTGTCGTGCAATCATCATGAACGACGGTCAACCGTGTACCTGTTCCGGATGTGGGCAGGAAGGCCATATTCGATCGAGCTGCTTACAACGTAGAATTACGCAGATACCAGTGGGAGACTCCGTTTCCCCGACGGGGACGACAATCCTGCCCCTCACCTACGCTCAGACGACGATGGGCACCATAGTTGAGGATGAAACGGGCGATCAGACACATCCATCGACGCCAGAAGTACCAAGGGAGGAAGAGGAAGGACCCTCGGTGCCAACCCATATGTCGCCCCCTCCACAGCAACAACAGCAGCAACAGTCCCACGGACTCCAGACGCAACATAACATTCAGAACGCGATGGACGTGGACGCGAACATTGTCCCGACCACGGCTTTCCTCGCGGAAGGTGATACGACGCTGGATTGCCTCCCACATTCGGATACGGATGTCCACGTTCGAAAGCAACGTTCGCCTCGACGACGCAAGCGACGTCGGCGGACCCCTTCTGACGATTGCCTCCTACACACGGCCGGTCAAGAAGGTGACATCTCATCAGACAGCATGGATGCTGCGCCTGCTGAGGATCTAAGTGGTGTAGACGGTTCACTTGCCCATACTACGAGTGCCCAGTTACTTCTTGCATCACAAACGCGGCAGGTCGCGTCGATGGATGGCGCTCCGTCTCCCTCTACCAGAGACGACGTACGTGAGAGAGATTTAGGTGCCAATCAGCTACACAGCATCGTGTTGCACCCACTGTGGTCGGACGATGTTGAGGAACTTCCTGAAGAGGGCACAGGTGACAGGGGAGGAGGCGGCTTTGGGGATGCCACTCCTAGCGTGAAAGGCTCATAATTTGTAACGGGTTTGGTGGGTCCGGCATCTCTTGCGGTTAGCTTTGATTGCCATGGCGTCTACCCTAGGTGAAGAGGCTAGGCAGCACACCTTTCGCCTTGCCACAATCAATATCAACGCGATAAGGGCACCACACACACTAACAATGCTACAACGCATGCTTGATGCGGCGGACATCGACGTGGCCCTCTTACAGGAAGTATGTGTCGCTAGTTTCCCTGACTTCTACGGATATACCGCCCACATCTCCCACGCCTCTTCTACCGATTGTGGTGTGGCTGTTCTGCTACGGGACGGTTTGGCAGCTACGGACGTACTGTACTTACCGAGTGGAAGAGCCATGGCAGTAACTGTCAACGGTGTACGACTCATCAATGTATATGCCCCTTCAGGATCAGGGAGACGGAGAGATCGGGCCCGCTTTTTTTCGGAAGATATTACGCGTCTATTCATGGGCTGCATAGACGATATGGTGATCGGAGGAGATTTTAACTGTACATTATCTCCATCTGATCAGCAGCCACATCACGTCCCGTGTGCGGAATTGGAAATGCTAGTGCGTGACCTCCACCTGATTGACACGTGGCGCCACATCCATGGCCCAGCTCCTGGTTACACCCATTATACAAGCCATTCATCAAGTCGGTTGGACAGGATTTACGTCACAAGCACCCTTTCGACGGCGACGAGAGGAGCAGAGCTCTGGCCCACTGCATTCACCGACCACACAGCCTATATTTGTACCATTGCCCTCCAACCTGCACGTGTGTGGCGCAGTAGCCCCCCCTGGAAACTGAACGTCGCCCATCTGGACGAGCCGGCATGTAAAGGTGCTGTCGAAGAGTCGTGGAACGCGTCCTTACTGCGTCGTGGTCGTTACCGATCGACCCTCAGTTGGTGGATTGAATGTGCGAAGCCTGCTCTTAGGCGCACCTTCATGGCTTACGGCCGGGAAGCAGCGGCATGGAGGAGGAGCACGGAAAACTTTTATTACACCGTCCTACGGGAATGTCTTGCTATGGAGCCCTCACCTGACAGGCAGATCACAGTCAATCGCGCGAAAGCGCAGATCGTCTCCTTAGCACGCCATCATTTACAAGGCGCTGTTATACGGTCGCGTGCTCCAGACATGATACAATCAGAAAGGCCATCTATGCACCACGTGCTCCTGGAACGCAGGAGGCGCCGTAGGGCACTGGTAACCGACATGATAACCGACGACGGTCGACACGTGGTAGAACAAGCAGATATAGCAGAAGCCTTCTATGGGCATTACGCTCAACTTTATTCAACAGTGCTCCCTGATATGGCGACGGTAGACACCGTTTCAGCACATGTCCACGGTACAGTTCCACCAGACATGGTACCGACTTTACTGGGAGAAGTGACAGAAGAGGAAGTGCTCGACGCCATTGGTAAAGGTGCTCCACATAAATCACCAGGAATCGATGGGTTACCATTAGAGTTCTATCGAGCCTTTAAACAACTGTTGCTTCTGTGTTTGATTGAAATTTGCCAGGAATTGATGTCCCCGGGTATAACTTTGCCTGCACCATTCTTGGAAGGTCTGATTGTCCCCATCCATAAGCCGAAGGGACGGAATCATATCCGCGACTATCGTCCCTTAACGTTATTGAACAGCGACTTCAAGATCTTTTCGAGGCTGCTATCAGAACGTATTCGCGGCACACTATGGCACGTCTTGTCCGACGATCAGACGTCCTTGGGGGGACCCAACAACATCAGAACAGCGTTATGTCGTTACAGAGATCTCATCTCCCTTGCACAGGTGAGACGTTTGCCGGCAGCCCTCGCGTCTATCGACTTTAGCCAGGCTTTTGACCGTGTGGGCCACACTTTCCTCACGGCCGTTCTACGGCGCATGGAATACCCCGACCCCTTTATCACAGTGTTGACACGCCTACTACATGGTGCAACTTCTCGAGTTCGCGTTAATGGAAGACTGACGGCACCCTTGCCGATCCGCCGATCAGTACGACAGGGATGTCCATTATCAACATTGTTATTTGCATTGGCCTTAGAACCTTTGTTGTGTGGTCTCCGAGACAGGCTCACTGGGATACAGTTCGGCGGCTCCATCTATCGTTGCACCGCATATGCGGATGATTTGATGATCGTCATACGTGGAGCTGACGACATGGCCGCGGCTTTGGACTGGATTGCAACCTACGGTACAGCTTCTGGTAGCCAAATCAACGTTGACAAGTCCGTCGCCTTGAGCATCGGGATTGGGCTACCGCAGGAACGCATTGCCCCCTTACGCTTCAGTGGAACTGTACGCTGCTTGGGCTTAGATTTCATGAACGACATGCGACGCGCGACGACGCTCAATTATCGACGCCTTCTTAACCAAATTAGGGCCGGAATTGCAAATCAGCGCTTGCGATCCCTCAACATCGTTCAGCGAGCGTATTATGCCAATGTATACCTTGCGTCCCGCATACCGCATGTCGCCCAAACGCTACCCATTCCGAAGCCCTTGGCTCGTAGCATTATGGCAGCGCTGGGATACTTCGTCACCGCTGGTATGTTACTGAAGATCAGATACGTATCTCTTACCCTCCCCAAGGAAAAAGGTGGTCTCGGCCTAGTTAACGTCCATGATAGGGCCATTGCCCTCTATGTTAGCTCCCATTTATGTCTGCTGCGCCGTTGTCCTACGAGCCTCACGAGTCTGCTTCTGACGGCGCTACGACCTGCTTCACTAAGAGCGCCGGTGCCACTACAGGACATCCCAGCGCCCCTCTTTTATATAGGACGTTTCTATTTAGAACAAAGTTATTGCAGTGTCGCGCTCACGACACCACAAATGGCCACAACTCGACGCCTATATCATGACATGCTGCAACGCCGCCCCCTAAATGTGGTCGAACTAAAATATCATGACGTACGGTGGCGCGTGGTGTGGAAGACTGTACTCGATGCCATGCTTGATTCCGATGTTGTTTCTCAATGGTACGTAGTCGTTAATGGGAAGCTCATGACGCAAGAACGTCTCTACAATATTCACATGGCAGAATCTCCCAATTGTGTGGGTTGTAATACGGTAGATTCTGGCGAGCACCGCCTCAGCTGTGGAGAGGCGGAACCGGTTTGGCACCTAGTGCGGCAGATGCTGGCTTATCTCTTGCGAGTTAGGCCGGAGCATATGTCTGCACGCACGTTATTGTTTCTGGATGAGACATTTTACCCCAAAACTCGAACCAACTCTGTCACCTGGATACGTGGACATGCAGTCCATTACCTCTGTCGTGACGGACACAAGAATTTCCTTGACTTCTGGCTCTATTTGCAAGAAAGACATCATGCTATTTCTGGGCATACCAGATATCGACAGTGCTTCGCAAACTACCTATGGAGTGCCTTTCACAGCCCGCCGTGTACCTGGAATGTTCCAGGCAGTGGCAGATGAGGTCAGAACGAACTGCAAACGAGCATATAATGAACAATCTTTATCAGTGGGCGCAGTCGCTGGAAAGCCTCACTACGACGTGGTAGCTTTCTTTTCATGTTATTTATATTTCATATCTTCGATGGCGTCTTCATTCTGTTTTAGTTTTCCAGGCTTGATTAGCTATGACTGTTCGCACATTGATATCTATATAAATAAAAAAAAAAAAAGATTAAGAAAAAGTGGGCAGGAGACCTGCGTTCGAATCCAAATAAATGCACAAGAACAAAATGAACAACAAATAATATATAATAAAGTATTATACCCTTTTCTTTCTCCTTTTATTTTATTTTTTCATACAAAGTTCAGAGGCATATTTAATTTTCGTTTGTTGGTGGAACCTGAAGTGGTGGCGAACGGCCGCCCTAGTTAGCTTTAGGATGAAAGTGGCGGTGGCACTAGCTTTGTTTTTGTTTTTAGGCTAGATAAGTTTTTGGGGGTAGTATGGGTGACAGGGGCCAACGCCTGAAGTGGAAGAGGTAATTTTCTTTCTGTATTAAAAAAGAGGGGTAGCGTAAAACAAAAAAAAATAAAAAAGTACAAAAAGACGTTGGGCTAGAAAGCGAAAGGTAAAGAGTTCAAACCTTGTGCGATGCTAAATATTTTCTTTATTAAAAAAAAAAAAGGACGCCGGATCGAATCTCGCGCCATGCAACCCTTTTTTTTCTTTTTAGTATTTGTTTTTTGTAATTCAAATGTATATATATATATATATATATATATATATATATATATAATTCCCGGCAATTAGTTAAAAAAAAAGAGAAAAAGGAAAAAAAGTTGGTAGAGCACTTGCCCGCGAAAGGCAAAGGTCCCGAGTTCGAGTCTCGGTCGGGCACACTGCTTTAATCTGCCAGGAAGTTTCATATCAGCGCACACTCCACTGCAGAGTGAAAATCTCATTCTGGAGCTATAAGCTGATTTTTTCTTGTGTTTGAGATAACTATGTGATTTACTTTAAAAATTCGTTTATTTCTCACGTGCTTTGTGTAATCACATGAGGATATACTATTTGTAAAATGTTTACTTATTCTTCATACTATTGTGTTGGGAGCTGAAGATGTAACTTTAAGTTGACAATGTGTGTGGTGTAGCGTGTTACTGTTTTGGAATTTATGGCAGGCATCTGATCATTTCCTTCTTCTCAGATTTTGGAATTTTAATGTTGATTTTAGGGTAGATTGGTTAAAGCAAGATTCTTGTATACAGGTTGATTTTTTAAATTAGGGACTGTAGATAGCTTGGCTCTTGAGAGATTACCTATTGATTCACAGTTTTATCAACATTTGGTTCCATTTTTTCATATATATCCAAAATTGAGTGTTGTCTTCGAGAACACCACAATTTTTGGAAATCTCAGAAGGAAGGGGATGTGTAATATTTCTGGCTTATGCAGTCATCATATTAGGCTCCAGGAAGCTATTCCCACGGCAGTGGAGATGTAAGAAGCATAGAGATGACGCAATGTGGGATGAGGTACCGGTAACAGATGTTAGATTCGGTACCATTCCGGTGAGAAAGACCGCCTGCATGATGCTGCTGCTCTGTGATTCGCTGCTGTGTTCGGCAGTAGGGCGCCAGAACGTTAAACTTTAGTTGCTATTATTAATTAAACCTGTCATCCAAATTACTTCACTCTTAGATAAACATCAATCAACAGCCAGCTATTAATCAGTCATTTCAAAATTATTGAAATCAAAGTATTACTAAAACAAAAGTTTGACGATACTACTGCCGTTGCACTTCGGTGGCGTTCGGTTCACGCCTTGCTGGATTGGCAGGCGAAGTGTCTCGCTCAGTCCGGCTCAGTAGTTCTGACCGCTCCAGTAGACAGACATGTTGTCTGTTATAGCAGTATTTGTTTCATACAATTTTATTTACTACAGTTCCGACCGTCGCTAGGTACAGACATGTTGTCTGTAATAGTAGTATTTGATTCATGTAATTTTATTCTCCAGTGCTGACGGTTCCAGTAGACAGACATGTTTTCTGTGGCAGGATGTATTTCATGTAATTTTAGCCAGATATAATGACTGAAAAAAGATATGTTCAATACGTTGTGTCTATATGAATAAAAACGCGACTGGCATTCCAAATGAGTTACAGTTTATTCGTAGCAGCAGTTCCTTGCGAAGTTAATTTCAGCCACAAGAAAAAGAATCCACGACCTGCGTGCTGTTTTCTGCGCTGGGGACATCATGATCACGAAGACAGCAGGTGAGTGAAGTGTACACGAACTTATGTATTCCACACAGTGTTTTGGATGGCGGGAGAGCAAACACCTTTTTACTAGAGGAGGCCGAAAGGCACGCGTTTTAGCTCACGCAGGCTGGCGTGAGGTCTGGAACAGGACAAGGAAATTAGAATTTAGAAAAACGGATGTAGCTGGTGGAATACTTAACTTTAATCCGTTAATGAAGAACGTCGGTCTTGACGGTACATGAGTCAATATCAATAGTAACTGGTAATGGCGCCTTGCTGGGTCGTAGCAAATGACGTAGCTGAAGGCTATGCTAAACTATCGTCTCGGCAAATGAGAGCGTATTTTGTCAGTGAACCATCGCTAGCAAAGTCGGTTGTACAACTGGGGCGAGTGCTAGGAAGGCTCTCTAGACCTGCCGTGTGGCGGCGCTCGGTCTTCAATCACTGATAGTGGCGACACGCGGGTCCGACGTATACTAACGGACCGCGTCCGATTTAAAGGCTACCACCTAGCAAGTGTGGTGTCTGGCGGTGACACCACATTCCTCCCCCGCAAATCGGCGTTCCATGTCTGAAGACAACTGGTCACGGGAAGCGATCGGCAGCGCGTGACCCAGGGAGGCGCCCGGCGGTTGCAGTGACGCGTCCACTGCGGGCGTCGCCGGCGAGAGAACAGGCGGCGGCGGCGGTGGCGGCGGCGCCATGGGGCAAAATGGAAGGCAGCGTCGGTAACACCTGGGGATGAGGCGAGCCAGTAGATGGGTCCCCAGGGCGCTGACCGGAAGGCACCGTCGCTGAAAGCAGATGGCGAACGGCAGATCCCATGTGACGACAGAGGCGCAGCTGGTTGAGATGCCGGCGCACCGCACCAGAGGCCCCCAAAACCAGATACATAGCGCGTCCGAGGCAGCGAAGAATGCGCTCTTCGAGCCAACGCCGTGTACCTCGGTAGTGACGATAGTAGACAACGTCGCCTGGAGCAAAAGCAGGTGTCTGCCGCTGCACAGGAACCTGATGCGGCGGATGTAGCAAAGACGTCAAGGTTCGATGATGACGACCGTGCAGCAACTCAGCCGGCGAGCGACCTTCTCGGGGCTGAGAGCGATACCAGGACAAAAAGAGCAATAACGCGTCCTCCCGAGAATGCGACTCTTTTAACTTCAACATCTGGGACTTGAAAGTCGTGACCAATCGTTCTGCGGCACCGTTTGACTATGGCGAAAACGGCGCGGACGTCAGATGTTGACTACTATTGGCCCTGCAGAATGACTGAAATTCTGCGGACATGAATTGTGGGCCATTGTAGGAAACAATGGTCTGTGGAAGACCTTCAATGCTGAAGATAGCAGATAACGCTTGGATGGTGGCAGATGAAGTCGTGGAAGACATCCGGACAACAAAAGGAAAAATACTGAATGAATCTACCACAACCAACCATCGAGCATTCCAGAATGGACCAGCAACATCGATGTGTATGCGTCGCCAAGGGGAAGTGGCTTTTGGCCATGCAAAGAATTTCTGCGGTGGTGCTGATTGTTGTTCGGCACACACCATGCAAGAAGAGCACAGATTCGTAATCGCGGCATCGATTCCGAACCAAGTACAGTGCTGACGAGCAAGTTGTTTCGTTCTCACTATACCCCAATGTCCTTGGAGGAGAAGCTGTAAGACAAAGGACTGCAACGAACGTGGGACCACGACCCTGGACTGATCATTATCAGAACGCAACAGCAAAACACCACGTTGAACAAAAAGTCTCTCCTTGTGAGCATAAAATCGGCGAACCAACCGATCCCCGATCCGTGACTTTGACAAGGGCCATTGCGTAGCAACAAATCGCAGAACGGTAGCAAGGACAGGGTCGGCAGCTGTGGCAGTAGCTACACGACGAAAATCAATCGGAAAGGATTCGACCACGTCATCGGCTGCCGAATCAATGAACATGCAAGCAAGTTCGGAGGAATCGAATGCTCTATCCTCAGCAACAGGCAAACGGGACAACGCATCGGCGTTTCCGTGCTTAGCAGTGGACCGATACAAGATATCGTAGCGGTACTGCGAGAGGAAAATAGACCAGCGAATGAATTTCTGCGCTGTACGTGGAGGTACAGGCTTGTTCGGAAGAAAAAGCGATGTCAAAGGTTTGTGGTCTGTGATTATGGTAAAGTGACGACCATACAAGAAATCATGAAACTTTGTAACACCAAATACGAGAGCCAATGCTTCTTTCTCGATCTGTGAATAATTTCTTTGCGCAGACGAGAGCAATTTGGACGCAAAGGCAATAGGGCGATCGTGCGATCCATGTTTTTGCGCAATCACAGCACCGATCCTGAAATCCGATGCATCCACCATCAACGAAAGGGGCTTCTGGGGATCGAAGTATTGGATAGCAACGCCGATTTCAACCGGCGAAAGGCGAGTTCGCATTCCGTCGTCGAGACGAACGGCACCTTTGCGGCGTAAGCGATGAAGCGGAGCTGAAATGGAAGAGGCATGCGGCACATAATTATGATAATAGTTGATTTTTCCCAGCACACTATGTAGCTGCTTCAATTCTGTGGCGAAGGCAAGTGTTGTATGGCACGGAGGTGCTCGGGACTGGGATGTATGCCTTGGGCATTGAGTACATGTCCCAGGTAGGGCAAATCACGGGCAAAAAACACACATTTGTCCTTCCGCAAGCGAAGACCATTTTGTCTCAAGACCTGAAATAATGTTCTGAGATTGGCTAAATGTTCTTCTTCCGTCTTTCCAGGGATCACAATATCGTCCAGATAGTTTGCTGCAGTAGGGACGAACGCACAAACAGTTTGTAGATATTACTGAAACAATGCAGGGGCGGATGCACACCCGAATGGTAGTCGTTTGAATCGATAGAAACCAAGATGTGTGTTAACCACCAAAACGTGCTGGGAGTCTTCGTCCACCGGTATTTGCAAGTACGCATCTGCTAGGTCCAACTTCGAAAAATATGTACCCGGGCACAGTTTGTCAAAAAGATCTTCTGGGCGGGGTAAAGGAAAAGTTACAATCACTAGTTGCGGATTCACTGTTGCCTTGAAGTCCACACAAAGTCTCAATTTTGCGGAAGGTTTTGGCAATATTACTAAAGGTGATGCCCAGAGAGAAGCCTGCTCACGTTCAATTACACCTTGCGATTCCAAATCGTGTAATGTTTTTGCGACCTCATCACGCAATGTGTGGGGAACATTGGACGCTCTGAAAAATTTTTGTTGCGCGTTTAATTTCAGTTCCAAATGTGCTTTATAGTTCTTAGCCCAACCAAGGCCCGGTGCAAAAATGTCTGCAAATTCTTCACATAGACGAGAAACACTGTCTGAAGGTACAGTCTGGTTCACTGATAGGACCTGATTTACTATAGACAAGTTAAACAACTGAAATAAATCGAAATCAAACAAGTTCACTGCAGAAGAAGAACGAAGGACGTAAAATGATACAAGTTTTGTTTGTCCTTTGTACGTTGCAAGAAGGCTGCACTGTCCTAATACAGGGATCTTTTGACCTGAATAGCTAGTTAGCTTAACATTTGCAGCATGCAACGGAGGTGTGCCCAGCTGTTTGTACGTGTCTTGATAAATCAGTGAAACTGCAGCTCCGGTATCGAGCTGGAATGGTATCACTTTGCCATTAATGTCCAAGTCTACAAAAAGTTTATAGTCCTGCTGACGACAAGAGCGACTGTCTCGTGCAACGTAAAATGACACTGGTACATAATCACTTGGGACTTGACGGGATTTCCGGTGATGTCGACGCACACTATTTGTGGGACGAACACAGTCACTGTTAGAGAGAGTGGCACTGAGCGGAGTGGAATGAACTACATGAATTTCCATGGGCGAAGTTTCACGAGCCTGAGTATCCTTGTTTCGAATTCGGCGTGAAGCAAAGGGCCTGGAATGGTTGTGAGTTTCCGATCTGAGCTTTTTCTGGCAAAGACTCTGAACATGTCCTTTTTTATTACAGAAAAAGCAAACAGCCTGGCGTGACGGGCAATTCTCACGCGAATGTCTAGTAGCACACCGTGCGCATGATTTTAGCACTGCATTTGCTTGCCTGCGCGGCTCACGTGGCTGAGAGCCTGGCGGCAGCGGCGCGGCCGGGCATGAGGGCTGTTTACTGCTCCATGCAGCGCGCCCGGCGGGCCGGTTAACCTGACACACGGCTGGTGAAGTTTCAAATGATTCCTGAGTAAAGTCAAGTGTGTCCTGCCGATCCAATATGTCCCTCACTTGTTGAAGGGAGGGATTGACTAGATTCAATATCTGTTCCCTTATACGGATGTCAGAAACGTTCTGTGCAATTGCATCACGTACCATAGTATCTTAATAAGGGATTCCACACTGACACTCAAAAGCACAGTCCCTAGTAAGTCCTTGCAAGGTTGCAACCCACTCCTGATTAGTCTGACCTGCCGTACGTTTTGTACGAACGAAGGTATACCTTTTCGCAACTACATTGACTGATTCTTTGTAATATGCATCTAATGCAGACAAAATGTCGTCGTAGGACAAAGTTGCTACATCGCGTCGGGGAAATAATTTGACTATCACACGGTACGTTTGGACGCCGACCGATGATAACAAATAAGGCTGCTGCTCGTTACCTTGAATTCTGTAGGCGGCGAGATGGAATCCAAATTGGCGTGACCACCCCGTCCAGCTTTCCAGTGCAGCATCAAAAGGTCGAAAAGTTGGTGCAAAGCGTGTTGTGGCTGCGTTAGCGGTGGAGCGGCGGCTGCCGCATCGTTTTGCATTGCCCGTTGACCCTGGACGAGCTGTCCAAAGGCATCCAGTAAGGCCTGTGTCTACTGATTCTGTAGGCGATAAAATTCGGACAGTACATCTGGAGATTGTGGCGAAGCCATTACACAAGTAAATGAGGGCAATATCGATAAGAACGCGGTATTGCCTCGTCGCCGATGTTTTGGTTGGCAGGAGAGCCAACACCTTGTTACTAGAGGAGGCCGAAAGGCACGCGTTTTAGCTCACGCAGGCTGGCGTGAGGTCTGGAACAGGACAAGGAAATTAGAATTTAGAAAAACGGACGTAGCTGGTGGAATACATAACTTTAATCCGTTAATGATGAACGTCAGTCTTGACAGTACATGAGTCAATATCAATAGTAACTGGTAATGGCGCCTTGCTAGGTTGTAGCAAATGACGTAGCTGAAGGCTATGCTAAACTATCGTCTCGGCAAATGAGAGCGTATTTTGTCAGTGAACCATCGCTAGCAAAGTCGGTTGTAAAACTGGGGCGAGTGCTAGGAAGGCTCTCTAGACCTGCCGTGTGGCGGCGCTCGGTCTGCAATCACTGATAGTGGCGACACGCGGGTCCGACGTATACTAACGGACCGCGGCCGATTTAAAGGATACCACCTAGAAAGTGTGGTGTCTGGCGGTGGCACCACACACAGGGCAGTGGAAACAACTAGGCACCTCACGTGTACAGTATGCACAGTACAAATGTGCTGAGTGACATGTCATCTGCAGTAATGCAGAGGAGGTAAATAAGGATGAAAGTATTACCACTATCTCACTTTTATTTCTTTTTTCTTTGCCGTACATGATATCCCTGGTGGGAAAATCTTCGATGTTTGAGTGATTTGGAGATATGAGGCTTGATTATTACCGAGGATTGTGAACTGTGAAAAATTCTTGGACAAATCCATAGCACCTAAAGTGACTGTTCTGCTACTACGTGACAATAGAAATATGTAGGAACTGTTTCAAAAGATTTTTTAACTGTGTTTGAACTGTTTTGAACTTTAGTTGAACTTCGATTTTTCATGCCACAGACAAGTTTTTTTATTCACGAGAACATAACGTCCGTGTATAGTAGATGCTGAAAGTGTTGAAGTGCAAGTGACAGAAAATCAAATATGTGTGCGCGGTCCATGGGATTACGTTTAATTTTCATCGAGATTTCCACGTGCTACGAGGCGACGCAACGCAGCGGGGGAGGCAGAGCCAGCGGCCGCAGTTCTCCGCGTCAGGTGCGAGGTTCGGCAGCCAGCAGCGGGCGAGATCAGTAGCAGCCGCTGAACAGGGTGTTCCAGCAGTACTTACAGCAATACGACACTTCAGCTTCAGCAGCCAGAGCAGAGAAGGAGCTTCTCGACGGCAGCACGCAGAATAGCATCGAAGAGTAAGTGTTTTCTGGCGCAAATAGCAAATCTCAGTAACGGACAGTAAAATAATATTGTATCTTCAAAGTATAAAATCGATCCCTTTAAACATATTTGGCTAAAATTTGTAAATTATATTAAGTGTAACATGTCTGACAAAACTGAGAAAAGATATCCTCTTAGAAGTAGGGAAAGGGATCAAGTAGATATTGATGGCAATGATCCTTCAGATCAGCCACAAAACTTGCAAATAGATAACATATTTGATGATCTAGCAGATAATTTGCAAAGTTTAGGTAATGAAACTGAAAATGTTTCGGAAAATGATGATTCTGTGTTAAATGATCGTACTGAAAATGTAGACACTGTCGCTCCTGACCACAACGACGTAGTAGGTTTGGATGATGACGTCAGACACACTGAATCTGACGTCAACATTGCAAATGAGCCAACAGTGGAGTCACACAGATTAAGTCATGGCACTGCTTCAGCTGAAACATTGCCAACAGTAGATAATGGGGAGATAGAAATCAGCAAGGAGCAAAATACGTTATCTATGTTATTATTACTTTTAAAAGAAACTAACGAAAATATAGATAAAATAGATAACGGGCAAAATCACACTACAGAAGAGATAAAAGCCGAGTTAAGAGAAACAAAAGGTGATGTCAGGAAAGCATATGCAGTAATGACTCAAATCCATAGCAATTTTAAGGCTTTAGAACAAAAGGTATCAAAACTTGAAGCTAAAACTGAGGCTTGTTCCAGAAAAATAGATCGAGAAACAAATGAATGGGGTAAGAAATTAGAATTATGTAAGCTTGAGATAAATCAGAAGTTTGATTGTAGGATTAAAAAGCTGAATGATGATATGGGGGCTCAGGGTTGTGTAATATCAACAATAAGTAGTAATGTTAGCCAAGTAATAAACGAGCAAAGCAAGGCTGCTAAAGAATGTAATGATAAACATGAACAGCAGTTAAGTGAGTTAGAAAACATCAAAGATGAGCAGCAGGTACTTAGTAATTAAACCTGTCATCCAAATTACTTCATTTTTTAAATAAACATCTCTCAACAGCCAGCTATTAATCAGTTCTGACTGTTCCAGTAGACACACATGTTGTCTGTTATAGCAGTATTTGTTTCATACAATTTTATTTACTATAATTCCGACCGTCGCTAGGTACAGACATGTTGTCTGTAATAGTAGTATTTGATTCATGTAATTTTATTCTCCAGTTCTGACGGTTCCAGTAGACAGACATGTTGTCTGTGGCAGGATGTATTTCATGTAATTTTAGCCGGATATAATGACTGTGGAAATATATGTTCAATACGTTGAGATCAAGAATAGTTTCTCGTGTCTATATCAATAGAAACGCGAGTGGCATCCCAAATGAGTTATAGTTTATTCGTAGCAGCAGTTCCTTGCGAAGTTAATTTCAGTCTCAAGAAAAAGAATCCACGACCTGCGTGCTGTTTTCTTCACTGCGGACATCATCATCATGAAGACAGCAGGTTAGTGAAGTGTACAAGAACTTATGCATTCCACACAGGGCAGTGGAAACAACTAGGCACCTCACGTGTACTGCATGCAGAGTACAAATGTTCTCAGTGACACATCATCTGCAGTAATGCTGAGGAGGTAAAGAAGGATGAAAGTATGAACGCTATCTTACTTTTATTCCTTTTTCCTTGTCGTAACTCGTGAAATGGTCATACGTGAAACTCCCCACTTCATCGCTACCTCGGACACGCTGTGTCCCTCGGCTCGTGCTGCTACTAAAATACCACGCTCAAACTAACTTACCTCATGATAAACTGCCATTGTAGGAGCAGTAAGCGGTCTAACGGCGTCAGACACATTTTGTCTTATATAGGCGTATTCTGACTGTTTACATATCTCTGTATTTGAATACGCAGCCTACACCAGTTTCTTTGCGGCTTCAGTGTAATGAACTTAGGACAACAGTTTCAAATTACTCTAATTCGTCTGATTTATCTTTATCGGTGGCTGCAAACGGAACTAATGTCGGGAGCTGTTAAGGTAAGGTAGGGCGATTGAAGTACTAAGAGCAATAAGTAAAGACAGTCCAGTCAGTATGACACATCACATCTACTGTTTGCTACACAGTTACTCATTTAAGGAGAAAGAAACACAAGGGTTTAATGTTATTGAGGTTAAGTTTTTAAAAACTTGCTCAGATTGGACAAATATGTCAAAAGAGATCGATCGTCTCATTTTCGGAGGAATTATATGGGCATTTCCCTTAAGTAATTAAGGGAAATTACGGACAACCTAAATCCAGATAGATGCAAGAGGATACATTCTCCTCTTCTGACAGAATGCGATTCCTATGTGTCAATCACTGTGCCACCTCACTCGCCAGAATGTAAAATTCAGTGTATTCAGTTAGAAGAATTGTTTGTAAATCACACATTCCCGGCAGTGATAGGAAAAAATTAAATTTTCGCTCATAACTCAGCAAGACCAAACAATGTTACAAATTGTAGATCCAGTTTCCACTCACTGCACATTCGCATCGTTTTTGAACATTCTGCATGGTATCTGTTTGTTCTATCTCGTGTCTCCCTACCACTTTCGCACAACGACGCTCTGAACGTGTTTTTTAGGGAATTGACTAGTTTGAACCTGGGACCTGTTGCTGGTAAGGAGACGTCAGACCACACATGACATGTAGAGTTGAGAAGAGTTCAGTGAGACTAGCGATGATATAACCAAATACTTAATGATTTCAACGTCAGCTCCACTGCACTTCCTGTAACAGAATCTTAATACTAACTAAATTTAGTGGAAGGGGTTCAAGGCTTTCCTATTTTTAGTTAACTGGTAAAATAACGTCGAAAAAGCAGTTAGGTTTACCATTGGAAATTTTATTCTACTCACGAAACATTGTTTATAAATTGCACTATTGAAAAGAGGAAATGTTTTAATATAGGATGGTAAAAACCACTGCGTTCAACAAAAATGTGGAGGAATATTCCCTGAATGGGTTTCCAAGTTCTACAATGGATCGAAGAATGACCTATGCCAAATCACATCTATAATCTAGGTTTAAATTAAGTTTCACAAGAGAGAAAACTATCAATGGTCAACAGTGACCCTCAATTATCTTTAATTACTTATCTAACTTGTCGTAAATTACAGTGGCTTCTCATTAACTATATAACAGAAAAATCATCGCGTTTTAGATTTTTACTTCAAGTGGTAAATGTGAACACCATGAGCTTTAATTGACGATCGACACTAGTATTACGCAAAAAGGGGGTGAAACAGATGAGACTTCTGCTGTTCTGAGTGAAGCTTTATGCGCTGTTATGAGGCATCGCGTGCTTTCATTACCTTGTCGGTGTTCGTCAGGGGGCTCACCTCGTCGTCTCGGAAGCAACTCTCTCCTAACTTCTCCTTACTACAATTTACCGAAGTTGGTTTAAAAAAACTATCTGGCTGTGTTTTCATCTGACCAATCAGGGTCTCAATGTTAACCTTAAGCTCTGCCTACAAAAATTCTGTCTATCCAATGAGAAACGTTATACTTTTCGTGGTGGCTCAATGTTTTTAAAGTTTGCAACGTAACAGAGACGCGAAAAAGTCTCACGCTAAAACTTGCAGATGATGTGGTCCTTTAAGTGTTATCGTAAGATCTATACTGTTCTTCTGGAGGGCTCTAGATTTTAACATGGGCTGGGGGGTGGTCCTAGAGGTTAGCTAGCGACGTGGGTATCCGTCCGTTATCGTAGGGCCTTCTAGCTTAACACGGTTCTGCTCTCGGCTTCTGTTCTCGTTTCTCCCCTCGGAACTGCGTCTGTCTCACGGTGGGAAGGTATGACATGCATTTAGGCATTCTTGTGTTAGTCTGTGGTATTACATTTGCTCACTCGTTACTCGTATTACTTTGGTTAATTTAATGTCACGATTTATTCGGAGCTATGTGACATAATAATGGATTTGCTTATCATGTCAGGGTTTTCATGGAAGGTGTTGGATTTGCCTGACACCTTACAGTTTCTATGTCGACAAACACAAGTGCGTTCTCTCTCCCTGGTCAGACTTCTTTCCATAGTGCTAGAAAAAGGCAGCGCAATGGTTAAGACACTAGACTCATATTATGGATTAGTGGGAATAGAATCTCTGTGCAGTCATCCTGCATTGTAGTTTACTTGGTTCCCCCAGTGTCACTTAAGGTGTATGTTGAAATGAGTCGTTGAATAATGCTACGCCAGATTTCCTTCCCCATTCTTGTTCAAACACGCATATGCTTCATCGCTAATGATAACGCTATCAGAAAAGAGGAAAACTTTCTTTTTTTCTGGTTTTGCAATAAGTTGCAAGAGACACTCTGAAAGAAGAAGTGAGTAACGAATTGTTTTCACTCTTGTTCTTTTCTTCTTGCTAAGTGTGTAAGTTACTATACAGAATGACACAACTCATGATGAATAAACAAAAAATGAAGTCTGAATTGTGTCCACTGTCAATGGTGTTAACTTTGGTGCATTAGATATCTTGTAAACATGAGGTTCTGATGTGATATGATGTGACGTGATGTGATGTGCTGTAACGTCGAACTTACTGACCGCGCTAAGGAACTTGAAGAGCAGCTTGTGAGCCTATAGGAAGCCGGCCGACTATTCGATACTCTTTCTCCTCCATATGATGTAACCCAAATGATTTATGGGCATACAAGGACACACAATCCCACCACCCTGCTATAAAAGTACTAGTTCCACAGGTGGCGCAGTAGCCTCTACAAATATTATTCTGGCTTGTGTGATTTAGAATTTCCTTTGTAGACCTGAATTTCGAATAGAAATAGATTCTCTACACGGACTTGTTGCGTCATCAAGAGGTGCTGGAATAATAAAACAAAGTAATGGTCTCAGCTCGTAATGATCTCAGTTTCGTCTGATATTACATGTAAACATGTTAACTGGTCTGTGGGTGTACGTGCGAAAGAGAGGGGGAGAAAGAGACAGAGAGGAAGAGGGAGAGAGAGAGATTTCTTACTTGCCGAACTTTCTTCTGTATGATATTTGGCGGATCTCTGTATAATATACATGTAATGCAAACTGTCTGACATCTCGATATTGCCTTTGGCGTGGAGCACTACGACATACATGTAATACTGGCTGAGTACCCGGCATTACCCGGGTATGTATTTATTCTATTCATCTATTATCCCATCTCCTCTATCCCCATCTCTCTGTCCACCTCCGCCACCCCCTTTCCCTGTACACTACTGTGCCTATTCTCTCCTTACTCGCTCTCTATCTCTCCTCTCCCCTACTTCTGTCAATCTGCTCCGTCCCCCTCTGACCATCTGCTCGTTTTGCCTCTATCTCCTCCTCTACATATACATCTATATACATACTCCGTAATCCACCATACGGTGCGTGGCGGAGGGTACCTCGTACCGCAACTAGCACCTATGTCCCTGTTCCGCTCCCAAACAGAACGAGGCAAAAATGACCGCCTATATGCCTCTGTACGAGCGCTAAGCTCTCTTATCTTATCTTTGTGGTCTTTCCGCGAAATCTAAGTTGGCGGCAGTAAAATTGTACTGCAGTCAGCCTCAAATGCTGGTTCTCTAAATTTCCTCAGTAGCGATTCACGAAAAGAACGCCTCCTTTCCTTTAGAGACACCCACCCGAGTTCCTGAAGCATTTCCGTAACACTCGCGTGATGATCAAACAAACCAGTAACAAATGTAGCAGCCCAGGTCTGATTTGCTTCTATGTCCTCCCTCAATCCGACCTGATAGGGATACCAAACGCTCGAGCAGTACTCAATAACAGGTCGTATTAGTGTTTTACAAGCGGCCTCCTTTACAGATGAACCAAATCTTCCTAAAATTCTACCAATGAACCGAAGACGACTGTCCGCCTTCCCCACAACTGCCATACATGCTTGTCCCACTTCATATCGCTCTGCAATGTTACGCCCAAATATTTAATCGACGTGACTGTGTCAAGCGCTACACTACTAATGGAGTATTGAAACATTACAGGATTCTTTTTCCTATTCATCTCCGTTAATTTACGCTTATCTATATTTAGAGTTAGCTGTCATTCTCTATGCCAATCACAAATCCTGTCCAAGTCATCTTGTATCCTCCTACAGTCACTCAACGACGACACCTTCCCGTACACCACAGCATCATCAGCAAACAGCCGCACAACAGCGGACCTACCACACTACCCTGGGGCACTCCAGATGATACCCTCACCTCCGATGAACACTCATAATCGAAGACAACGTACTGGATTCTATTCCTTAAGAAGTCTTCGAGCCACTCACGTACTTGGGAACCAATCCCATATGCTCGTACCTTAGTTAGGAGTCTGCAGTGGGGCACCGAGTCAAACGCTTTCCGGAAGTCAAGGAATATGGCATCCGTCTGATACGCTTCATCCATGGTTCGCAAGATATCATGTAAAAAAGGGCGAGTTGCGTTTCGCAGGAGCGATGCTTTCTAAAGCCGTGCTGATGCATGGACAGCAACTTCTCTGTCTCAAGGAAATTCATTATATTCGAACTGAGAATATGTTCGAGTATCCTGCAACAAACCGATGTTAAGGATATTGGTGTGTAATTTTGAGGATCCGTCCTTCTTCCCTTCTCATCTACAGGCGTCACCCGCGCTTTTACCATTCGCTCTGGACTTTACGTTGGGGAAGCGATTCGCGATAAATGCAAGCTAAGTAATGAGCCAATGCAGTAGAGTACTCTCTGTAAAACCGAATTGGAGTCCCATCAGGACCTGACCGTCTACTCCTGCCCTTCTCTCTCTCAATGTCCTCGTCCCCCTCTCTCTGTTCCCTCCCTCATCTGCTAATCACCACTTTCTCTTTCCATCTCTTCGTCTCCCCTCTCTCTATGTGTATCACCTCCCCTTCCCTTTCTGTGACATTCTGACCCTCTTCCCTCTCTCTTTCCATTTCCTCCTCTTCCCTACCTCTGACGATTTCCTCTTCCCCCTCTGCCTGTTCATCTCCTCTTCCCCCATCTCTCTGCCTGTCTCTTCGTCCTCATGCCTCTGTCCATTATCTGCACTTCCCTTTCTATGACCATCTACTCGTCTCGCCTCTTTCTGTCCTGCCCTAGCTCTGCCCATTTCCTCTTCCTCTTCTATGTACCTATCTCTTGCTTCCACCTTGCCATCTCTCCATTCCTCGTCCTCTCTTCTCTCCCCACGTTATCACACTCACCACAACAGGAAGCTGGTGGGCCGGCTGCGGTGGCCAAGCTGTTCTAGGCGCTTCAGTCCGGAACCACGCGACTGCTACGGTAGCAGGTTCGAATCCTGCCTCGGGCATGGATGTGTGTGATGTCCTTAGGTTAGTTAGGTTTAAGTCCTATAGTGCTCAGAGCCATTTGAACCACTAGAATTTTTGAAGCTGGTGGTTCTAACCCCAACAGTATCTCTTTCCAGATTGCAAGTAGTACATGTGGCAAATTTCTTTCAATTCGTTCCAGGAGTTTAGAATCAGTTTTCTACCCATGACTTTTCCGTCATACACACATGTCAAATACAGTTCACGCATGTTTAACATATTTCATAAGTATTTGTACACATATTTTACCTGTATGTCTAGCGAATTTTGTCCAGCAGTTTCATTTTCACGCTATCGGAGGCATAGATATTTTCTTCTTCTAGGGATGATCGGGTGATGTGTGGCGGGGGGGGGGGGGGGGTGCGAAGGGAAGAGGGCATTTCTGTTCAAGTAAAAGATGTTCAATCAGATCAATATTGCAGAATTCCAGCAGCTGAATTTTCGTAAACTATTTCAGAGTATAGAAATGAAACACACTAATAAAAAATCTGGTATTATGGTGCTAGTCAGATGTCTTAGTGCCAGGTTGACACGTGTGAACAACATCGAGGAAATATTTTTATTAATCACACAAGCACGAAAAGTCTTAACTGGCAAATCAGAATTAAGAGACGCTACTCTCCCCCACCCCGGATAGCCATTCAATACATAGCTTGTATGGACCTCAAGACACGTCCACTAAAAGAAAATACAGAAGAAAAGTTCCAAGAGAACTAGATGCATATCATCTCAAACTATACAAAATTATATTTATATCTGATGAAGAACTTCAGTTTGAAATATTGAAATTTATTCCTGTAATTGAACTTAACTGTAGTAGGTACAGGCGTAATGTCTAAAGTGATATTTGAATATTTGTGCCGGAACAGTACCCGAACTCACATTTCTCGTCTATAGCGAGCAGTCGCCTTACCGCTGAGCCAATCTGAGCGCGCTCCCCAGATCGACCTAAACTGCAATATGTCACACACCTATCTATTTCTTCTCATATAGTTTTGATTCATTTACACACCCTCACACATCTCGTGATACCCTTGTAGATTTTTAGAATCAAAAGAACGAAAAGTCATACATTACTATTGTTATTTTCGTCACAGGCCCGTCTTCGCCTTATATATAGGGTGAGTCACTAACTATTGCCACCAACAATAACTCCGAAAGTATGATAGGAGCTGAAACATTTGTGGGACAAAAGTTGCATGGGAAAACGGGGACCATAATACGACGTTAGTTTTTGTTGTTAGGTGGGGTCGCTTCAGAGATATGAAGGTCAACTTTACTTTTTTTAATGGGATGCTGTAGTTTGCTACTTATTTTCTGATAGCGGCTATCGAGACGAATCCAATGATGTGTAACAGTAACGTCTTTGAAGGTCAACGAAGGTCACGAAGGTGGCGTGAACGTCCATTTACAGAAGGTGTTCGAAGTGATGACCATTGGTATCAATGCAGTGCTGCAATCTTCTTATCATGGATTGAGTGGTATTCCTTATCACATCGACACTTATCGAAGCATATGCTCTGACAGTTCTCTCTCGTATATCGTGCAGATAGTAAATATTCGCCGAATACTGCGTATCCATCTAACGTATCATTGACATGTAAACACCATTCGACGGTTTCGCAATACAACACTAATAGTAACGGTAAGAGTAGTATACTAGAGTCAAGCGAATGTGAATGATGTATTGCTTCGAAGAACAAGTCGACATGCTTCTCATTTACGGAGAATGCCAACGAAATTCAGTGACAGCTAGAGACTTATTCACTGAAAGATATCCTCAATGTATTCACCCTACAAGTCGTGCATTTAAATATGTGTATGATAAATTGAGAACAACTGGATCTTTAACGCATCGGAAACATATCCGGCAAAGGAGGGTTACTAGCGAGGAAACGGAAATTGGTACTCTTGCCACAGTGGTTCGAGATCCTTGTGTTAGTTCGTGTCAAATCGCAAGGGAATCTAGCATGAGCCAGAGTAGTGTTGTTCGTGCTCTGCATCGCCATAAATATCATCCTTACCATATCATTCTTCACCAAGAATTAACTGGTACGGATTGCGTGCGTCGCATTGAATTCTGCCGATGGGCCCAGCTTCAGATTCAGAGGGATGACACATTTATTCATATGATTTTATTTATTGACGAGGCTACATTCACGAACCGTGGAAATGTTAATTTTCATAACATGCATTATTGGGCAATTGAAAATCCATGTTGGTTGCGGTAAGTTGCTCACCAAAAACCGTGATGGTGAATGTATTGCGTGGGATCACCGAGGACAGAATTATAGGCCCCTATTTCATCGAAGGAAATTTGAATGGTAGGAAGTACACCAAATTCCTGTAAGAAACATTAGGCCTGTTATTGGAAGAAATACCTATTGGAACAAGGAATAGAAAGTGGTATCATAACAATGGGCGTCCGGCACATTTTTCGCTGATGGCTATAAATGAGTAGCAGAGACAATTCCCAAATCGTTGGATTGGACTCGGAGGAGATGTGTGGTGGCCGGCTAGTTCTCCAGACTTGAGCCTCTGGATTTTTTCGTGTGGGGATTCGAAATGACATTGTTTATAAAGACGTTCAACTACACCTGAAGATATGCGAGAGAGAACTGTCAGAGTATGTGCTTCGGTAAGTGTCGATGTGATAAGGAATACCACTCAATCCATGATAACATTGCAGCACTGCATTGAAGCCAATGGTCATCAGTTCGAACACTTTCTGTAAATGGACGCTGACGTCACCTTTGTAACCTTCGTTGACCTTCAAAGACCATATTGCTTCACATCATTGGATTCGTGTCGATAGCCGCTATCAGAAAATAAGTACCAAACTATAGCATCCTATTTAAAAAAACAAAGTTGACCTTCATATCTCTGAAGCTACCCCACCTAGCAACAATAAACCAACGTCATTTTATGGCTCCCATTGTCGTATGCAACTTTTCTCCTAGAAACTTTTCAGCTCCTGTCATATTTTCGGAGTTATTCTTGGTGGCAATAGTTAGTGAATCATCCTGTACATTTATATTTGATGACGAACTACAGTTCCAAATATTGAGATTTAGATCTAAAATTCAGGTTCGGTCGTAGGTGTAGATGTAATAACTAAAGTGTTTTCGGTACTACATCTACACCTATTACAGTTAAGATGAATTTCAGGAATAAATTTGAATTCCGTATTACCTGACTTTTCAAGTTTATTTGAGAATTTGACTATGAATAGTTTTTGAGCTGCGAGTCTCACAATTGCGTAGTTTTATCAAATTTCAATAACTCTGAAGCTTAAAAGACTCGGTAGCAGTTGTTTATGAAAGGTGCGATTTTGAGGTAGGTATTTACTTAACTTCCACTTTATATAACAGAAAATTGAGCCCCACGAACAATGCTAGGTTTCCTGCTTTCCGATCTGAATTGTAACAGCCCACATAGTATACGCAACCCAAAGGCCGCTCGTGTGATGGTAGACAATGTTTCCTTCCTGATCACTCGACAGAGTGGCACGCACAGGACGCACCAGAGCAGTTCGGTGGGTGTTCAAAACGGCTCGATGACGTGTCGGAATTGAACGGTCACAGATAAAAGTGAATGGAGATGACAGCACTGCAGCAGAAAAATTCGGAAGCTTGTTGACGTTGACGTTAATCGGGACCGTCGCATGTTATGCGACAGTCCTCTTGCGGCTAGGAATCCCGCCTACTCGGTTCGCTAGACAAACAATCAAACAACTTGTATTAATGAGTTTTATTACAGAGACAATTAGAGATACTTTACTTTGACAATTAACAAAAGTGCCGCAAGCAAAGAGCGACATACGAAATAATCAATCTTAGCAGTGCCTGCTGATCTCTAACTGACAAAAGTCTTTCCTCAACTGCTGCTGTCACGTTGTCGTCCTGGAAAGGAGGTCGGTCAGCGTGCGATTGGCTGATCTCATCTCACAGCCTTCTCTGCTTTGTCGTTTCCCACTGGCTTGCCGGCGCTTGATTTTACGCCATAACAAGTTCATTTCAATTGCCTTCTCTCCCAGCACAGGACACTGGAATTGCATACAGCAGGATGACGGTTCAAACTCGTGTCTGGCCAACCAGATTTAGGTTTTCTCTAAATCGCTTAAAGCAAACGCCGAGATGGTTCCACCGAAAGGGCATGGCCGATTTCCTTCTCCGTCCTTCCCTTATCCAAGCTTGTGCTCCGTCTCTAATGACCTCACTGTTGACAGAACTTTCGACACCAATGCCCTCCTCCTCAGCATAGTTGATCAGGAAACGAGGCACTTTAAAAAACATGGCACGCCTTGAATAAAGTGATAATTCAGTAGTCAGCCTGAGGACTGATGTTTCTGGATCATGTCTTAGGACTAAATATAAGAAACATTGTGCAAAATATTGATGACATCCATACCAAACGTATAATTCTACAGATGAATTACGACTTAAAATAATCGAAAGTAAAACAAAGGTAACAGCAAATAATAAACAACGTCCCTCTAATGACATATCCAGTTCCTTCTTTCTCTTTGCGATTTGTCTACCACCTCCAATTGTATAATAGGTACTTAACGATGAATGGCTAATCAATTTAGTCTTCTCTGAAAGGATAAAATACAATTATCAACTTAGTTCAACTGATACAGCGGCATACATTATTTATTTTTCTAGCTTACGAATAATAATAAGTGATAATCTACTTATTGATATATGACTTATTTGAGACAGCAAATTTCAAAACATATCTGTCCTGTTTAATTCCACAGGTATATCTTGATTCTTGCCAAACCTGTGGATGACCTCTTTGCTGTGGCTTTAGTTACAGGAAGCTATGGACACGGTCCTCAGGTGTATGCTTACAGGTAATACAGTTTAATACAGTTATTAAACACCTCCCTGTTCAGCAGCAGCATCTCATCAAATGAACACACTGCTAGACCGTTCCAGCATAAACATTTATCTGCATGAGTCGTGAAATGCAACTCCAACCTATCCCACTGCATCACCATTGCTTGCTGAAAAATATTCATCTTCTTATGCTCCTTCATTGTCAGTGCTTTCGAAACCTCATGTAGGGAGCATGGACACAGTCCTTGGCTGCATACTTATGGATAACATAGTTATTAATTTCATCCAGCGCCATTTGGTGAGGGTATCATGAACTATATCGTAACGAATGTCATTACACACCAACAGCTCAACATGCACTGAATGTTTACTGGCAATTTCTGGGATGTGGAAGGATGGGGAGCGGGTGGTAGAAAGTGGGGGTGGTTGTAAGACTGTTTAGTGCGTCCTCTGGTGGCAGTATTGGCGATTAGGAAAGTCCATCTTAAAACTTCAAGGCAAACATACACAAGCATGAACAGAAAAGGAGGGGGGGGGGGGGGGCAAAGGACGGCTGGAAGTTAGGAGGAATAGAGGACTGTGGAGGACAATCCACCAGCAGAATAACACTCCAAGAACACATTTCCTACCAAACTAAATAAATAAATAACTTACATCCTTCCCCTGCTGCAGCTCAGACTAAGGTTTTTCCTGCCAATTTACAAGTGGGAGGAGGGCGGTGGCTTGTGTCATAGGAGCGGAAGGAAGAGCGAAGGGAGTCAGTTAAGTGGAGGTAGCCCAATTGACCTACCTTCCACAAAAATAGTTCCCACCATTTGCGCTGGATGGACAGGTGTGTGACACCACAGGGGTGGAGGTAACACAGTGCCATTTTGAATAAATTATTTATGCCAGAAATTGCGTTGTCTCACTACTTACATCCTCTTCCAAGACAAAGAGGGCGGCTTGTCTGAGGAGCACCACAGTCAACTCTACTAGCTGCAAACATGCTACTTTCTCTCAGCGAGTGTTCAAGTCAGATGAATATGGTACATAGGGCCATATTAGTCATACGAATATGGTACGTAGGGCCGTGTTTAGGGTGTGTGACACACGTGTGCAGTTATGTATTTACTATCGCCCCACCCCTCCCCCGACCCTAAGGATCAACATTGCTATTTATTTACAGACTATCAACAACTATGTGTAATAACTTCATTTCTAAATTTACTGAAGTTTTAAGTAATATATAAAACAAAGCAGATGTACAAGTTAAAAAATTAAAAATAAAGAAATAACTACTACATTCAATAGCCCATTTTGCTGAAAATTACCATAGGAACATCAAACCTGGACACAACGTCTGGTAAAAATACAAAGAAAACCATTACAGATTAATACCCCATATCAAAATTATTTCACTTAATGTGAAATTTAGTCACTCCCAAATACGTGATACAATACCATTTAATTGACCTTTTCCAAAATGTAGCGAACTTAAAGAAATGACTTCCTTCTCACTTTTGTATTTGCGAATTTGTTTATCACTTTCTGAAAATCTGGACTGTCATGCCTAATTCTGTTGTTAGTATGCCAAGACTTATGATTTATTTATTTTGATTATCTGTTGTCCATAGGCAGTTCTTAGTCCGTTCTAAAACAGGAAAGGACCTTTCAGCTGAACAGTTTGTTGCTGGTGTACAGCTGTAATTCTTGAGTGCTCGGTACACATTTCGACAGACATCACCAATTTTTATTTATTTATCTTTTTGAAACCATCATTGTATGAGAAATGGAAGGAAGGACATCTTGTCACCAGCTTCTATCTTCATAGACAACTGATAGCTTTTAAAATGTATACATTCTTCACCAATTTTGTTCTCTATGTCAGAACTATAGATGGCTCTAAGTTTCTCTGCAGCATCACAAATCTGAACAGCTTGTAATTCGTGATATTTGGAGAACTGAAAATCTTAAGTTATATTCTTTTTCGATATTAAATTTCTTCTGTAACTCATTCCCAAAAATTTGCATAGTCTTAGAACACAACATTTTCATTCTTCTCCAGATCTCAAAACAATCTGATAGTGCTTGTTCTTCAGGACATTTGCGTTCGCCTTGTGAGTCAGATGATTCATCCAAGAATTTCTTGCAGTTAACTTGATGTTTCCTTTCTTGATTGTCAGCAGCTGAAGGAGATGGATATGATTCCGAATTCCTGATCTTAAGTTTATTTTCAGCTGAATTCTCGTGAATTGAAAAAGATGTGTAAAGCTCACTTAAAACCATTGAAAAAGAGTCATACATTTCAACAGTGTTTTCATTGCTTCATTAAACTGTTGCAGAATACAATCCCACACTGATATTATGAAAGCTGCCTCAGTACTGCTACATTTTCTAAGAAGACCTACAGCTTCACGTTTACCACTATCGTTTTCTGAAATTATTCTTAATGCAGAAAACACAAAGTTCCACTCTGCATTCAAACTCCTACAAGCATACTCAAGTGCACACCATCGTGTTGTCCACAATGACTTGAGTGCCATACTTGCAGAATCACAAAATGTTTCCAAGATGTTCCATCTGCCTGTAGAATCTGCAAAGTAACTGTACAAACCTTGAATTAACTCAAAAAATCGTATTGCAGCTGTGCAGCGTTGTGCAGCCGTGAGCCAACTAGATTCAGCGAGTGATCCGAACACGGAATGAGAAAAATTAAAAGAGTTTCGCTCTTGAGTCTTGCTTCAAGCTTGAATATGCACCAGACATTACTGCGTTATCGTATGACTGAAAGCTAAAATTTTCAAATTTCGGTCCATGTTCTTCTCAAGAATTAAAACTGCCCCAGAAAGCTTCTCTCCAGTGTGACCCGCATTTTCTATGAAATACAGGAATCTTCCAGTTGAGAGCTGGTACTCATTTACGTATGTAATTATTACACTTGAGTAGTCTTTATGGGATATATCTGGTGTAAGACAGAGAAATATTTACAAGAAATAACTTCATTACATATTTTTTGGGTTATTGACCTCCCCATAAGTCGTATTATATCTTCATAAGTTGCTGGTGACACTTATGAAGTAAACCCTTTTCCAGGGCTAACAAGCCTTGCTATATGGTCAGCCAAAAAGAACCATACTTCGCAATTAATTCCTGGCACATCATGAAATTTCCATTTTTCATAGAACCAAATACCTCTTTGTCTCCACGAAATGCTAAACCGTTAAGATACTAGCTTCTTAACTAAAGAAGCAACTCATTTTAGCATATTACTCCAATTCATTCTCATGCTGAATGGACAACTGTTTGTCATGTTCTATTCATCTTGTTTCCTCGGTCTTTCAACTTTATCAGGCAGTCTTTGTGGGACGTAAAATTTCCATGTTCAGCTATTCGTATTTCAGCATGGCTCCAATCACTGAAACCAGATGTTGCCAATGGCGATTCACCACCAAATAATTTACAACATGTACCGAACAACGATACTTGGTTTGGAAAATATACAGGATATTCACGGTTGATAATTTTCTCATTCATCAAAACCCTCTGAAACAATTTTTTGTTGCAGGATCGCTGAGATTCTTCGACGTTTCATTATGAGGATAAAAAAATAAGCATTTCTGTTTTGATTAACACCATTTTAAACAAATAATCTAGCGTCTGGTCATTGTTTTCCCAGTATAAATGTGTCAATACTGAAAACCGGGAAATTCTCTGCTTTAGGTTGTGAGAATTCTTGCATTTCTTCCGGAGCTCCGTAAGTTAGAGCTTCTGGATTCTGTTTGCCCTTTAGAACTCTAATTTCGCCTACAGTTAGAGAGCTACACTCTTCATTGTCACTGTCTTGAACTGCAGCTTCACCTAAAAGTTCATAGGCACGCGGATCACTTTCACTTTTACCACTGAAATATGATTCCAGTCGCGGATTTTATGTAAATGTTTACTATCCCACTGTGTTTTTACTTCATCTTTATTTCGATACGCAGCATCGTTTAATCTAGATCGTCTGTGCTTACCACTATCTTGAACTGAAGAAACAAATCTGCGATGTAGAGTGTTAAAACTGAACATACAGTAGACTCCCGACTATCCGGTCTAATGTGGCGGAAGTTCAAGCTGGACAACAAAAAAACCGGAATGGCCGGAGTTTTATGAATTCTCTCTTTCGACTCCAGCAGTACCATTAAAAACTCCCTTTTCTAACCAAGACCCAATTTTATCATCATTTTCCGACTTCTATAATCATTACATTTTTTTCTTTCATTATCCATTTTGGGCTCTTTAACTGAAACAAAAATGAGCGCAAAAAACAACAATTTAACAACTCCCGCACTTGGGCTGCCTGATATGCATCTGAAGAAACAAAAAAACACAGGTTTATCAGGAAAGCTGCTCTCTGCGTGTGTTCATTATTGTTTGTGAGCTCTTCTAAGTTTGGTTTTTGGAGAGCGGCTCCCGAAATTTATTCAGTGTTATAATTGTGACCCCAGATGTGTTAGAAGCATAAGAGGTGAATAAAACATTTTGAAAGACCAGACAGCATTGTAGCCGGCGCCTGATTGCTAAAGCTTTGGAAAAGTACAGTATGCCCATTAAATATTATAATATTACGGAGAAGTATTATTGCGATATTTATTTAGTAGCACGGATAGTCCAAAGGGTGGATAGTCACGAGCTGGATAGTCGAGAGTCCACTGTACACCGAGCGAGGTGGAGCAGCAGTTAGCACTCTGGACTCGCATTCTGGTGGACGACGGTTCAAAACCTACGTCTGGCCATCCTGATTTAGGTTTTCCGTGATTTCCCTAAATTGATCCAGGCAAATGTCGAGATGGTTCCATTGAAAGGGCACAGCCCAATTCGTTCTCCATCCTTCTCTAATCGATTGGGACCGATGACCTCGTTGTATGGTCCCCTCCTCCGAATGAACCAACTACTGTACTTTGATTATATCAAATACAACAGAAAGAACTTCACTATGACCAGTTAGTACTCGAATGAATTAGCTTAGTTTTAAGTTTAGAGGCAGGACAGTCTTGCATTGGCGCTCCGTCAAATGTGACAGCAGGGTATCATGTTGTTTTACTCACAGTACTCGCTACCTATCGTTACGCGGTCTGCAGTCAGCTGTGTGGTTCGAGTCCTGTTGTAGGCTACTTTACTTTTCGTTGTGTTTCTGTGCCTTATTATACAGTACTGTCAACCCTGGGTACGTATTATGGTGTTTTACCGTCTTCCAAACACGAATTCACTTATGCGTTTAGTGTTTTGCGCTGTTTGTACTTAAAATGGTGTAGTACATTTACATTTTCTCTCTTCCAGTACTTGTTACCAATGGAAGCCTACAACTCGACAAGTGAAATGGCGGATATGATATTCTGCTACGGTTTAGCAAATTGACTTAGCCTGAGAGCCCGTGTCCTCTACTTCTTGAACAATTGCTGTGCCCATTTATCTACAGGACGTTCAGGCCATAAGGCCACAGGATCATCATTTCAGACGGCGGTTCTGTCAGTGGCTGTTGGAGAAGTGTATAGCAGATCCACTTTTCACATTCAAGATTTTATTTACCAATGAGGCAGGTTCCCAAGGCATGATGTGAATTTTCATAGCATGTATGGGTACATGTAAATCCCAAGCAATTCAGGAAACAGGGCATCAACACCGCTCTCAATCAACGAGTGGGTACGCGTACTTGGTGATACATTAATAGGGAAATACGTCCCACCACAAAGGTTAACTTCCTCATTAATGTGTTGCCTACCTTGCTGGAGGCTGTGCCATTGCAGCAAAGCATACATATGTAGTTCATGCATGATGGCGCCCCGCACACTTTCGTCATAGTGTGCGCGAAGATCTGACCCCAGACGTATCAGGCCTGCTGGATTGGTCGAGAAGGAGTGGGGCGTGAAGGAGGGGCGGGGGGGGGGGGGAAGAGGGGAAGCACACCTGGGCCTGCTCATTCCCAAGCCCCAACCCCCTACACTTACGGTTATGATGATACTTGCAGGATTTGGTCTACATCACGCCACTCGACCACATGCGGACAGCACACGGTCGCGTCTTCAATGTGTGCCAGTAAGTACAACACCACCCGGGTATACTTCAAAGGATATGTCATTCCTTACGTAGAAGGGCTGAGGAGTCCATTGTCATGAATGGACACCACATTGAACACCTCCTGCACACACGTGTTTATCACATAAAGTATGCATTTCTGTATCCATGTTTACTGGAATTATCTTAGGAAGTATGCATTTTCAGAGCTATTTCCATTGGAATTAGTTTTCTTGCTTCGATAAGTACTTCCACCTCTAAAAGTACTCGACACTTTCTTCTAAACACCCTGTATATATGCAAGCAAAATTTAATTTTTTATGTTCCTGCCGCCATAATGGCACACTTGCCTGCAGTTAACTTTATAGAAAATCACAAGCTACTAGCTGCAGGCAACGGCGGTGTAGCGCGGGTGCCTCCTGTTTGACAGGGATGATGTCATAGCAGCCTTAATGCACCCGTACGTGGGAGATGTTATACATGTGGACTAGTAGCAGTAGTAAAATACGAGTTTAATGAAAGATACAAATATTTGTCAATACTTTGCCAATAAATTATTGAATGGCTGAATTCTGATACAATGCACACAAAAAAACTGAAGTAAACTCCGTCCGAACAGGCCTTGGAAGTCCCAACGGTTCCGACCGGCCACCGTGTCATTCTCAGCCCACATGCGTCACTGCAGATATGGAGGGGCGCGTAGTCAGCACACCGCTCTCCTGGTCGTATGTCAGTTTACGAGACCAGAGCCGCTACTTCTCAATCAAGTAGCTCATCAGTTTGCCTGACAAGGGCTAAGTGCACCCCGCTTCTCAACAGCACTTGGCGGTCCGAATGGCCATGCATCCAAGTGCTAGCCCAGCCTGACAGCTGTGTTACCACTGACACCAAAACTGCACTTAAATTATTTTTTTCCGGTGCAAAGTTTTACCGCCCCAGTAATTTGTCGCCCTGTGCACCTGCACAGGTTCCACCTGCCTAAATATGGCACTCTCAATAACTACCTGTGAAACATCCCCTTAGAAAAATTTTTTAAATGACAGTGCTGGAAAACCTCTACGTTATTTGATTTTCAAACATCTACGCAGAACTGAACGTACTCAGACATTTCTCTCTTTACTTATTCTGATCAACACTAAACTGACACACAATATTTATAGCGCAATGCAATCTGACCTTCAACAATCCCTACAAAAGAATGGCTCTGACTAACAATAACCTATAACTTTCATGAATCACTTACCACACAAAAATCTTCGTTACTCGAACTACTTTAATACAGTGAGCGCCAATACTGCCAGCTAAATAAAGGATTCTAACTACTGAGGGCACTAACTAGTGATAGGCATAGTTAGCAAATGAAAGATTTTGATAGAGAGCAAACAATGTATTTACCTTAATAATATCAAAAGTCGTCATATATATATATATATCAGTTCATGATATCCAATATTACAAATTTACTCTTTCTGATGGACACACGTCCAGATCGTCCGCTCTCAAAATTCTGCCATCTCTCTCCCCACATCCACCACTGCTGGTGGCTCACCTCCAACTGCAGAATGCTACATGCTTTTCACATCCAACTGCCCAACACTAGCATAGCGAATATTCCAACAGTGCCAACCAGCCACAGACTGCACACAGCACAGCCAGTGATTTTCATACAGAGTGCTACGTGACGTTACCAACATAAAAACCTAAACAGCCTACTTAGATAGCCCCCATGCTCCCCACAAAAAATTTTACAAATTCTTTTGGGCATTGGCTAATACATATTTGTTAAAAAAATTATATTAACGCTAACAAATATATCAAATGCAAACACTTATCGATACAATGTTGGTCAAAAGCTAAAATTTTCTCACAGTCCATAAAAACATTCCTGATCATTCACACAGCATTAATTGCAGTTTTTTTTCCTCAAAGTCTGAGCAGTAAAAGAAGATGCACACGTAAGTAGTGGATTTACATGCAGTCTTGAAGAAGTAGTGTTATCCTTCCAACGGAAAAACAATGCTGACTCTTGACATGCAGAATGGTAATGGGCCACAACAGAGCAAACCCACAGCAGAGTCACACGAAGTTTTGAAGAATATTGGTAGGTAGGTCATCACAGAGCAGACCCACGGTAGTCCTGGTAAAGAGTATGGTATTGGTGGGCCATCAAAGGTGCAGACACACTGCAATCCTTGTAGAGAGTGCCAGCAGCCATCTGTTGCGACTGTGCAGGTGCACAATCACCATCGAAGAGTTTTGCGGACAATATAGCAAGTCCATAAACCACCACTTGTACATTCACAAAGTTTTTGGAATTGTCCTTAGAACCAGCAATGCTGTTAACCAGTCGCTTGCTGAATAATTAACACACGTGCAAACAGTAACAGTCCCAACTTCTCACATATTGTGCATATACTATGACCAACAGAGACGTGTGCATTGAAATGAAACTTAATTTGAAGAACTGGTGTCTATACAAATATAAAATTACAACATAAAAATACAATTACAAAGGTACAAAATACATAATTAAATAACATAATAATACAGATAACGTTTGTAGTAATACAGGCTTTACAAAAGAATAGAAATAAACATATACATCAGTGTTACAGGAATTATGACATAAGTAAATAAATTAAAAAATGAGAGTAGTTTTCAAAACACTAATTTCACACATGAGCATTGAAACAGAACATAATTAATGATGTCTAAGCATCTTTACAAAGTAAATAATATAGTATTAGAAAAATTCTACAACATAACTCTTATCAGACAGGAAGAACAAAAATACACAAGGGTTCACAAACACATAGCAGAATAACACAAAAGGAAAGGACATCTCCCTGAGTTCATCATTATTCCCAAAAAGTCCTATCTATACCTGTTGTCCCTAAACCCTACTGTTTGGTTCATATCCTCTTTTAAAATAATTATTTCTCATTGTACAATACTCATTTTGGCCCAAGTCTTTTTCATATAACTTCTCAATGCATTTCTTCCATTTCATCACAACTCATTCTCTTATATAGCCTACCCCATCTTAGGCTAACTTAAATCTACTGAGCTCAGATATATATACTAAGGGATGAGGCAATGCAGCAGCACATAACAAACAGCAATGACAAAAAAATGCAGATTGGCAAAGCGAGCAGCAGCATATCTAAATTAGCAAAGCAAATGCAACATTGCAACTAGTATGAGCCAATGTTCAGCAACAAGAGATATAAATCAGTAATAAAACTGGCTTAACAGAGTAATAAAAAGTGAAGTTCAGTAGCACTATGCCTGGCAAACAGCAGCATCAAAAGGAGTAACTTATACCTAAATATGACAGAGCTGAAGCAAAAAAAAAAAAAAAAAAAAAAAAATAGTACACTAAAGACAACATTGGAGATAAGGGAAATGTCGATTTACATCTTCATGTCTATGTCATTAATGTGGTGCACCACAGCAACTTATTCTACAAAAGAAAATTACCAAGTACTTGAAAAGAAAATTATCTGTGCAGTTACTGTTATTAGTCCCTTCTTATTGTTCTTTCCTTTCCAAGTGCTCTTTTTCGAAGAATGTGGATCATAAAATTATTATTTAATAGATCTGTTGACAGAAAGTGTTCAAATTAGCAAATGCATTTAATTTTATTTTATAAAACCAATGCTGCAACACGGCTGGAACCCAGATATCAAATGAAATAAGTAACTATGTACATCAGGTGTGCAGATGTAAGAATATTTCCCATCAATTCATAAGCATTTTAGTAAGTAGCACAAAGTATGAGCTCCACAGTATAATCATATGTTTCCAAGTAAAAGCGTGTCATAGTTGCGATGCTTTCTACAAAGGAATGTCAATAGCGAGGTTAATGGCCACTTTTTTTGTTGTGCCTCTGAAAGGCTCCACTTTTTTCCAGGTGAATGTCGCATAGCTGGGCGCTTCCAGTGGATTACGTCAAGGTCACTTAGCTTTCTTACCGAAATATTTACATTAGATTCTGCTACAGTGACATCTCACATAAAAAAAATTTCACAGGTCGAAGAATTACAGTAGAAATGCGTAGAAACGAAATCTCATGAATAGCAGTGTTGTGATACATTCATGCATGGACAAACATGTCATAACTCTTAAAGTATTATTCTTGGTTTCCAACATCCTTTTTCACAAACCAGAGTACCTAACTTCTACTCATCATTTATATACATATACACATGTAATCACATTCCTCATATAGCATCAGCTTATTGATCATAAACATACCTCAACAGCATAATACACATCATCATCATCATCATAATAACATCATAACACCTCAGTCAAATCTCAAAACGTCTTAGCTTTCTGCAATAATTTCAAATCCTACAAAAAATTCTCTGCTGATTTCAATAGTGTCATCTACCTGAAACATACTTTAAAAATCATGATCCCATACCAAATACACCATTCCAAGCTCTCATAGTATCACAATGGTTCCGAAAAAATATGAACAGTTCACAAAGTAAAGGCAAAATACAATTTTATAAATGTGAAGTTATCCAACTGTGTCACTGACATAGTAAAAAAAAGTTTGTCTCTCTCAGTTAAATGATCAGATAGCTGTGTAATTCTGTGTTAGAGAAATATGGTACCGATGTGTAAAGTTGTATAAGCAAATACCATATTAGCTAGGGCTCCTAGCGCTTGCCGCACACTTAGTGCACAAAGTAGGAGTGTACCCCCTGAGGATTAATGTAATTATACCCTCAGGTGTTACAGATTACAGCAATGGAATGAAATGTATCACAGAAAACCTTTGTATCTTTGTAATTCAAAAATCTGTAAAAAATAGATGTTTTAAGTAGAAAATTAATCACTCAAATACGTGTACTGTAGCGCTAAACGGTGTCTCTTGTTGTAAGATAATCTCTGTCATTACTTAAGGGTAAAAAATGTGCAATGTGTCGTAATTATCGTCGTCCGTAAGTGAAGTTCTGTAGAAGTCAATGTACTCTCCTCATAATAAACAAAAGTGAAATGCTCTGCATATAGATATCGTAATTATTACGTACAATACCGTGATCAAGAAAGTACTATATTTTAGCGTATTGTTGTGCTATGGAAAAGGCTGTCTCATTGTAGCTATACCACAAAAGTTACTAAAACGTGTTTTACTTTCCAGAAGAATTCAGATAAACTGTGCTGATATGAAACAGATACAGCGCAGAAGCAATCATATAAATTGTGTCACTCATTAGTAGCGTCGTGATATAATCGTCAAATAAACTAACCACTGTGTTATCTGGTATCTCTCAGAACGTACTTTAAATCCAGATTGTATTTTCAAGTAAACCAAAATGTTGCAGTAAAATCTCATTAGCAGTACCAGTACATGTTCTAAGTATGTAAGCCTTATAGTCGTTACATAATCGTGCAACGAACAAGGAAGAATGTACACACAATAACACCGTGTCGTCTGTTCACTACAAAAATGCATTCGTAATTACTGGCTAAATAAGTTCCCTAGGTTCTTGACTGGATAGTTAACTTTAAAACATAGTTGCATGTTAACCGTTTCTATGTGTGACAAAGCGTACTAGTAACGTGAAGTGAAAGATTTTATGGCAAAGACTAAGTTAGAAAGCAGATTATCTCTCAATAAACGGTTTTACATGTGAAATGTTGTGCAATCCTTTACTTTTCCTAGTGCACAGAGTTTCAACTTCAATGCAATTATCATGTGGTATACATCGTTAAAGAATGCTCAAATTTTTCTCAAGGTTAGTGTCTATGTTATTTTTCTCTGAGCCAGCTGGCGCACGTGGTTGCCTGCGGTGCGAGTCATTGTCTGTTACCTTTGTTGTCGCGCGTCATTACTGGGATTTGGAGGTCTAACTTCTACAAATTCACATTGTCGAGAGGGCCCTGCCCTGTTTGAAACCCGCCAGTTCTGATTAAATTCTGGTCTGTTGTTAAGATTATATCGACTGTCGTCATGTCGGTAGTTTCTGCAATTTGTTTTCTTGTCGGTCACGTGGTGGAGAATTTCTCCGTGAGTCGTAACTGCGTGGTGGCCCATTGCGTCTGAAGTTATTCTGTCTCCCTTGATGATAATTATGTTGTTTCCCATATTGCCTGTTTCTCTGAGTGTCTCTGCCATAGTAATTACCGCGGAGAGATGATCTTTCCCTGTAATTATTGCTACTCTGCCAATGGTTGTCATATGGGTGGTGTCTGTTTTGGTCACGATTTGCGTTGTAAGGATAGCCTTGTCGCATCCAGTTATTATTTCTGTTATCGCGGAATTGCGACGGATGTGACCTGTAATTGTTGTGTTCCGGTTTTCGTGTCCAGCGATTGTCAGCGTCAATTTCCAATTCTTGTAATAGTCCCTGAAAAGCTTCGATGTCATCTTTGCAACGTCCTGCCAAATTAATATGTCGGAAATGTTCAGGCAATTTGATTAAGCAAATGCGAATAAGTTCTGAGGGGCTGTATGGGTTTGACAGATACTGATTCTTGTGCACAATGTCTTCAAAATATTTCACGAGACTGGAAAATTCAGATTGTTCGAAATGTTTCATCATTATGATGCTATGTTTTACGTGATCTTGAATAGCTTGATCCCAATATGCTGAGAGGAAGGCATGATAAAATTCTCCTTCACTGTGACAATCGTGAATGACCGATTGCATTCTTAGAGCTGGCTCATTCTCTAAGTAGCCACACATAAATTCTGACCTGTGCTCTAGTGACCCGTTGGGAGGAAACAATGAGAGAATTGACGAAGCCATGCTTGTGGATGAATGTCGTTGCCAGAATTCTTAAATGATTTGAATTTACGTGTAGTAATGAACAGCTTACAGTCAAAATCATCATGTCGGCGAGTCGCATATCGGTCACTGTTACTTCGGTTCGGCGGTTCCATCTCAAATTTCGGTGCACCTTGCCAATTTCTTTCATAATTTCCGAAGTGCCCTGTGTTATTATTTTGTGGCTGTTCCGTATTTCTATGTCCCTCTTCCCTTATTGGAGGGCGAGTGTCCTTTGAAATATGTAATTCTTGTATTACCTGTGTCAACTGATCTTGTACTTCCCGGATTTCTCTTTTGTACTGTGTATTGATTTGATTTTGATTTTCTTTGAATTTTTTTATTTGTTCATACTCTTCTGTGTCAGTGAAGGCAACCGGTCTTGTGTCATTCAGGTCATCATCTACCTTTGTAGATAAGTTAGTGAACTGATCCGAAAGTTCGGCTATTTTCTCCGATAATGAACTGATTTCCTCAGTGTGTTTTTCTGAACCAAGTTTCAGAGTGCCCATTTGTGTTGAAAGCGCATGTACCATGTCCTTTATGTTTCTTTGAGTTTTTCAAGTTGCGTAACCGAATCGGTAGATGCAACTGAGTCAGTTTTATATTACAAGGTGTCGTGATTATCATGAACAACAGTTTGCAGTTCTTTTATGGCTGCTTCGTGATTCTCTAATGCATATCCATGACGCGAAAAAATAGGTTAGAAATGCTCACAAATATGTGTTTTTACGTCATTACAGACTTTTTGACATTTCTATTGGATTTTAAGTAACTCAGCACTGAAACATACTCGTGTTTGTGCAAGCGTGGTGTCTAACTTTTGAAGATTTTGTTCCAATGTGTCTAACTTTTGAAGCTTTACTTGCATTTGTTGCATTATTTGTAATAACAATGCAGTGGTGTCTGAAACATGTTCCTCAATGCACTTCGGCAGTGCATTTGAACCGGCAATATTCGCATTTTGAAAAGCAGAAAATGTGTCTTGATTTATTTGAGAAAACTGTGAGGACGCAAAACCTGAATTTACAGTATTTGCAAGATTGTGTCCTGTCATTTCCGATTCCTGAGGCGAGCAATTGCCGACCGATCGATCGATAATGCTTCCCTGTTCACTAATTGTTTCACTGTCTACACCATTATTTGCCGCCTGGTCCATTTCCCTATACACAGTTATCAAATTACTATGTTGAACATTAGTTACTTCATTACACGGTGGCGCTAACACACTTTCTTCGTCTTCACTGTCATTTCTCACTTTACTTTGGAGCCTAGTAATACGTTTTCACATGCGATAATTGTCACAATATTTCACACGATAACACAGAAAAGCACAATTTGAAGAGTAAAATAAGAAAACACATTAACATAGCACTGATAATAATATCTAGTTAATTGCAAGCGCAGATGCGAAATACTTGATGCAAATCTACAAGCACGCCACAACTGTTTTACAGTACAACAGTGCAAAACTACAACTACAAAGAAGATTCTCTCTACAATTACGCGCAATAAACAATACCTACACTAATTACATAAACTACAAGAGAAAATCAGAAGATTCCAGTGAGGTATCCTCGGCTAAGGGACGACATAAGAAACATCCCCTTAGAAAATTTTATAAATGACAGTGTTGGAAAACCTCTACGTTATTTTATTTCAAACAGCTGGACAGAACTGAACGTACTCAAACATTTCTCTCTTTACTTATTCTGACGAGCACTAAACCGGCACACAATACTTTTAGCGCAACGCAATCTGACTTTCAATAATCCCTACAAAAGAATGGCCCTGACTAACAATAACGTATACCTTTCATGAATCAGTTACCTCACAAAAATCTTCGTTACTCGAACTACTTTAATACAGCGAGCGCCAATACTGCCAGCTAAATGAAAGATTCTAACTACTGAAGGCACTAACTACTGATAGGCATAGTTAGCAAATGAAAGATTTTGATAGAGAACAAACAATGTATTTACCTTAATAATATTCAAAAGTCATCATATATATATATATCTCAGTTCATGATATCCAATATTACAAATTTACATTTTCTGATGGACACACGTCCAGATCGTCCGCTCTCAAAATTCTGCCATCTCTCTCCCCACATCCATCACTGCTGGCGGCTCACCTCCAACTGCACAACGTTACGCGCTGTTCACATCCAACTGCCCAACACTACAATAGTGAATATTCCAACAATGCCAACAGGCCACAGACTGCACACAGCACAGCCAGTGATTTTCATACAGAGCGCTACGTGACGTTACCAACATAAAAACCTAAACAGCCTACTTACATCAGCCATCACCTGAAGTCATACCCGAAGCTCCCGTACACCATAACGCCTTAAGTAACACAGATGTGCTTCTCCAAAACATTAGAAGAATGGTAAATCTTTCCGGTCGCCACAGAACTCGCCGATGACTGTCATACGCGATTCGTGGTTGAAGACATGCGACACCATTCATCAGTAGTCCTTGCTTCCCAGTCACGGTACCACTTCATGCGTCGTCGTTTGTGTTGAGATGTTAAAGATAGCAGGGATCCAATAGTCCAGTTGCTTTCAGTCTCCGACTAGTGATGCAGGATGACACAGAATATTGCAGAGAATCCATAACCTGATCTCGAAAGGCAGAAGTGGATGCGCCGGGTCTACGACGTTCTTAATGCACAATTCGGATATTCTCCCTCGTGGCAGTCAGACTTCGTCGGCTGGAATCTTGACGACGAGGATGCTTGCCCTCACGTTCCTGTGCGGTCCAACATCGGACCACTGTCGCACCCGAATGCCCCACAAATCTGGATTCTGTACTGTTCGACCAGCCAGCCAAACCGATACCCACAACGATGCTACTTTCAAATTCTGACAGCTGCTGTGACACTCTCTTACACGAATAAACGGCATCTCCGTGTCCTTCATAGTAATATCTCAAAACATGATACAGTTCACGCTCCTTATACAGGGTGATTCACGGAGATAAGTAAATATTTTAAAACATTACTCTACAAGTAAAACTAAACAGAAAAGTTCATAAAAACATAGGTCCGCAAATGTTTAGTTACGGAATTACGGCTAATAAAAGGTTTTAACTGAATCTAATAAAACATGTCCCAGACGTGTAACTGCAGTTGTTTTCCAGAACATCCAGAGAAGCAAAGATTATTATACACTAGGTGATCAAAAATATCCGGACACCTGGGAGAATATGGCTTCCAAATTCGTGGCACCCTCCATCGGTAATGCTGGAATTCAATATGGTGTTGGTCCCTCCTTAGCCGTGATGACAGCTTGCACTCTCGCAGTCATACGTTACATCAGGTGCCGGAAGGTTTCTTCGGGAAGACAGCCCATTCTTCTTGAGTGCTGCACTGAGTAAAGGTACCGATGGCGGTCGGTGAGGCCTCGCACGAAGTCGGTGTTCCAAAACAGCCCAAAGGTGTTCTATAGGATTTAGGTCAGGACTCTGCGCAGGCCTGTCCATTACAGAGATGTTACCGTCGTGTAACCACTCCGCCACAGGCCGTGCATTACGAACAGGTGCTAGATCGTGTTGAAAGATGCAACCGCCATGAACGAATTGCTCTTCAACAGTGTGAAGGAAGAAGGTGCTTAAAACATCAGTGTAAGCCTGTGCTGTGATAGTGCCACGCAAAACAGCAAGGGGTTCAAGCCTCCTCCACGAAAAACACGACCATACCGTAACACCACCGCCTCCGAATATTACTGTTGGCACTACACACGCTGGATGGTGACTTACACCGGGTATTCGTCATACCCACACACTGCCATCGGATCGCCACATTGTGTACCGTGATTCGTCACTAAACACAACATTTTTCCACCGTCACACTCCTTACACCAAGCGAGGAGTCGTTTGGCATTTACCAGCGTGATATGTGGCTTATGAGCAGCTGCTCGACCATGAAATCCATTTCTTTTTCACCTCCTGCTTAACTGTCATAGTGCTTGCAGTGGATCCTGATGCAGTTTCGAATTCCTGTGTGAATGTCTGGATAGATGTCTGCCTATTACACATTACGACACTCTTGAACTGTCGGCGGTCTCTGTCAGTCAAAAGACGAGGTCGGCCTGTACGCTTTCTGTCTGCACGTGCCCCTTCACGTTTCTACTTCACTATCACATCGGAAACAGTAGACCTACAGATGTTTAGGAATATGGAAATCTTGCGTACGGACGTATGACACAAGTGACACCCAATCACCGGACCACGTTCGAAGTCCGTGATTCCGCGGAGCGTCCAGTTCTGCTCTCCCACGATGTCTAATGACTACTGAGGTCGCTGATACGGAGTACCTAGCAGCAGATGGCAGCACAATCCACCTAATATGAAAAACGTATGTTTTTAGACGTGTCCGAATACTTATGATCACGTACTGTACGCCATGCCCTAGCGCTCTTTCCTGACGCACCTTGTAGTGGATGTGATACAGCGTTGCACACAATCGTTCCGTATTCGAATCGAGAACCTGCGGAAAGGGAAATGGCAACGGATGGCGAGCAGCGAGGTTGTACCAGGAGACTAATCCCCGCTGACAACAACCACAGCATTCAATGTTTGCTAGAGTCTTTCACCGTTTCTCGGAGACAGGGTCGTTTCAGGAAGCAGGAAACCATGAAGGACATACCCAAAATGTTCGGACACCAGACTTGGAGGAAAAGGTGATTAACACCAAGGAATGCGACTGCCGAGTCAGTAGCAGGCAGTTGCCCCGTCAGTACAGGATAAGCCAGACGACAGTGTGGAACATTCTCCATGACAATTGTTGCTACCTTATCGCCTACAGTGTGTGTAGGGCTTACTAGCGACAGACTTACCACATCTGAAGCAGTTTTGTCACTGGTTTCTTCGCTAGGTAACCATGATTCCGCGATTTGTGTCATCCATTCTATTCACAGAGGCCAAATTTACGCGGAGTGGTATCTTTGACTGTCATAACAGGCATTTGTGGAATAGTATGCAGAACCGCCATGGTATGGTGACAGCGAATCATCAGCATAGGTGCAGCCGGAGTGTGTGGACCGAGATACTTGGCGACCGTATTTTGGGACCAGTCTCCCATCCACGTCACCTAACAGGCCGGAGCCGGCCGATGTTGTCGAGCGGTTCTAGGTGCTTCAGTCCGGAACCTCGCCGCTGCTACGGTCGCAGGTTCGAATCCTGCCTCGCGCATGGATGTGTGTGATGTTCTTAGGTTAGTTAGGTTTAATTAGTTCTAAGTCTAGGGGACTGATGACCTCAGATGTTAAGTGCCATAGTGCTTAGAGCCATTTGAACCATTTTGAACAGGCGCGAACTATGGGCTTTCTTGCGTGTGACTTTGCCTCCCCTGCTGGAAGAAGTACCATGGATGATTTGAAGGGTTATGTGGGTGCTACATGATGGTTCTCCAGCCCACCTCGCCGTTGACGTCCGGACGCATATTAATCTTGTCTTCCCTGGTCGATGGATCGGACGAGGGATTCCAGTTACACAGCCTGCCCGTTCAGCTGCTCTCAACCCGTGCGATTTCTGGTTATGGGGCCATCTGAAAAGTATCGCGTCTGCAGAGACGGATGTAGCCTGGACGATGTGAACGTGTGAGACAGAACTTGCTTCGGCGCGTACACGTATGCATTGAAGCACATGGAAACCATTTTCAGCACATGCTGAAACTGTGGCTGCATGGAAGAGCGTATATTAGACTGCAGTCTCTGTAATAATGTATGATTAAATATATTGTCTCTAGCATGGAAACCATGCATTTCTGGACGTAAGTTCACTAGACCTTTTTTGCTCCGTGTCCTCTCATGGATCAATCCCTAGAGTTAGTACACTGTGGAAAAAAACACACTGTAGAAACGTAGCGCAGGGCGTCTCAGACGACAGCAGGGGGGCTGGTGCAGACCGCGCGTGGCACCATCCAGCTGAGCGGGGCTGACGTAAAGATCGTGTGAAGGTAATTGGCGAGGAAGGAGTGGTATCGCAATCGGTGCTCCATTTCATTGTTGGGCGGTTCGTAAGTACTGCCAGAGGTCAACGCGTGATTTATCGCCATCATTATGCAGGTACGTGATAGTCCATCCCTTGACCCATACAATAGCGTGAGTTTTGCTGGCGGGGAAATACGTGTCCTCAGGATGGATGAAAGCCCATGGGTCAATCGAGTTCGACGGAATGCGGAGTTGGCAGGCACCGGACTGTCGACCCAGTTTACAGACGTCATTGGCGGCAGCACAATTGAGGTGGCAATCATCATCGTCCACGAGGTGGTACCCGACAATCCGATTGCGTGAAGACATTGATTTGTGGCGCATTTTGTACATACAACATGATAACATGTTGGAGGCAAGTAAAGGCTGGTTGACATGGCGCCAAACCTTGGACCACCGCGTCGATGGATGTGTGAGTTCTACGTTGTTGAGGGATGTACAGCACAGTAGTGGAGTGTGGAAACCTTTGGTTTGAGGAAGGTGCGTCTTAACTAAGTGACTGAAGACAGTGATGAAATGAGAAATATGTGCCATATGGGGCGTGATGTGTCCTGCTGATACCGGTGGTGATATGGTTGTGGGCATAAGGATGTCCACTAAGCTGCACGTAAGGGAGGCGCCCCGGCACAAACCTTGTGCATGGTGGTCATGTACATAGACGCCTCTCGGAGTGGCACTTTGGGAGACCGAGGCTCCCAGCTCTCATGGGGGAGGGTGAGCGTCTCGTAACGAACCTTAAAGAGGGTACCGGGTGTAAGAAAGTAGCCGAACGCGACCTGCATGCTGCGTCCAATATCTGATGGCAGTGGGATGTGGACCATCTTCGACGCCATATGTTGATTGAGGTATTCCATACTTTATAATGAATTGGGTCGGCGGAGGACACTTTGTCGCACTGCCATGCAGATAAATTAAAAACTACGCTGAAAATTAGTGGCAACGGAGCGGCACACGGTGGGGATGAAAATAATACCAAAGTATCGTAGGTTCTGCACGCACTGGAGCGGTGCTAAGTCGTCGTGTGAGAGGCCGCGTTCAATGGACATCGCCGAGGCTTTAGCGACATGCCTGGCACTGCTTGCTGCTGCTAAGTACACTACTATCAAATCGGCTACTATTTGCGTTTTGATCGGCGAGCGGACTAAGAGGAGAAGCACGTCCTCATAAGCAGGACAGCAAAAATTCTGCTATCGCAACGTGAGACCAGATAGGTACTTCAGCTAAGGAGATGCTTAATCGCTCTATTCCCGCTGAGAGAGTACTTGCGCTCGGTATTCTGCATTATTTTCCCATCCTTATAGCACATGCCGATCAAATAAGGTCTTCTGTAACAGTTTAAATTTCGTGTACATTTTTGACCTGTTGCAAGTTTGTAGCACACATCTGGTTCTCTCAGTAAATGCTCTATTCTCTTCAGCATGAGCAACTCTTACACTCCTCGAATCTACACGGAACCTCACTCACCCCTCAAATAGTAAGAGAGAGTTGCTGGGAATAGTGAGTGGATGTCATAGGGACATACAACAAACAATACTTCCAGTATGGCTGATACGTAGCACTTCACCTGGCCTCGGCCGGAGGGTTGAGCGTGGGTGGAGCACCTGGCTGTTTCCATGGTTACGGCCGGCGCGGACAGCTATTGAGCGAGCGGCAGCGCCGGCGGGGGGAAATGCTGTCTTTCATATAATGAGTAACTTAACCGTTTACGAACTGCGCTGGCTTGCAACGTGGATGTCCTAGTCTGGAGTCCGTACCTGAACTAAGTTTGTGTTTTAAAATTCACTTTACTGAGTGAATAATTCAGACTGACAGAAAGCATTCACGGAAATGGTTGCAGATATATTTCAGTAACGAATATAAGATTATGCAAGTACATAATCAGGATTATAAGGCAGTGAATAAATTTATGATGAGTGTATCAATAGATGTACTGTCCGCATGGCCGAATGGCCGAAAAGCGAGAACTCAGTAAAAAAAAATTAATTTTAGAAGAGACTACGTGCACACGAGAAAGATAAGCCAAGGGCGTCTGACTCGTTATTGTAATTTTCTGAACAGACAACATACAGGTACATAATTACTTGCTGGTGCTGAAATTTATATTTCGAAGTATGTCAATTTGGGAAAATTTCAGTTCACGGTGCGAGATCTTTCAGATTAAAATTATGTTCACCTTCTTCCTCTTGTTTGTTCTGTGAGGTAATCCATGCAAAATGAGCTGTAAAATTGCAAAATTTATCGTTTTCAATCATAAGGTAACGTACTACTCACAAGAGATACAGCGTGTTGTGTTTTGTTGACTTTTAGCAGCAACGCTAGTACAGTATAAAGAAAAATAACGTCTTTCCTTACAAATATATACCTCTCTTCTTGAAGAAATGCAAACAGGAAACGTTTCACACAATAAATTCTTGTTTTAAGTAAAAAAGTATTTCTGTCATCACTCTGCCTCTTAAAAAATGAAAACAGCATACAATTCATGTAAAGAATATTCACTATTAGAGTAAAATAAATTGTTTGTTACTCATGGGACTCACTGCTGAATACAGCGATAATGAGAACATTTTCATAAATGAAAAATCGCAGATAATGTTACATACCGAATATAAGACACAATTATTGTTGTTCATAGACGTTCACATGCTGTTAGCTAAATTTATATTCCACGGCTGTGTGAAACATGATCCGTTAACAATTTTCCTAGTTCGTAATAGGTTCTCACTAGAAGCAAGACTGAGTTTAGGCTGCAGAACATGCAGATATTTATTCACATAATTGATTACAGTTGATAAGGTGTAAGATGAACTTCGAAACAAACAAACAGGATGCAAAAATAATAACTTCTAAATTCACAAACCCTCTGAAGTATTACTTTTATAGAAGAAGCAGGGAACTTAGGGTCATGCGTTATAATTGGCCTTGGAATAAGAGAGAAACATAGAAAAGACATGGTGACAAGGGTCAGTATGACAGAAGAATTCAACAGCCTACGCAATTTGAAAATTAAATGGACAGCACTTGAGCAGTACATCAAGCAGAAGAAAGGGAAGCTGGAACCAAAACCTCTCAAAAATTACGTGTCAAATCAGTCTCGTTGACTTCTTCGTCAAAGGACTGATAAACTGATTCCAATTTATTACACTAATCAGAATACTAGAAGAAGATGCACGACTCTTTCATCAAAATACCCATTGCTATTCGATATTCTCCCACGAAAGTGGAAGAAAGAATTATTCCCATGTGTGTAGTCGGTGCATGAGCGATGGGACACAGCCTCTCCGAGGCAGCAATGATGTACACCGTGAATATCAGGAATCCCGTGAAACATCGAATTTCCGACATCGCTGCGGCCGGAAAAAGATCTTGCATGAATGGGATCAACGACGAATGACGAGAATCGTTCAACGTGAGAGAAGCGCAACACTTACACAAACTGCTGCCGATTTCAATGCTGGACCATCAACAAGTGTCAGCGTGCGAACCATTCAACGAAACATCATCGATATGGGCTTTCGTGTACTCTTAATGGCTGCACGACACAAAGCTTTACGCCTCGCCTGGTCCTGTCGACTGGAAACATGTTGCTTGGTCGGACGAGTCTCGTTTCAAATTGTATCGAACGGATGGACGTGTACGGGTAAGGACATAGCTTCACGAATCCATGGACCCTGCATATCAGCAGGGGACTGTTCAGGCTGGTGGAGACTGTAATGGTGTGGGGCGTTTGCAGTTGGTGTGCTATGGGACCCCTGATAAGTCTATATACGACTCTGACACGTGACACGTACGTAAGCATCCTGTCTGATCACCCGCATCCATTCATGTCCATTGTGTATTCCGACGGACTTGGGCAATTCCAACAGGACAATGCGGCCCCCACAAGTCCAGATTGCTACATAGTGGTTTCAGGAACACTCTTCTGAGTTTAAACACTTCCGCTGGCCACCAAACACCCCAGACATGAACATGATTGAGCATATCTGGGATGCCTTGCAACGTGCTGTTCGGAAGAATCTTCACCCCCTCGTACTATAACTGATTTATTGACAGTCCTAAAGAGAAACAGGTTAAATGTGCACGTGAAAAAACAGAGTAATGTGAGGTGCCTGTTGGTTTGAAAGAGGTACGAGCGGAATTTATTGCATATCAGAAAACATTTCTTCAGGAAATATTGTACAGTTGCAAAGAAGATAAAGGAAGAGTCTGATGGTTTTTTCAAATTTAACATCCGATGTACGATATTTAAATAAATATTGTGCACATATAATCTAAAACTGTGCTTGTGTTTAATTTCATATCATTCTCATTATGCTCAAAGTATTACACTTATTAATATAATTACTTTCAATGCTGCGCCTGTAATCATGTTGCAGCAGAAAGTTGTGTGAGACATTAACTCATGAGTCGTAATCAAGCTGAATGATGTTACATTCCATGGGCATATATTTGGCTTGTCAGTACCTCACATAGTCCGTATCGTGGCAGGGTGGGTGAAATATCTTCTTCACAAGGTCTTTGTTGATGGTAACTGGTCCTGTGAAGACGCAAAAGAAAACCAGAAGAAGAAGAATGGAATACTCCTTCCTGACAATATACGAGTAATTATTGTACGTCCATCCAATTCTGGAAAGACTAATGTTCTCATGACGCTGCTAGCACGCATAGATGGAGTCCGATTTGAGCATGTTTGTGTATTTTCGAAGACACCGTTTCAGCTCAATAATGGGCTATTACAGGTGATACTGTGTAGTGTAAAATACGTGACCCACCTGAGAAAATAAAGCCAAATGCTGCGTTCATATTTAACGATATTGCTGTGGAAACCAGGAGCAAATTCGAAAATATTTATGTTTTGGTCGTCATGTGGGTGCCGATGTATTTTATCTAAGCAAAGCATATTCCATAATCCCAAAGCTGTTAGTTAGGGATAATGGAAACCTCGTTATAGCCTTCAAACAAGACAATGTGAAATTAAAATACATTTACGGAGCGCATGTAGGAGCTGACATGTCATCAAATGATTCTGTAAAGATATGTGCCGATTGCTGGAATCATTCACAGTATGGGTTTCACGTCTTCGATAAAACTTGAAAACTGAATGATGATAGGTATAGGCGAATCTACCAAGAGTTTCTGTATATATAGACTGGTAAGAGAGGTGAATGCAGCAGTATACGCTCACCATGGACAAATTCGTGCTCGTATCTGGCTTTCAACCTGAGAGAACGAGTGTGCATAGACATATCATTCGCTTGTACATGGATGCAAAAATTGAGACAATCGTGCATAAAATTGGAGGTGTGCGCAGCGAGCTACAGGCATATTACAAGACTCTTCTGAGAATCATCAACGCGTTAAATGAGTTAGTTAATGAAATCGGTAGGAAAGTAACCGATTTAACTCAAAAGGTTGAGGTTATTGCGGGCAAAATAGATGTAGAAGCCCTTGTTATTGAGAAGGGTGAGCAGGCACATTATAAGAGGAAGAAGAGCGGACATATAAAGCCTTACACTGCAGAGAAGTCTGATTAGTATACACCGAGATATCAACAAAGCAGGAAGTAATTCAGGCTAGGAATGCTGTTAGAGAGACATTACGGTTGCTACGGTTAGGGCATATGGATCGACCGGGAACACTAAGAGTGACCTTTAAGCTAGTTACTGAATCTCTCAGGTAACTCTCAGCAAAAACAAAACCACACGATAACAATCGTGTTGCCATCCGTCATGCCCCAAGCCTAATAGATAGAACATTCGGCGTCAACAGGGGAAGACCGTACATGCTGGATATGCAGTTTATAAATGTAACTGATGACACAATACAGATTGGTGATACGCAGTTCGAGAGAACACCAGGCTTACTGACTCATACTTTCCTAATAATGGTATCGACATTGAGCATAAAGCAGTAAACAATCGAATCCTGTAGTACATATATTTTGATGTCCCCAACATGTCGTGGGCCTTTTATAAATAAAATGTTTTGAATTTAAAATCTTAAAATTTCTTACAGCTTTTATAAAACTAAAAAAGTTTAAACGATTTTCATAATCGAGAATCATTCTAGCAAAGGCGCGAAGGAAGAGGAGGTAAGGGGGACAGAGCGAATGAACCGGGCTATTCATTTAAGAAATCAAAGCTAGCCAAAATGGCTATATGCCTTATCTTTCTTAACGCACGGTTGATCTCCAGTTGTTCGAAGATATTAAGAACTTTCCCTTTGCGCTCTGTATGGAAAATTGTAAAACCACATCTAATACCAAAAACTGAGTAACATGTTCCGGATAAACGTGAACTCAAGTCAGAACTGGAATCCGAACCAGAAATACGTTTCTTAAATCTAACTTCCTAGGATCTTCCAGTTTGACCCATATATTTCGACTAACAATCACTGTTGGTGTTGTGAACACCTGACGACTCGTGAAGCTCGCGTTTTGTCCTCGATCTGTGTTTAAACTTCAGTCCATAATTCCTTGGAATGAAATATGCTGGGTCAGTACCTTTTGTAGCCAACTGTACACCCATTCTGTTTGAAACCATTCCATAGCACAGAATACTAGGATAAGAAAAAATCCAAGGGACATTCTCCTCCACGGGGAGTATTGAAGATGAAACATTCTGTTGATCCTGAGCCGGAGCAGTTCTACGGCTCTTTCCCTTTTCCTGTTTTAAAAGGCTCTTGTTAATACTTGTGGCAAAATCAGCGTGGTACACATTAGAACCTGCTACGAACTGGATGGCCCGATATTAGCATTCATAAGCTACTTTATGTAATGGGGCGTTACGTAATCCATGAAGCACTGACCGGAAACCTGCCTTTTTATACTCCAGAGGGCAGGAGGAAAAGCTGTGAATAGCCAGATCCGTGGTTGCTGTTTTCTTATAAATATCGTTTCTCAAAACGATTCCCTGACATAGTGACTGACATGTCCAAAAAAGTTAACATTCCATTTGTGGACAGTACGTTAGGGAATTATTTAGAGAATGACATTTATAGCAACCAGTAACAACTAATTTGGTTCTTCACAGCTCTTCCTATCACCCTCTAGAGTACAAAAAGGCAACTTTCCGGTCAATGCTCTTTATAGATTACGTAACGCCTCATTACGTAAACTAGCATATGAAAGCGAATATAGGGCCATCCAGTTCATAGCACGTTCTAATGGATACCACGTACATTTTGTCCCGACTATTGACAAGAGCCTTATAAAAAAGAAAAAAAAACGAAAGAGCCGTAGGACTGCTACGGCCCAGAATCAACAGGATATTTCATCTTCAATACTTGCCGTGGAGGAGAATGGCCCTAGAGTCTTTCCTTATCATAGTATTCAGTGCTATGGTATGGTTTCAAATAGAGTGGGTATACAGTTGACTACAGAAGCTATTGTCCCCGCACATTTCATTCCTAGGAATAATACGCTGACGCCTAAACACAGAGAAAGGAAGAAACATGAACCCCAGAAGTCGTCAGGTGTTTACAACATCACAACTGGTGATTTTCAGACGAAATATATGGGCCAAACTGGAAGGTCGTTGGAAGTTTCTGGTTCGGATTCCAGTTCTGCCTTGCGTTCACATTTATCCGCAATGTGTCACTCAGCTTCTGGTATTACATGTGGTTTTACAATCTTGCATACGGGACGCAAGGGTAACGTTGTTAATATCTTCGACCAGTAGGAGATATACCGTGCATTAAGATAATCTACAAACCAACCACTTAATTTTCAAACTGAATTAATGCATAATGCCATTTTAGCTAGCTTTGGTTACTTCAATGAATAGTGTGGTTCATTTGCGCTGCCCTCTTACCTCCTCTTCCTTGGTGCCTTTGCGAGAATGGTTCTCGATTATGAAACTTTTTAAAAATCGTTTAAATATTTTTTAGTTTTTAAAAATTGTAAGAAATTTTAAGATTTTAAATTCGAAATATGATGTTTGTAAATGACCCACAACAGGTTCTAGGCTTTTATCCCTATGTCTATGAGTTTTTGATATGTTTATTTTTGTACGCCCGATTCGTATCTGTTTCCTTAAAGTTCATGGGATGATATTTACGCTTCCGCGCATGCGTGGCGTCTCTCGGGGCTATGTTTTCATATCCTGCTAGTTCATGTATGGCAGCCGTTCCGGCGCGTCTTCTGCTGATGTACCGTTTACTCTATACTGCGTCTTTGCCCCTCCTCCATCTTCTTTTCGGTGCTTTTTATAACGTACTCTGTCGTCCCATTTGTTAATAGGTTCGACTTTCACACCGAATTTTTAATCCATGACTATTGGTTTATGTGCAACTTCCCGAATTTTAAAGAAAGGGTTGGCGTCGGTCTGTGAAATAGGCTTGACGACCATAAGTCTTGCGGATACACTTTATCACCGTGATATGGTCTTTACGTAACACTGCCCACAGTCTCTTTCTTGTTTTTTACTCAGATTTGCTCCTAATGGTGTAATTTAAAATAAGAAACCGGCCGTGGCTTTAATAAAGGATTTAGAATAGCTGCGGCGGCTTTTATTCAATACGCTTTTGTTTTTCATTACCTGAACGGCTTATCGCCACGTTTCACTCGCGTGCAAGACTGCACTAACGATAAATGCGGTCTGCAAAGACTTCCTAACATTTAAATTTCTTGTTAGTGTAAGCAACTTCACAGTACACTTCAGAGTGGTTTGCTTAATATGGATGTAGAGGGAATGCGCTGTTCTATCTTACGTTTCAAGGGCTGGCTGGACAGTCCTGGCGATATGTGCTGTCATATGTCCTCCGATTTCACTACGTCATGCGCGACGGTGTCAGCGTTGCCAGGTTGTAACCAGTTTCTGGTTTCCGCATCGCTGGGCGCCGCCTGGCGGGGTAACGCGTTGCTATCCGCTCACACTGGCCGGGTGCGACACTGCATACAGGGAAGCATCAGGTGCGCACGCCTTGTGGACGCGTATATCTGACCATCCGGACAGCTGCCTGCCTGCCCGTTCCTCGTAGCGGAGGGTCGCGGAATCTGATCCTGCTCCGTCACACGGAGCCCAGCCGGCTTTGTTCCGCCGCGACATCATCTTCATCGCAGCCTGAAGATGAAGGCTGTGAGTGTTGAACCGTTATTGCTCTAGGCCACCGCAGGACTGCTGAGCCGGAAAACGGAATAAGAAGATCCGAGAATATCTATATTAAATTTAGCTTTATTTTCAGCTTAACAGTGTCGTGAGATGTTGCCTGGCTACTCCACTTTCATTGAAGCAGCATTTGCCAAACAATATCTATATCTACATACTTTCTCCGCAAGCCACTGTACCGTAAACATGGCGGAAGGTACCTTTTACTACTGTTATTGCTTCTCCTGTGCCACTCGCAAATGGAGAGAGAGGAAAAGATTACTGTCTATACACCTCTGTACAAGCCCTAATTTCTTTTATATTGTCTTCGTGGTCCTTACGGGAAATATACGTTGGCGGCAGTAGAATTGTACTGTAGTGAGCCACAAATGCCGCATCTCCAAATTTTCTCAATAGTGTTTAGTGAAAAGAATGTCGTCTTCCATCCAGGGATACCCATTTGAGGCAACGAAACATCTCCGCAATGGTCGCGTGTCCATCGAACCAACCGGTAACAAATCTACAACACGCCACTGAACTGTTTCGAGGTCTTCCTTTAATCCGACGTGGCGGGAATCCCAAACATTCTCTCAGTAATCAGAAGACGACCATTCGCTCTCCCAACTACCGACCTTTAGATTTGCAACCTTGCGCCTGTATGTTTAATCGATGTTACTGTGTCAAGCAGAAAGTCACTAGTACTGTATTTGATAATTAGAGCATTGTTTTCCCACATCATCCACAACAACTTCCAGTTCTCTATATTCAGAGCACACACCAAATAGATGTTGTGTCTAAGTCATTATGTATCCCTCTGTACTTTCCGGTACAGGTATACGACAGAATCATCAGCAAACAGTCGCAGACTGCTGCCCACCGTATCCGTCAGGTCGTTTATGTATAAAGCTGAGTTTCGTAAGATCTATGCTTTGTAAACCGTTCCTGAATTGAGGACTGAAGCTTTTGTCTCAAGAAACTTTATTATGTTTGAACTTAGAACATGCCTAATAATTCTGTAGTGGACAGATGTTCGGGATATTGGTATGTAATTTTGCTGGTCCGTTCGTTTACCTTTCTTATATACGATAGTCACCTGTGGTCTTTTTCCGTCGCTTGGAGCTTCGCGCTGGATTTGAGATTGGCGATAAATGCAAAAGTACTTTATATAAATCGGAATTGGGAATCCATTCGAACTTGGCGACTTTCCTGTTTTCAATTGTATCAGTTGCTTCTCAACACCAGGGATTATTTCTGTATGTTGTGCGACGGTTAAACGATGGTATGACTGTACGACCCTCCTTCGTGAATGTTTTAACCGTGATGTTTAAACCTTCAGCTTTCTTTTTTCTGTCTTCTATCACAACACCATTTTCTTTAGACGACTGGCTGCATAGAATCCTTCCACCAACATAATAATTTAACTTCGGACAGAATTTTCTCGGATTCTCGCCAAGATCATTTGTTAAGGTATGACGGGGCACGTTGTATACTTCATGCAAGTCTTTTTATACATGCCAGATTTTCTATTAACTGTTGCCTGTTGCCACTTGTTTGTTGTTTTTTGACCGACAATGTAACAATTTCTGCTTTCTCAGCATTTTCCTGATCTTGTTATTAAATCAGAGCGGGTAATTTCCGCCTCGGCACATATGTCTCCAGATCACGATTTACAGTCGGGTTAAATCTGGCCACAATTTCTCTACGTCCGTCGTATCGGAACTAAATGATGTCCATTCACTGCTTAGTAGGATGCTAATAACTGCTAATCTGCTCTTTCTAGCGTAAACTCTCTCCCAGTATTCTTGATAGATCTGTTAACTTTGGAAATCGTCGTTATGATGCCATGACCACTGATACCTGTCTCTCTACTGACACTATCGATAAGGTCCGACTTCTTTGCACCTAGAAGGTACAGAATATTTCCATTGGGTGTGGGTTGTCGAACTAGCTGCTGAAGACAATTTTCGGAAAATGCGCTCAGAACTAAACTTTCTGTCCATACCACCTGCAATGAATCTACAGAGGTCTCAGGCTATATTATATAAGTTAAAGTCGCATTTCCGCGCTGTTGAGTGCAGACTTCCTTTGAATGATTCTACTAGTGTTAACGGTGGAATCGTGTGGCCGGTAAAAACATACGATGATTATCTTGAGTTCACCTGCGCCGGTTACACACATCCACATGAATTTCGCAGTCAGACCTCTATAGGCACAATACTTTAGTCCGCTGCCGTTAACTGTCCTAACCAGTCTTTTCGATATACGTTCCATGTCTCGCCAAATATTACACTGCTTTCTATTTTGGGTTTCATCCAGCTTCCGGTTCCGAGTGTAGTTTGAACGCAACAACTTTCCTGTAGAGCGTTAAATTCAGGTACTTTGTTACAAATACTCCGGTAAAACCTACCGTTAAAACTTTGATAGTCAAAGTGTCAGTATTTTCTACGCCGTCTGATATAGCCCCACGCGGTCGGCGAACGAGCATTCATCAGAAGACCTCAAACTATCGCATAGCCTTTTTCCTTAAAGAAAAAAAGAAATGTATGCTCCGCACGAACTCTGCTATCCTAGCCGACTAGCTGCTTGCTGTACATAGTGCAGTGCAACACTGACTCGTCATGGCGAGTCCTACAACTCTCCACCCCATAACGCAAGTCCAAAAATCTTCAGCCAAGATTTTCTCAGAATCGACAGAGCCTCTGGTTCAGACGCTCCACTCGGCTCCATAGCAAAGGACCCGATCAGTTCTAGGTAAATTATGAATGTTTGAACCCCGTGATCGAGACCAGCAGTCTTCATCACTTCCGCCAGCTTCACGTATGAACGGGAGATGCCCTCAGAACCCATGCAACAGGCATCACTGATGTCGACATGAGCCTCAGCTTAAAGATGACTGCACCCTGTACCCTCGATATTTAGTTTTTACTATTGATTTGTTGACTTGTTTAATTGTAGTGTGGCACTATGCTATTTCTGTTATTATTTTACTATTTCTGTAAAATGGGGGAAAATGTTTAGAATATAGGTAGAGACACGAAATGGTTATGACTAGCAGGTGTGATAGTAGATGGAGCAACACAGGTGTTACTAGTTGCCAGAGTGGCTACTATTTATAACGTTATTTAATTAATGATTAAAATATACGTTACTCACTTTAAACACTGATCCACGAGTAAGATTTTTGTATATAATTTTAAGCAGTTTGTACAAATTGTCGGAAGTACAATGAATTGAAATGAAGTTATGAAAACGAAGCCACTGCCACCTACCGGACAGAGGCCGTAAATTCAGAGCAACAGTGCCTTGACTTAGCAGAAAGCGTGGCCAGGTTTGCATCATGTGTTAAGGTTCTGCCTGTTCCCGCCTCCATCGTAACGCTGCGAGAGTTTCCTTGTTCGCCCTCAGATCTGCGTGAGTAGTCGTTGTCCCCGTCACAACGTGTTTGTTATTCCATTTTGACGCGGCGTTGTCTTGGATCATGTTGTCGTCCATGGCTCCCAGGAACGTTCCACGCACAGGTACCGGCATTTTTAGTTCTGACAAGTCCACGCATCATGTGCCTCCCAGTTTGTTAGAAATTCATCATTGGCTTCCAGATACGGTCAAGGTCACTTCAGACCAGGTTCACACGTCTTACTTAGATTCTGAATCGTATGAGTTTTTAGTCAAGATTCTAGGCCCGCTTCAGATTAACATGCTCGTTTTGCAGCACGGACAAGTCCCTTTCATTCATCTCGATGGCTCTAATAGTTTGGTTATTCTGGCGAACGACTGACGACAGTTTCCTCAAGACCGTTCTGCTTCCGTTTGGGGATATACGGAATATATGGAGCGAACGCTGGTCCGCTCAACACCGTTTGCAGTTTTATAGCGGAGTTCGATCCGTGGACATGGGTGTCAAACTGAATATTTCCTCTCATTTGCGGGTACATATAATTTACACATGACAAGAAGATATTTGTCTTATATGTAAGGAGAGTGGATACTTCCGTACGAATGGCTCGCGTCGTGTCACGGTCTTAAAATCCAATTACGAACAATGAAAAAAGCTAACTTTAACGGACCTGGATTTCCCAGTGACATCCATTGTGCCTAACAGAGTTTCTGAGGGGCAAAGCGAGTCATTTGGTGATGGTCCTAGCGCATCGCGTAGGCACTTTGCCGCTGTAGCTTTCGCGCCGCCGCCACATCCACTTAAAAACAAGCGTAGACGGACGTAAGATGGTGAGGAGTCAGATGATTCCTCTTCCCTGCTCCGCTCTACTGAAAAGACTCCAGTGAGGAAGCCTCTCATCTCCCTGAGTTTAGGCCGGATGATAACATGTCGGTTATTGTTCAAGATTCTAAAGCGTCACGCAATCTCTCCGACCTGACTCCTGAGGCCGGCCGTAGTGGCCGAGCGCTTCTAGGCGCTATTGTCTAGGAGTCGCAAAATGATCGAACTGTGATAGAATCGCCGAGAATGTTACGCTACACGAAAAACAAAAAATACGTAATCTTTCCATACGCTTAAAGTAGTTGTGCATTGTGTGTTACCAACTCGTCGGATGAAACTGTTGTAAGAAGTAATATATAATCAGAGGTACAGCAGCAAGGCCTATTTCATCATTCCTTTGGACAGCTAGATATCAGCTTTCCCTGTATTCTCGCCATTAACATATGATTCATTAATAAATTTCATCATTCTATACCGGTTGTAGCGAGCATTAGCATAGGAGAAGAGGCATATAGATATAAATTAGATATGCGTTATAATTCGATAGGATACCTCCATTTTGCTTGTCAAATTGCTGGCTGGAGAAAGAATTAGATGATTCAGGTATAGAGTCAAATTTTAAGTTAATACTTAAGCTCGATGTTATCAATTTCGAAGTTCTTCAGAGGCATTTGAGTCTTAGCCCACCCAAAAATTAGAAGAAACCGTACAATTAGAGTTAAAATATAACAATTCTTTGAAAAAAGTGAGTTTGTTTTCTATGTTACTACACTTTTGTTCGATCCATCCGTGAGTTGAGAACTCCCTGCGTTACGCAAACTGTTCAGTTATAAAGTTCACTGGAGCTTCCTAGAAATACCCTCTTGTTTCTACGCCGCAGCCGGCGGCACGGAAAACAGTCACGCGCGCTGTTCAGCCTTGGTTTAAATAGTATCATTCATGAGAGTAGGGTATTAACTATTTATATCATGGCTTGTGCAGAGGAACACTTGTGCATTCACTGAATTAGAGGACGAAACGATTTTCAAGCTGGACGCACGGAACAAAGTGCGCATATAAAGATAGGCGGTTCATACCACACTTAAGACATTAAAATAATTGATAGGGAACAAATCAGAAAATTTATGTTGTCTTGCTACGACAAGTATTGTAAGTAGTCTGTTTAGGTTTTTATATTGGTAACACCACGTAGCTCTCTGTATGAAAATCCCTGGGTGTGCTGTGTGCAGTCGGTGGCTAGTTTGCATTGTTGTCTGCCATTGTAGTGTTGGGCTGTTCGCTGTTAACAGCGCGTAGCGTTGCGCAGTTGGAGGTGAGCCGCCAGCAGTGGTGGATGTGGGGAAGTGAGATGGCGGATTTTTGAGAGCGGATGCTCTGGACGTGTGTCCATCAGAAACAGTACATTTGTAAGAAAGGATGTCATGAACTGCTTTATGTATTATGATTTTTGAACACTATTAAGGTAAATAAATTGTTTGTTCTCTATCAAAATCTTTCATTTGCTAGCTATGCCTATCAGTAGTTAGTGCCTTCTGTAGTTTGAATCTTTTATTTAGCTGGCAGTAGTGGCGCTCGCCGTATTGCAGTAGTTCGAGTAACGAAGATTTTTGTGAGGTAAGTGGTTTGTGAAAGGTATAGGTTAATGTTAGTCAGGGCCATTCTTTTGTAGGGATTATTAAAAGTCAGACTGCGTTGCGCTAAAAATATTGTGTGTCAGTTTAAGCACAGTCATTGTATAAATTTTTCTAATGGGACATTTCATATGTCGACCCTCAGCCGAGGATACCTCACTGGAATCTTCTGATTCTTTTTCTTGTAGTTTGTGTAATTAGTGTAGCTATTATTTATTGCTAGCGCGTAATTATAGAGAGAATTTCCTTTGTAGTTGTAGTTTTTCATTGTTGTACAGTAAAACATTTGTGGCATGCATGTAGATTTGCACCAAGTATTGCGCAGCTACACTAGCAATTAACGAGATTTTATTTTCAATGCTATGTTAATGTGTTTTTTTTATTTTGCTCTTCAAATTGTGCTTTTCTGTGTTGTCGTGTGAAATATTGAGACAACAATGGCGTGTGAAAAACCTAATACTAGGCTCCAAGGTAAACTGAGAAATGACAGTGAAGACGAAAGCAGTGTGTTAGCGCCACTGTGTAATGAATTAACTAATGTTCAAACTAGTAATTTGGTAATTGTGCATAGGGAAATGGCGCGGGCTGCAAATAATGGTTTACACAGTGAAACAATTAGTGAACAGGGAAGCATTATCGATCGATCGGTCGGCAACAGTTCGCCTCAGGAATTCGAAATGACAGGACACAATCTTGCAAATACTGTAGATTCAGGTTTTGTGTCTTCACCGTTTTCTCAAATAAGTAAAGACACATTATCTGCTCGTCAAAATGTGAATGTTGCCGGTGCAAATGCACTGCCGAAAAGCATAGAGGAACAGATTCCAGACACTAATACATTATTATTGCAATTAATGCAACAAATGATACAAAATCCGAGACAAACACAGCAACAGTTAGACACAATGGAACAAAATCTTCACACCATGCTTGAACAGACACGTGAAGATTTAACTACTGAGTTACGTAAAATCGAAGCGAAATGTCAAAAAGACTGTAATGACGTAAAAACACATATTTGTGAGCATTTCCAACCTATTTTTTCGCGGCATGAAAATACATTACAGAATCACGAAGCAGCCATAAAAGAACTGCAAACTGTTGTTCATGATAATCACGACACCTTGTAATATAAAACTGACTCAGTTGCATCTACCGATTCGGTTACGCAACTTGAAAAACTCAAAGAAACATAAAGGACATGGTACATGCGCTTTCAACACAAATGGGCACTCTGAAACTTGGTTCAGAAAAACACACTGAGGAAATCAGTTCATTATCGGAGAAAATAGCCGAACTTTCGGATCAGTTCACTAACTTATCTACAAAGGTAGATGATGACCTGAATGACACAAGACCGGTTGCCTTCACTGACACAGAAGAGTATGAACAAATAAAAAAATTCAAAGAAAATCAAAATCAAATCAATACACAGTACAAAAGAGAAATCCGGGAAGTACAAGATCAGTTGACACAGGTAATACAAGAATTACATATTTCAAAGGACACTCGCGCTCCAATAAGGGAAGAGGGACATAGAAATACGGAACAGTCGCAAAATAATAACACAGCGCATTTCGGAAATTATGAAAGAAATTGGCAAGGTGCACCGAAACGACGTAACAATGACCGACATGCGACTGGCCGACACGATGATTTTGACTATAGCTGTTCATTACTACACGTAAATTCAAAACATTTAAGAATTCTGGCAACGACATTCATCCACAAGCGTGGCTTCATCAATTCTCTCATAGTTTTCGTCCCAACTGGTCATTAGAGCACAGATCAGAATTTATGTGTGGCTATTTAGAGAATGAACCAGCTGTAAGAATGCGATCGGTCATTCACGATTGCCACAGTGAAGGAGAATTTTATCATTCCTTCCTCTCAGCATATTGGTCTCGAGCTACACAGGACCGAGTAAAATATAGCATCATAATGAAAACATGCTGCAAAGAATCAGTACCTGTCAAACCCATACAGCCCTTAGAACTCATCCGCATTTGCTTAATCAAATTGCCTGAACATTTACGACACATTATTTTGGCAGGACGTAGCAAAGACGACATTGAAGCTTTTCAGGGACTGTTACAAGAATTGTAAATTGACACTGACAATCGCGGAACTCGAAAACAGGAGCACAACAACTACAGGTCACATCTGTCACAATTCCGCGATGACAGAAATAATAAATGGACACGACAAGGCTATTCTTACAACGTAAATCGTGGCCAAAACAGACACCACCCGTATGACAACCGTTGGCAGAGTAATAATAATTACAGGGAAAGATCACCTCTCCGCGGTAGTGACTATCACAGAGACAGAGAAACAGACGATATGGGAACCAAAATAATTATTATCAAGGGAGACAGAATAACTTCTGACGCAACAGTCCAGCGCGCAGTTACGATTCAACGAGAAATTCTCCACCACGTGACCGACTAGAAAAAAACCATGGAATCTACCGACATGACGACAGACGATATGATCGTAATGACACACCTTAATTGAATCAGAACTGGCGGGATTCAAACAGGGAAGGGCCCTCTCAACAAGGTGAATTTGTAGAAGTTAGGTCTCCAAATCCCAATAACGACGCGAGCCAACAAAGAGACAATAGGAAATGACTCATTCCGCTGGCAACCACAAAACGTAATTATGAAACTGACGACGCAGCTGCCGTAGCTAGTAATTACGTAAAAATGGAAGACATTAGGGACATCTTACTCCAGGACGTAAAACGTAACAACATTGCATATCCTGTGATTCACGTTACAGTAAATGACGTAAAATGGCAGTAGTTGACTCTGGCAGTCCCATTTCAGTAATCAGTGAAACAGCCTTTAGCAAATGCTACAAATCGAACGATTGCCCCACACTTCCGTTACGTAAGATTAAATTACAAGGTGCAATCGTTGGAAAAAGTGTAGATGTACGCCAACAAACCAACTTAGAATTCTTTTGTCAAAGCCACAGCTTCTCTATGAACTTTCTTATTGTTCCATTATTGTCGACGGAAATTATATTGGGAGTAGACTTTTTTAATGAATACAAAGCAATCTTAAACTTTCACGATGCTGAAATAAGTTTAGAGAAGGAAGGTAAGTCAATAGATTTGAAATTTGAAGATTGGCTCTCAAACCATGACGACGAAATTAATCGGCTTTACCTTCTGTTAGACAACAGTTCGGAATTTCCTACGGAACTAGACACTAACAATCACTCTGCAAGTACTGACGGGGAGGATATCGACGACATATTTTAAACTAATGAGTTAATTCAGAATAAAATCGAAACAATTGAAAATTGTAATGACACTGATAGGCAGGACCTTTTTGAGATTTTACAAGCACATTCCACAGTTTTTACTCACAAAACAGGAACAATTAATGGATTTGAATACCAATTTCGTGTTCGTCAGCATACAAAATTTTGTGCTAGACCATACATAATTCCAGCACATTATAGGGATTGTGTTAGAGCAGAAATACAATCTATGCTTGACGATGGCATTATTGAGCCTGCAGTAAGCTCATACAACAATCCATTACATGTTGTTCAGAAGAAAAATGGATCGATCAGACTTGTCTTAGATTCGAGACAAATCAATACTATCATTATTCCTGAAACAGACATGCTGCAAACGATGGAAGAACTTCTTCAAAATTTTAATGGTGTAAAATTGTTGTCTTCTGTTGTTCTCAGATCTAGCTTTTATCATATCAAACTTCATCCAGAATGTAGAAAATACACAGCTTTTCTTTGTTTCGCCGTTTGTTATCAATTTCGAAAACTTCCTTTTGGTTTGAACATTTCTTCGGCAGCGTTAATTCGCGGATTAAATTCCATATTATCTGATTTCTTAAAACGTCACATTACCTTATATGTGGATGATATTATAATATCAGAAGCCTCATGGGAACAACTTAATCGCATCCTCAACAGTTTGTTACGTATTTTTGCAGAATCTGGAATTACCGTTAACTTGGAAAAGTCTGAATTCGGTAGGTCAAAGGTGAATTTTTTGGGACATATTATTTCTTCTGAAGGCATTCAGCCGGATCCTGAAAAGTTAGAAGCAATTAGAGCCATTCCAGTTCCATCCACAAAAAACAAGTCCGCAGTCTTCAAATGGTTCAAATGGCTCTGAGCACTATGCGACTTAACTTCTGAGGTCATCAGTCGCCTAGAACTTAGATCTAATTAAACCTAACTAACCTAAGGGCATCACACACATCCATGCCCGAGCCAGGATTCGAACCTGCGACCGTAGCGGTCGCTCGGTTCCAGACTGTAGCGCCTAGAACCGCACGGCCACTCCGGCCGGCACCGCAGTTTTCTAGATCTCGTAAATTTTTACCGTCGTTTTCTGATTATGCAAATTCTAGTTACACCAAAACTTTGTTCTCTCACTGGAAAAAATACTATTTGGACCTGGGACGAACAAGCACAGTTGGAATTCAATTCTTTGAAAGAATCGCTACTTAACGCGCCAATACTAGCTCATCCAGATCTGTCACAAGATTTCTGCCTTAGCACGGATTCTTCTAAAGTCGGTCTTGGTGCCCATTTATTTCAAGAAGCCATAGAAAATGACACTAGTGTTCAGAAAACCATTGCTTTTGCTAGCCGAGTGGTAAAAAAATCTGAAAAAATTATTCCGTTACTGAATTAGAAGCTTTTGCTATCGTTTGGGCATTTAACAAATTCCGTTTCTTTCTTTCTGGCAAGAACGTAAAAGTATACAGTGATCATCGTGCATTACAATTTCTTATGTCTTCAAAATTAAATCATGACAGGTTAAAACGTTGGGCATTGTTTCTGCAAGAATTCCACTTCACAATAGTCTACATTCCCGACAAGGAGAACATTGTTGCGGACGCACTGTCACGCGCACCGGCTGGGCTTGAGAAAAGTAACACAGAAGGCAACCCCGAGAAAAATTTCAGTATTCTTTACATTCAGAAAGTCGCCTTTGAAAACTTCATTACCACATCTTTAAAGGACATTGCTCATGAACAAGATAAAGATCCGATTTGGAAAGATGTCAAAAGTAAATGGCATGAAAAGACGCACACTCAGATTCGGCATTATTATCTGGTTAGAAACAACATACTCTTCAAACGCTGCACTGTTGATGACAAGCTATGGGTACTTTGCATTCCAGACGATTTTGTTAATAAGCTCATTTGGTACATTCATTTCAGCTACGCACATTTTGGTCCACGAAAATGTTATGTTCTTCGAACGACTTGTTATTTTAACAATATGGAAAAGACAATTCGACGAGTCTTGTCTATTTGTAAACTTTTTCAAAAGGCAAAACCATCTACCATCTACTATCTCACATCGTGCTCCGTTGTTCCCAATCATTCCCTCTAAATTAAAAGAATTTGCTGCTGTTGATCTCTTGGGACCCCTTGTCAGAACATCGAATGGATTTTCGTACGTTCTAGTCGCTGTTGAACTTACTTCAAAATTTTTTCTTTCACTCCGTTACGTAAAGCCACTGGACGGTCGGTATCCAACGCCTTTGTTAAAAATTTCTTACGTGAAGTTGGACACCTTAATAAAGTCATTTCAGATAACGGACCGCAATTCAGACCTGCTGTTTGGTCACGCATGCTTCGTAACCATAAAATCAAACCTGTTTTTATTTCATTGTACTCACCACATTGTAACCCGTCTGAACGGATTATGAAAGAAATCAATAAGGTTTGCAGACTTTGTCACAGAAAGCATCAGCATTGGGACAGATATTTACACTTATTTCAAAACGTGCTGAATGAAGTGCCTCATGACTCCAGTGCTTTACCACCTATTCTTGTACTGAAGAATGAAGAACCACCGAACGGAATCAGAGAGCTTGTACCTTTTCGGAATACAAGTAAACTTCGACACAAAGACATAATTGCTTTGGCTATTAAAAACATAAATTCTGCAGCAGACGAAAGGAGAAAACTACACAGTAAAGCAAATGCAAAGAAATTATATATTGGCCAGAAAGTTCTCATTAACGCTCATTCATTGTCACATAAGAAGTAACACTTGAGTCACAAATTCTTTCTGATTAACAATGGACCTTACAGAATCCGACGTATACCACATGATAATTGCGTTGAAGTTGAAACTCTGCGTACTAGGAAGAGTAAAGGATTGCACCACATTTCACATGTAAAACCGTTTGAGAGATAATCTGTTCTTTTAACTTTGTCTTTGCCATACAACTTATCACTTTATAACACTGCAACAGCATTTACGTAGCCTATGTAATCAAATACCAAATTTGGTTTATTACGTATTATGCTCCAACAGAGCAAACTAGTCCTGTCACGGAAAAGACACGTATCACACTTCCGTCTGCTACTGCTATACCATAACCGTATAGTTGGAGGCAGGTTGTGAAATAAAACTATCTTACTAAAGCAATTATGGTATAGCGCAACAGAACAGTGTTACCCTCTGAGAGGAATTTTGCTAGGTTGACCGTGTTGTACATAATGAAGATGGCTTATCGGAAATGAAAGTCAGAATTACGTAAATATTCGAACAGTAACAAACAATATTTTTGCCTAGCTATACTGTTTAAGGAAAACGGTCGACAGCCTAATTAGGCAGGAGAAAGATTAACGTTCTCGTTTAAGAAAGTAGGTATGAGTAACTTTAACGGACAAACACCACCTATACTTGGCCACACGCGAGTGCAATGAACTGACACATACATATGTTTACGGTAAGATTGAAGCTAGCAGCTAGAGCAGCACAAAATATTTGCAAAAATATAACAGATACCGAAACACTCTATTACTTTCAAGACTTGTTCAAACTGAATGGTCTTTATAACATTACTATTAACATTCACTGCAGAATCATAAATTGGACATAGGTTAAGTCTCTCTCAGTTACATACTTTAATATTTGAAATGGAATTTAATTGGAGTCCTCTAGCAGGTTGCTTCTCACTATCTTTTGAATAGAGAAATTATGGTTTTCAAAAATAGTGGGTTTCCCATTACTTGTTCTCTAGCATTAGCATAATTTTCCACTTTTACTACAGCGAAACACAATGTTGACAAAATTGCAAGAAACTGACTCACCTTTTAGAATTTACTACAGACAGCAATGTGATCATTTACTAAGCAAAACTTTATAAGCCTCAGTCTTAAGAACTTTTAATTTTGAAGTTGGCAACAGCACTTTAATAAGCAGTTTTAATAGGAACATTATTTTCAGCAAACAACATTTACTTTAACTCACTCTCTTGCCACATTAACTTTAACTTTCTTTTTACTATGTTGAAGAGGCATTAATTAGCAAAATACTGGGCTTTAATGTTCTTTCGGTAAGGACACTCGATAATCACTTTAGTTCAGACGGAGGTGTTATGATAAGGAAAACAAAAATCAAGGTAGGTACATGAATTCGATTATAAGTTACCTTATATTTGAGCACACTAACACAGCCAATAAGCTGATCCTTCACTGTACATTATTATAGTATTCCGTTACAGTGATTGCGCAATGTGGTGGCAACTGCATGTTGGTAGGTGGATTTGCAGGCAGAATTGCTGGACTCTGTCCGTTCTTGGTGGCGATGATGGATACCAATCCCAGAATCGTTCCAGCTATTTACCCATCCATCCGAGGCACTGGACAGTGGCAGAAAAAGCCTCTCTTGGAACCAGCACAATATACAACTTTTACATGGCAGTGCACAGTTTGGTAGCTCGTCCCCGACTGACTCTTGTTCCACCTTTTCTACCTAGGCCAACCACAATTTGCGCGCGCTACATAGTTCCGTTCCCGAGGGGAACCACATTACCTTTTACATACAGAATAACTAAGAACCCTAAGTGAGGGTCAGCAATTTACATAACAGGAAACAAACATTTTAAATAAAACAGAAAATTTGCAAATACTGACATTTCTACAAAAAATTATTCACACAGAAATTACAATTATATACAGTAAGTTTTGTTCCCTCCAAATGGGACAAAGAATTTAAATGACACACTACTTTGCATAGAAACAAACCATGACATCAAAGTTTGTACAAAGAAATGAGTATACAATTTTGTTATCTATTCAATCAAACACATTTACAGAAGCTTAACGATGTAATATTAAATGAAACAAAAGCAATATAAATCCGTACAGCATTAGAGTTATGGTGTTACAACTTCACGTTACTAGTATGCTTTGTCAGAATTAGGAACTGTTAACATGCAACAATGTTTGAAGTTAAACATCCAGTCAAGATCCAAGAGAACTTATTTAAACAGAAATTACGAATGCATTGTTATAGTGAACAGACGACACAGTGTTATTGTGTGTGTACATTCTTGCTTGTTAGTTGCACTATTACGTAACGACCATAAGGCCCACATACTTAGAACATGTACCGCTACTGCTAATGAGATTTTTGTTGTGGATTGGCAGGAGACAACCCACGGGGTTTGGACGAAGCCGAAATGCACGCATTTAAGCTCACGCAGGCTGGCGTGAGGTCTGGAACAGGACAAGGTATTTAGACTTTAGAAAAAAGGTGGTACTTGGTGGAATACTTAACTTTAATCCATTAATGTTGAACGTAGCTCTTGTCTGTACATTCTTTACAATATCAATAGCAACTGATAATGGCGTCTTGCTAGGTCGTAGCAAATGACGTAGCTGAAGGCTATGCTAACTATCGTCTCGGCAAATGAGAGCGTAATTTGTCAGTGAATCATCGCTAGCAAAGTCGGCTGTACAACTGGGGCGAGTGCTAGGAAGTCTCTCTAGACCTGCCGTGTGGCGGCGCTCGGTCTGCAATCACTGATAGTGGCGACACGCGGGTCCGACGTATACTAACGGACCGCGGCCGATTTAAAGGCTACCACCTAGCAAGTGTGGTGTCTGGCGGTGACACCACAATTTTAATGCAACATTTTGGTTCACTTGAAAATAAATTCTGGATTTAGAGTACTTTCCGAGATACATCAGATGACACAGTGGTTAGTTTATGTGACAGCTACACGATTATATCACGACGCTACTAATGAGTGACAATTTACATTGTTGCTTTTGCGGTGTACCTGTTTTATATCTGCACAGTTTTTCTATATTATTCTGGAAAGTAAAACATGTTTTAGTAGTAACTTTTGTGGTATAGCTACAATGAGACAGCCTTTTCTGTAGCACAACAATACGTTACAGCACAGTACTTACTTCATCACGGCAATAAGCGTAACAACTGCTGGTTGTAAGGACAATTCCAAAAACTTTGTGCGTGCGCAAGTGGTGGTTTATGGACTTGCTATTTTCTCTGCAAGACTCTTCGATGGTGATTGTGCACCTGCACAGTAGCAATAGATGGCTGCTGGCCGTCTCTACAAGAACTATCGTGGGTCTGCATCTTTGATGGCCCACCAATACCATTATCTCTACAAGGACTACAGTGGGTCTGCATCTTTGATGGCCCACCAATATCATTATCTCTACAAGGACTGCAGTGGGAGCCGGCCGAAGTGGCCGTGCGGTTAAAGGCGCTGCAGTCTGGAACCGCAAGACCGCTACGGTCGCAGGTTCGAATCCTGCCTCGGGCATGGATGTTTGTGATGTCCTTAGGTTAGTTAGGTTTAACTAGTTCTAAGTTCTAGGGGACTAATGACCTCAGCAGTTGAGTCCCATAGTGCTCAGAGCCATTTGACTGCATTGGGTCTGCAGCTCTGGTGGCCCACCAATACCATAATCTCCACTAGGACTACAGTGGGTCTGCTCTGTGATGACCTACCTACCATTATTCTTCAACTTCGACTGACTCTGCTGTGGGTTTGCTCTGTTGTGGCCCATTACCTCTCTGCATGTCAAGAGTCAGCACTGTCTTTCTGTTGGAAGGACAACACTACTTCTTCAAGACTGCATGGAAATGCACTACTTCCGTGTGCATTCTCTTTTACTGCTCAGACTTTGAGAAAAAAAAAACACGGCAATTTTACTGTAATGAATGATGAGGACTGTCTTTATGGACTGTGAGAAAATTTTAGATTCTGACCAACTTTGTATCAATAAGTGTGTGCATTTGATATCTTTGCTCTTGTAATTATGAAAAATTTTATCAAATCATTATTGGCCACTGCCCAAAACAATTTGTAAAATTTTTTGTGGGGAGCATGGGGGCTATGCAAGTAGGCTGTTTAGGTTTTTATACTGGTCACGCCACCTAGCGCTCTGTATGAAAAACCCTGGGTGTGCTGTGTGCAGTCAGTGGCTAGTTTGCATTGTTGTCTGCCATTGTAGTGTTGGGCTGTTCGCTGTTAACAGCGCGTAGCGTTGCGCAGTTGGAGGTGAGCCGCCAGCAGTGGTGGATGTGGGGAAGTGAGATGGCGGATTTTTGAGAGCGGATGCTCTGGACGTGTGTCCATCAGAAACAGTACATTTGTAAGAAAGGATGTCATGAACTGCTTTATGTATTATGATTTTTGAACACTATTAAGGTAAATAAATTGTTTGTTCTCTATCAAAATCTTTCATTTGCTAGCTATGCCTATCAGTAGTTAGTGCCTTCTGTAGTTTGAATCTTTTATTTAGCTGGCAGTAGTGGCGCTCGCCGTATTGCAGTAGTTCGAGTAACGAAGATTTTTGTGAGGTAAGTGGTTTGTGAAAGGTATAGGTTAATGTTAGTCAGGGCCATTCTTTTGTAGGGATTATTAAAAGTCAGACTGCGTTGCGCTAAAAATATTGTGTGTCAGTTTAAGCACAGTCATTGTTTAAATTTTTCTAAGGGGACGTTTCAGTATCCTTGGCTTACATGTTGCTCTGTAACAAATAAATTGTATTGTTACGTATGCAATTTGTTTGGCGGATCTGGGATTGAAGAAGAATTGACTTCAGCTTCCTTCGGAGCATGTGTAGCAACAAAGTTTCACAGAAAAGCCGACAAGCACAAGATTTCAAGAAGGCACCTTCAGAATGAAGAGTGTTTTCAGTTTTCGGGTCATGAACGAACTGAATATTCAGTTTATAAGGGCCCAGATTCTAGCCGTAAAACATACTGTGGCTGTGTACGAAAATATTTCGTAATCGAGAGACTTACTAGTGATGGTTCTTTCTTGGGGAAGCAAGAGATTGCGTTCAGAGGACACTTTGAAGTTGTAAGTTCCGACAACGAAGGCAATAGCAATGTCTTGAGTAACTCGAGCTTTCAGCTATGTAGGCACATTTTACAGGTATTCGGGATCACCTGCTCAACACTACTGGGTTCAAGGGAACATCACAGTTCGAAACGGATTAATTCAATCGGTTACCAGTGTCATTAATGATATCATTAAAGAAGAGTTACGATCATCTGAGTTTGTTGCAGTGCAAGAAGATGTAAAGTTTTATGTTTCTTGTTAGTCACAAATGAGTATTATTCTCAGATTTTGTATGCAAGACGGTCCCATAGGAAGATTTATTGATTTTTAGACTGTTTCTAAAACAAAACTCGTCAGCATTTATCAGAAATTGTACTCAATGCACTTGGTCTCTGGCGAGTTGCTGACAAAATAGTGAGTCATGTGTGTGATGGAGCCTCAGTAATGGCGAGTAAACATGGTGTCAAAAATTTTGTTAAACATTAATGCCCGCGAACTTTATTTTGCACTTTTGTGTTCACAAACTTAATTTAGTACTGTTATATTTTCCAGAAATATCAAAGCAGTTAAATTTATCATTTAGTCTCGTAGCATGCCATTCAATTTAGCAAGACCTCAGAGAAAACACAGCTCTTCGAAAATAAAGGATTTAGATTGCCTCAAACATGTACTACACGCTGGAATTTCTTTTCACGAGCTTTTCCGAGAATAAAATAACGGAAAAAATCGCAACACCAAAAATAATTAATGTAGAGCAATGAAACTTCGAGAATAAATTTTTCTAGATAACATATTTAACGTGTGTGTAGTAATTTCGGAATTTTTAAGTGAATTTTGTGACGAGAAAGTACATAAATTCCTCGTGGCGTATTGAGCAGTCGGTGGCTGAAAACTGTGACTGCATTTGGTACCGACAGACTTAATATTTGGCGAGCATTATCGATCTGAAACAATCAGTATTTTTGTAGCTATTACGTTTTCGGGAAATGCAACACCATAAACTTGCTAACGTGAGTGAAAGGGATTGTGAGTGACTGTGTTAATACTAGCACGGGATTGGCAGTGATACCTGTTCACCTAAGTTTCAGAATAAATTAATTGAGGACAAAATTTCCAACCTTTCATTTCGTATCTCTCCCGAAACGTAGATTAGTGACTTTGATTGCAGCCTGGTTATCGTCGAAGAACAGTAGGTTTCACTCGGCTTTCCTACTGATGATCTGCTGAGACAATGTTCACAGGTAGGTGCAGGTCCGTCGTAAAGGGACGGAAAGAACTGCGCCGCCGCAGCATTCTTGACTAACATCAACTCACTACGTCCAGTGTCATAGGTAAATAACGCTCACGGCCGTTACAGCGTGTAATTAAAGCAAACCCAATTTTCATCCTCATAGTGGCTGTACTAGCGACATTCCTATGCGACTGGGGCAAATTTAAATAACCATCTTTCAAATTTAGAACACGCCTAGCAACTTTCATTTATGTCGCTCAACTTGTTCTTGGTGTTGCATCTTTTTTCCCATCAGTGTATTTGTTGCAAATAGTCAGTAGCTAAGTAGAAATAAATTAAAATTACATCAATGATGAGAAAGTTTTTCACGCATCTCCATTTTTATGACGTCATATCTCCTGAACTGTGTGTTCTGCAATGATACATGTTTGCATGTACATTCAGTGATGTATGTGTATACTGTGTGCGAAATGTCATGCAAACAGAGTTGGTAGTAAATAAGATATAAATTAAAATATCATTCCTGTTGCGGCAGTTTTACTGTATGAACAGTGAAAATGATGTAAACGATAAACTTATTTCCTTTCATCGTCTAGTGGGAGCTGTCAGCGAGAAAAAGTCTCGCAAATGTTTGAAATTATGTGTAAAGTTGGCTGTAAGTCACTAAGTGCTCTAATTCTCACATGCTGGACGAATCTAGTCAGGCTCTTTGCGTGTCATGAGCAACGTTTCTTTTCCACCCCCACCCCCACTTCTTTGAGGGGCAGGTGGCCCTCATTCCCTCAGTGATTCTATCCAGACAGTAAAAGATGTGTGTATCAGGTTTGGTTGAAATCTATGCAGTGATTAGGAGATGCGGAATATACATACATACATTTCTATAAAATGTAAGGATTTGCATCGTTTAATGTCAAATGAAAGAGGTCCTCCAGTCAGTTTTCCTGATTTTCATGAAGTTTCCTTTGTTCGCTCTTACATCAATTTGGAATTGATAGGGCATAAGTTTATTTTCATGCTTGTTATGATTTCTGAATGGCGCCATATTAAAATTAAAAAAAAAATAAACTGAAGAGTTTCTTTCTTGGTTACATAAAAAAGCAAAAAAAAAAAGCCCAAAGACGATAGAAGAAGGTCCAGGAATATCGACAGATATCGGGTTAAAAATAAAATTAAAACTGAAACTGGAACGTAAAATGATACGATTTAGAAAATGGTCTACTATGAGTTCATATAAAATGTGAATAATATATCTTATTATTGAGGAACTGGCTAAGTTTCAGCTTGTTATCATTATATGAAAAAGCAGCACAATATTTTCTTGTTTGCTCTTTTCTGGTCCTCTATTTTTGAAAAGTTTGCTTCATTGTTTTAAAGTGGGAAGAGAACGTGACAGAAAGCTGCATTCGCCAGAAGAAATGTTTATTAACACTATTTCCAGTTTTAGGTAGTTACTGAAAGCAATACTGACAGTTCTGTGGTTTACGTCCAGAGGGATGCGAAGCGTTAATTGTATGCCACACCTTAAAGTATACAGTTTCTTCCAATGAACAGTCGTGAAACAACTTCATAAACTGAGTATAACTATAGCAGCCAAAGCTTTTACTTCTAGGCACATGTCCAACGAACCAGAAGTGAAGCTATACTCTGACACTAGAGTGTCTGTAAGCAAGACAACGTTGGTCGTTGCCGCGAGTGAAAGATTCACAATGACAGAAGTGCAACTCAGTCTGTAAACAAGAAGGAACTCTGCATGCATCCACCAACTCTGTCTTCCCAATTGCGCTTTCGAATTACGGCCCAGGCTGACTGGGTATTACTATTCTGCCGTTGCTTTTGCATTTAGGAGTGTAAATACGTACATGGATATCTCATATCTAGATGTGCGAATGTCAATCGTTATTTTGTTGTTCAAATATTATTAAAAATAGTGAAGGGCAGATTGTATTCCTCTGCGTTATAGCTCTCATTTCAGAAACAAATACGCCACATTAACTAACCACATGTTTCTGTGAACTGTCGTTTCATTCACAGACGATCATGCGGACAGCATACTGTTTAGAATAACAAAATGAGTATTGCTCTAAAATGAAGCATAAATAAAATTATTCTAGTAACACCTTATGAAAATAGAACTTTAACAAGGTGCTCCCATTTCCCAACTCATTCCCCGCAGGGACTCAGTCCTTATCAAGTCCCCGTCCCCATCCTTTCACACAGACCTCCTGCGAAAACTCCCACGAGTTATGGTTGGCCCCCACGCCTCTCTGACACCCTTCCTTTCCGCTTCCACTCCTCGTCAGCCCCAGCCTCCCCGACGCCCCCCCACCTACACCGCTGTGATCACCAAGCTCAGCCCGGTGATCACAGAGGATGAAGTGTTGGTAGAACTGAACTCCCACCCGGACTTGGAAATCCGCTCTGCCCGCCGTATCCACAATGCCTCTGGTCCCACCTACCTCATGCGGGTATTCTCTGAATCCGCCCCATCCATAGACCATCTCCTCACCCAGGGTGCCCTGATATACCACCGTCGCCACCCTGTTGACTCCTCCAAATCCCCTCCCCAATCCTACCGTTGCCAGCGGTGCCTGCTGTACAATGACCACCTGACTCCCAACTGCAATAACCCCCCACCTGTCCCCATTGCAAGGCCTCCCACTTTCTTAAAAACTGCCCCAACCTCGCTGCTCCTCCTTCCTGTAATACCTGCAATGGCCCCCATCCCACATAATCCCACAAATGTAAAGCTAAACCCCCTCCAGCCACCCCTGAACTTACGGTCCCAGTTCGTCCCGTCGATCCCCCTGTCCATCCCAACAATTCCCTCCGTCCACCCCCCACGGCCGAGGACATCATCCGGTTCATTACCGTTGTCCTCCAAAACATTCACCCTTTTCAGCGCCCCCACACCTTCCAACAAATATCCCTTGCTGCTCGCTCTGTTTTCCACCTGAACGCCTTCGCCACTTACTCCCACAACCAAGCCCACTTCACCTTCACCCGCCTCGACACCCTCGTTTAAGTCTCTTCCCTTCCCTCTCTTCCCCCCCTCCTTCCCGTCATGGCGCGGCACGAGTCCCGCATCCTCTTCCAGAACATTCGCTCCTTCCGCTCCAACAAATACCTCCTCATGCACACCCTCTCCCACCACCAGGTCGACACCTTCCTCTTGAACGAAACCTTTCTCCAGCCCCACCATTCTATCCGCACCTCCCCCTATATCCTCCACCGCACTGACGCTCCTGGTCCTCGTGCGCAGGGTGGAGTCGCGATTGGCCACCTTAGGCATATCCCTGTCCGGCCACAACCTCTCCACAATGACCCCACTGAACACCTTATCCTTAGCGTCTTCTTCCCCTCCCTCACCATTACCTGTGCCACTATCTATGTCCGCCCCACTGCTCCTCTTCCTTATGACTTCATCTCACACATTGCCCACACCTTCTCCACCTATGTGATTGCCGCCGACCTCAACATCCATAGCCGCACTCCTGCTGCCCTTCGGCAGTGGCATCAGTTCCTCTCCACACTTCAAGGTGACCTTGTTCCTCTTCCCCAGCACACCCGACCTGACAGTAACACCACCCGCGATGTTGTCATTGCCTCCGCCAACCTCCTTGGGCGTATCACTGTCGCCGTCCTTGACCCCACAGGTAGCGATCACCTCCCTGTCCTTCTCACCATCACATCTGCAAACCGCCCCCCTCCGGCTCCGCACCCTGCACCACCTCCCAAGGTCGTCCATGACTATCGCCATGCCAACTGGGATGCCTACCGGGACTCCATCTCCGCCCAGGTCGAAAGCCATCCTCTTACCTATCACCATCCTGACGACATCGACCACGCCTCGTCCTTCCTTCAGCAGGTAATTACTGACGCCGTGGAGGCCCATGTTCCTACTAAAACCATCCACCCACACCGTCCCACTCTCCCTCCACGGGCTGTCCTCCTCCGTGAATCCCGCCGCCTCTATCGCTCCTTCCTGCGCACTCGTGACAGGGCTACACTCCAACGCCACCGGCAAATACAGCGCCACGTACGGAACCTTATTACAGCAACGAAACGCCGAGACTGGCGCCAGACATGCACACGACTCAACGCCACCCTCCCTATCAACTCCTCCAAGTACTGGTCCGCCTTCCATCGTCTTACTGGTTCCCTTTCCGCCCCCCACTACCCCCTTCTCCATAACGATCGCCCCCTTCCTGACAACCTCAGTAAGGCCAACCACTTCGCTTCCCACCTTTCCGAGGTCTTCTCCATCCCCGATGATCCCCACTTTGATTATTCTCTTTTCCCCACGGTCATGGAACGTGCCGATACCTCGGTCGCTCCTCTTGCTCCTAGTCTCCAGTACTTGGGGCAGTTGCCCCCCTCCGACATAAACACTCCCATCACAGCACAAGACATTAAACTTATCTTCCGGTCCAAACGCAACACGGCCCCTGGTCACGACTGTGTCACCTACCGTCACCTTCGAGAAAGCCCCTATTCCTTCCTGACTGTCCTCACCCATCTCTATAATGTCGTCCTCTCTACTGGCTTCTACCCTGACCTGTGGAAGACCTCCCGCGTCCTCTTATTCCTCAAACCCAACAAACCCCCTTCTGCCGCCTCTTCCTATCGTCCCATCTGCCTCACCTCCGTCTTCAGTAAGGTCTTTGAATCCATCCTCTCCCGCCGTATCCATCAGCACCTTGCTCAACACCACCTCCTCCCCCTTACCCAGTGTGGCTTCCGACCCTCCTTCTCTGCTGACGACCAACTCCTCAACCTTGTTCACCTTCTGTCCCTCCAGCTCAACTCCCGTCGCTCCACCATTTTTGTTTCCCTTGACCTCCAAAATGCCTATGACCGTGTATGGCATCCCGGTCTCCTCTTTAAACTCCAAACCTACGCCCTGCCTATCAATTTTGTCCGTCTGGTCGCTTCCTTCCTCTCGCACCGTCCTTCCTATGTCACCCTCCACAACACCAACTCCCGTATCTTTTATCCCACGGCTGGCGTCCCCCAGGGTTCTGTCCTCTCCCCTCTCCTTTATCTCTTGTATACAGCTGATATGCCCAAGCCACCCCAACCAGTCCACCTTCTCCAGTATGCTGATGACACCGCCTTCCTGGCTCTCTATCCTACCCTTCAACGGTCTCAACGTACCCTCCAAACCCAGCTTAACCAGTTCACCACTTGGTGTAACCAGTGGTTCCTCCGTCTCAACCCCTCCAAAACCCAGGCAATCATCATAGGCCGCACCACTCGCTCCTTCCGCCTCCATGATTTCTACCTCACCCTTTATGGTCGTCCTATCCAACTCACCCCCACCCTGAAATACCTTGGCCTCACCCTTGACCGCCACCTCACCTAGACCCCTCATCTCCTGACCATCCAGCAGAAAGCCCATTCCCGCCTCCGCCTTCTGAAACTCCTGTCTGGCCGGACATGGGGCTTGCATCCTTCTACCATCCTCCACACCTACAAATCCCTCATCCGTCCTATCCTCTGTTATGCCAGCGTTGCCTGGATCTCCGCCCCCACCCGCTTTTACAAGGCCCTCCAAATCCTTGAACGCCATGCGCTCCGCCTTGCCTTCCGTATCCGCCTTCCTTCCCCCACACGGCTCCTGTATGAACTGATCCCCTTCCCCCACCTCCTCCTGTTCCTCCAACATCTCCGCATCCTTTACATTGTTCGCAGGCTTGATCCCCCCCACACTCTGGTTTTCTCCTTCCTCTCCACCCCCTGCCCGTTGCCGCGCCTCTATCGCTGTATCCCTCCCTCTCTCCACCGCCACACCCTCCATCTCCTTCATCAGGGCAATTTCCAACGCCTCCCCCTCCCGGATGACGAACTTCGCCGTGACATCTACCCTTCCTTCCAACTATAACCTGGCCTTGTTCCCCCCCCCCCTCCCCAGGGCCCCTTTCCCTCTTTCCTCCTTCTCCCAGAGCGGATTTTCCTCTGTCCCCCCCTCCCCTGAGACCCTGCACCCCATACTTGCCTCTCTCCTTCCCACATCCCTCCCTCCCTGGCCCTCTTCCACGCGCCCCCCCGGTCACCTCCCCAATCTCTTCCCCTCCCTCCCTTCTTCAGGTCTCCCTCATCTCCTAGCGCCTGGCAGATCCTCTGTGTTGCTCTTCATCAGTGTGCCACATCAGTGTTGTTTAGTGCTGTTTCTCGTGTGCGTCAAGAGGTGTGATTTTAATTGTGTCCTGCCTTGAGGTTCGCCGTCAGTGTTACATTATGTGCTATGCCATACGTCGCTACCTTTATGCTCCAGTCATACTGTGCCTCGTGTTCTTTTAACCGTCGCAGTGTGTGGCTTTTTGTGTGTGCTACTTTTAAACAGTTTTTTATCTCCATTTTAGTCACCCCGTTTTTTGTCTATTGCCTTCCATGATGTTCCCCTTTTTTATATCTATGTTCACCTTATTCTCTCCTTTGCTGTTTTTAACTGTCTTCTATTGTTTTGTTCTATGTCTTTCGGTTGAAGAGCAGCGCCTATGCTGCTGCCAGCCCGCCCCGATGGGGAATTGAAATACAATAAAGGAAAAAAAAAACTTTAACAAAGCCAACTGGATTCCGAAGGAGGCACTTCCTGTTACATTAGTAACTTGCTCTAGGACGTGATACTGACAGCGCAGCTGTGACTTTCCGAATGTACAGCTTTCAAATATTCGCGCGCACCTGTATTTGCCAATATTCACCTCTCTGCAGCCGTACGGGAGACACGGCTTTGCGTATGCGTGATGTAAGGGTGCAGTCGTACAGGAGACACGGCTTTCCGCATGTGCGACGTGAGGGTGCTCTCTAGTCTTGCGAAGTAACTACCCTTCGCGCCGCTGACCGGCGCCACCCGTACATCCGTGGCAGCAAGTCGCATAAATTTTACTTACTTAGAACATGCAAACGCGTGCAGAATGTTAAACGTAAAATATCACATACAGACATAATACTAGTTCTGGTTGCAATTACGGAAACATAGAACGTGGCACAAGAATAGGAAAAACATCTTTACTCGTGTGATTCACCAAATTCTGCATCTACGTATATAGAGTTGCCTTAGCCGAACTACCGACGATCATCTAGAGGGTTGGATCCCTTCCTTCGAAAGCGTCAGATTGCAAAGCCTCGGCTACTCTCAGGGTGGAAACTCCATCTTCGAAGATTGTGTTTGCCCGTCTGCCCGCCGTTTGCTGCTGTCGCTGTTCGTTCGTCTGTCCTCCTGCCTGCTCGCTGTCCATCGCCGTCGTCGTAACCGCTGCCGCCGCCGCTGCTGCCTGCTGTTCGTCCGTCGTTTCGATGCCGCCTGGTGCAAGTCCGTCTGTCCGTCGCCGTTCGTCTGCAATGAGTACTCCGACCTCCACTGTCATCTACACCTCCCCCTCCCCCTCTCCCACAGTCACTTCCTGGAATGCCGCCCCTGGCCTCCCTCCTTACACCTCCCCTTCCCTTCCCACACATACCGATCCCCCTATCTCCTCCCCTTCTGTATACCCACACCTCTGCACCCTTCCTCCAGCCTCCACACCCTCAACAGCTCCCACTACTACCCCCGCCCTCACGTACATCTCTGTTGCCGCCTCTGTTGCCACCCCTCCGGTGGTCGGCTTCCCCTCTCTCACCCACCCCGTCGCTTCGTCATCTGCATCTCCCACACGCATCACGTCGCGTGGAGCCATCATCGCCACCACTGAACCAGCTGCTTCTCCCGGCGCCTTCACTACGCCACAGGGATCTACCACCCGCCACCTCCCTCTCCTCCCTGTCCCTCCCCCTCCTGCCAGCCTCGAGTTTCCAAAAAACCCCAAAAGCGCGTCATTACCGACTCTGCTCCCGCCACTTCCCACAAAACGTCAACACCACCTCCCCCTCCCCCTGCCGTCACCATGGACACCACCCCACCTCCTGCCACCCATACCTCGGCCCCCACCCTCCACACCTTTGTCCTGTCAACACCCGATCCTAAGTTCCTCAACGCTCGTACCCTCACCATGGAGATACGAAAGTACTTACCTGGTGCTCCCATCTCCCAACTCTTGCCCCGCAGGGACTCAGTCCGTATCAAGTCCCCATCCCCATCCTTTCACTCAGACCTCCAGCAAAAACTCCCACGAGTTATGTTTGGCCCCCACGCCTCTCTGACACCCTTCCTTTCCGCTTTCACTCCTTGTCAGCCTCAGCCTCCCCGTCGCCCCCCCCCCTCCAACTACACCGCTGTGATCACCAAACTCAGCCCGGTGATCACAGAGGATGAAGTGTTGGTGGAACTGAACTCCCACCCGGACTTGAAAATCCGCTCTGCCCGCCGTACCCACAATGCCTCTGGTCCCACCTACCTCATGCGGGTATTCTCTGAGTCCGCCCCATCCATTGACCATCTCCTCACCCAGGGTGCCCTGATATACCACCGTCGCCACCCTGTTGAATCCTCCAAATCCCCTCCCCAATCCTACCGTTGCCAGCGGTGCCTGATGTACAATGACCACCTGACTCCCAACTGCAATAACCCCCCACCTGTCCCCATTCGAAGGCCTCCCACTTTCTTAAGAACTGCCCAACCTCGCTGCTTCTCCTTCCTGTAATACTTGCAATGGCCCCCATCCCACCTACTCCCACAAGTGTAAAGCTAAACCCCCCAGCCACCCCTGAGCTTACAATCCCAGTTCATCCCGTCGATCCCCCTGTCCATCCCAACAATTCCCTCCGTCCACCCCCCACGGCCGAACACATCATCCAGTTCCATACCGTTGTACTCCAAAACATTCATCCTTTTCAGTGCCCCCACACCTTCCAACAAATCTCCCTTGCTGCTCGCTCTGTTTTTCACCTGAACACCTTCGCCACTTACTCCCACAACTAAGCCCACTTCACCTTCACCTGCCTCGACACCCTAGTTTAAGTATCTTCCCCTCCCTCTCTTCCCCCCCTTCTTCCCGCCATGGTGCAGCATGAGTACCGCATCCTCTTCCAGAACATTCGCTCCTTCCACTCCTACAAATACCTCCTCATGCACACCCTCTCCCACCACCAGGTCAACACCTTCCTCTTGAACGAAACCTTTCTCCAGCCCCACCATTCTATCTGCACCTCTCCCTATATGCTCCACCGCACTGGCGCTCCTGGTCCTCGTGACCAGGGTGGAGTCGCGATTGGCCACCTTAAGCATATCCCTGTCCAGCCACAACCTCTCCTCAATGACCCCACTGAGCACCTTATCCTTAGCGTCTTCATCCCCTCCCTCACCATTACCTGCGCTACCATCTATGTCCACTCGACTGCTCCTTTTCCTTATGACTTCATCTCACATATTGACCACACCTTCTCCACCTATGTGATTGCTGCCAACCTCAACATCAATAGCCACACTCCTGCTGCCCTTCGGCGGTGGCATCAGTTCCTCTCCATAATCCAAGGTGACCTTGTTCCCCTTCCCCAGCACAGCCGACGCGAAAGTGACACCACCCCCGAAGTTGTCATTGTCTCTGCCAGCCTCCTTGAGCATATCGCTGTCGCCGTCCTTTACCCCACAGGTAGCGATCACCTCTCTGTCCTTCTCCCCATAACGTCTGCTCACCGCCCCCCTCCAGCTCCGCACCCTGCACCCCCTCCCAAGGTCGTCCATGACTATCGCTGTGCCAACTGGGATGCCTACCGGGACTCCATCTCCACCCAGGTCGAAAGCCACCCTCTTACCTATCACCATCCTGACATCATCCACACCTCGTCCTTTCTTCAGAAGGTAATTACTGACGCCGTGGAGGCCCATGTTCCTACTAAAACCATCCACCCACACCGTCCCACACTCCCTCCGCGGGCTGCCCTCCTCCTCCGTGAATCCCGGCCCCTCTATCGCTCCTTCCTGCGCACTCGTGACAGGGATACACTCCAACGCCACCGGCAAATACAGCGACACGTAAGGAACCTTATTACATACTGGCGCCAGACCTGCACACTACTCAACGCCACCCTCCCTATCAACTCCTCCAAGTACTGGTCCACCTTCCATCGTCTTACTGATTCCCTTTGCGCTCCCCACTACCCCCTTCTCCATAACGATCGACTTCTTCCTGACAACCATAGTAAGGCCAACCTCTTCGCTTCCCACCTTTCCGAGGTCTTCTCCATCCCCGATGATCCCCACTTTCATTATTCTCTTTTCCCCACCGTCATGGAACGTGCCGATACCTCGGTCGCTCCACTTGCTCCTAGTCTCCAGTACTTGGGGCAGTTGCCCCCCTCTGACGTAAACACTCCCATCACAGCACAAGACATTAAACTTATCCTCCAGTCCAAATGCAACACGGCCCCTGGTCACGACTGTGTCACCTACCGTCACCTTCGAGAAAGCCCCTATTCCTTCCTGACTGTCCTCGCCCATCTCTATAATGTCATCCTCTCTACTGGCTTCTACCCTGACCTGTGGAAGACCTACCGCGTCCTCTTATTCCTCAAACCCAACAAATCCCCTTCTGCTGCCTCTTCCTATCGTCCCATCTGCCTCACCTCCGTCTTCAGTAAGGTCTTTGAATCCATCCTCTCCCACCGTATCCATCAGCACCTTACTCAACACCACCTCCTCCCCCTTACCCAGTGTGGCTTCTGACCCTCCTCATCTGCTGATGACCAACTCCTCTACGTTGTTCACCTTCTGTCCCTCCAGCTCAACTCCCGTCGCTCCACCATTTTTGTTTCCCTTGACCTCCAAAATGCCTATGACCTTGTATGGCATCCCGGTCTCCTCTTTAAACTCCAAACCTATGCGCTGCCTATCAAGTTTGTTCGTCTGGTCGCTTCCTTCCTCTCGCACCGTCCTTCCTATGTCACCCTCCACAACACCAACTCCCGTGTCTTTTATCCCACGGCTGGCGTCCCCCAGGGTTCTGTCCTCTCCCCTCTCCTTTATCTCTTGTATACAGCTGATATGCCCAAGCCACCCCCACCAGTCCACCTTCTCCAGTACACTGATAACACCGCCTTCCTGGCTCTCTATCCTACCCTTCAACGGTCTCAACGTACCCTCCAAACCCACCTTAACCAGTTCAGAACTTGTTGTAACCAGTGGTTCCTCCGTCTCAACCACTCCAAAACCCAGGCAATCATCATAGGCCGCACCACTCGCTCCTTTCGCCTCCATGATTTCTACCTCACCCTTTATGGTCGTCCTATCCAGCTCACCCCCACCCTGAAATACCTTGGCCTCACCCTCGACCGACACCTCACCTGGACCCCTCATCTCCAGACCGTCCAGCAGAAAGCCCATTCCCGCCTCCGCCTTCTGAAACTCCTGTCTGGCCGGACATGGGGATTGCATCATTCTACCATCCTTCACACCTACTAATCCCTCATATGTCCTATCCTCTGTTATGCCAGCGTTGCCTGGATCTCCGCCCCCACCCGCATTTACAAGGCCCTCCAAATCCTTGTACGCCATACGCTCCACCTTGCCTTCCGTATCCGCCTTCCTTCCCCCACACGGCTCCTGTATGAACTGATCCGCTTCCCCCACCTCCTCCTGTTCCTCCAACATCTCCGCATCCTTTACATTGTCCGCAGGCTTGATCCCCCCCACACTCTGGTTTCCTCCTTCCTCTCCACCCCCCGCCCATTGCCGCGCCTCTATCGCTGTATCCCTCCCTCTCTCCACCTCCACACCCTCCATCTCGTTCATCAGGGCAATTTCCAACGCCTCCCCCTCCCGGATGACGAACTTCGCCGTGACATCTACCCTTCCGTCCAACTATAACCTGGCCTTGTTCCCACCCCCCCTCCCCAGGGCCCCCTTTTTCCTCTTCCCTCCTCCTCCCAGAGCGGATTTGCCTCCATCCCCCCCTCCCCTGACACTCTGCACCCCATACTTGCTTCTTTCCTTCCCACATCCCTCCCTACCTGGCCCTCTTCAGCGCGCCCTCCGCTCATCTCCCCCATCTCTTCCCCTCCCTCCCTTCTTCAGGTCTCCCTCATCTCCTAGCGCCTGGCAGATCCTCTGTATTGATCATCATCAGTGTGCCGCATCAGTGTTGTGTTTAGCGCTGTTTCTCCTGTGCGTCCAGTGGTGTGATTTTAATTGTGTTCGCCGTCAGTGTTACGTTATGTGCTATGCCATCCGTCGATACCTTTATGCTCCAGTCATACTGTGCCTTGTGTTCTTTTAATCGCCGCAATGTGTGGCTTTTTGTGTGTGCTACTTTTAAACAGTTTTTTATCTCCTTTTTACAGTCACCCCGTTTTTTTTGTCTATTGCCTTCCATGATGTTACCCCTTTTTTATATCTATGTTCACCATATTCTCTCCTTTGCAATTTTTAAATGTTTTCTATTGTTTGTTCTATGTCTTTCGTCTGAAGAGCAGCGCATATGCTGCTGCCAGCCCGCCCCGATGGGGAATTGAAATACAATAAAGAAGAAAAAAAAAAGACCTACCGACGGCGGTGAATAGGCGATTATCATCTGCATCTTGCGATTGATGTCTGCTTCTAATTTTTGGAAGGCTGTATAGCCTCATTATGTAATTAACGTGGCTCTGGATACGAATAGTGTACTGATAATTGTCTGCAGATATGCGTCGAGGATGGTGGGGGTCAGACTACCACAGTAACTTTTGATGTAAATAAGTTGTTCTTTGTTATTTGGGCAGCGTGGTCTCAAGCGCTTTGTCAGGCTTCGCGAGGCTCGCCCCGTCGGAGTTTCGAGTCCTCCCTCGAGCGTGGGTGTGTGTGTTGTCCTTAGCATAAGATAGTTTTAGTTAGATTAAGTAGTGTGTAAGCCTAGGGACCAATGACCCCAGCAGTTTGGTCCGATAGTATCTTACCACAAATTTCCAAATTTTGCTGTTTGGCTATTTGGGCAACGAGATAACTGATGGCTAAAGTAGAGAGGATATAACATACAGACGGCTCTTCCGAAGAAGAGACATTTGTTGCTGCCCCTTCTCTCTCTCTCTCTCTCTCTCTCTCTCTCTCTCTCTCTCTCTCTCTCTGATACTACTTCCTCTTGTCCGTCTTTATGTGCAGGCCAACGTCAGGAACCTCTTGATTCATTTTTATCTGTTTTTGACTAATGGATACACTGATTCACGAGAAAGGGTACTGTATACAATTTACAAATATTTCATATGAATTGTCCGAATTATGATTAACTGAAGTTTAATTATGAAAACGACACCACTGCCTCCTACCGAACAACTGCCATAATTCGAGAGAGGAGCAGTCACTTGAGACAGCAGAAAGAGTGACACAATTTGTATCTGGCGTGATCTAACGGTATAGCGTTTGGCTTTGAACTATCGAATCCCGGATGAGCCAATTTTTTCCACTGTGCCTGGAATCCTTACATTCATCTCTCAATGACGAGGAGATTCGCCAGAAACGAAACTTGATTCGGATCGTGCGTTACGCTGTAGCTCCCCGTTTTCCGGTTGAATAACTGGTTAAGGACTTGCATGTCGCCTGATACCCAATTTATTGCAATCGTTTCGGAACAACTGAATAGCAAAAATAACATGTGAAACAAAATGCTTCGATTTTAAATATTTTATGCATATAGTAAAATGCAACACGGGATGCACCTTTGCTTCGTTTATATAAACAAAGCTTTACATCAGCGCAACTTACGGTTCAATATTTTCATAAGTCAAATATAATTGCGAACACAATTCTCTGCGTCCTGGGGGAAAAAGGTATTACTTTTGTTTTGACACTTCCAAATTGTGCAGAAGACTGGTAAAAGAATCTTCTTTGACGACGCACTTCGAAATACGACAATTTCAGACTGCCGATTTCTGCTCCCCTCACATTATCAGTTGCAACGTGCGCTCTTATTTAAGCACAAATCTTTCGATTAACGGACAGTGAGTTACTCAGCTTACAAGTATTCTAATAAACACGACCAATAACGAAAAGACAACCGCCCCCATACATGACGTCAGAGCTACAGTCTGTAGTAATAAAATATTTTTAACAGATATCGTCCCTGAAATCGTTTGAGAATAACTGCATAGCGGTAAAACATGCGAATACCAAATATCTGATGTTTTATTTTTGTGTTTCAAGTAAATTTAATTTCCGAAAAACTACTTCAGCTGCTTCACTTCGTTTACATGCAATACGTCCTTTCAGCAGTGCAGGAGATGATTCAACTTTCAGCTTTCTGCTTTCCTTGAATCTAACCTGTATGTGGACATGGTTCTTTATGTGGCACAGTGAAGTCTTCCATAAGAGTCCACGGAAAAGAATTGCGGCAATGAGTCTCAACAATGCATCACAGTACGTACTAAAGCTTCACATAAAGTGTTCTGTTACACGACCTGAAAATGTACATCAAGCGTGTTCTCTGTTCTACCACAGACAGCCTCGTCGCGCGGGATTACCCGAGCGGTCTCAGGCTCTGCAGTCATGGACTGTGCGGGTGGTCCCGGCGGAGACTCGAGTCCTCCCTCGGGCATGGGTGTGTGTGTGTGTGTGTGTGTGTGTGTGTGTTTGTCCTTAGGATAATTTAGGTTAAGTAGTGTGTAAGCTTAGGGACTGTTGACCTTAGCATTTAAGTCCCTTAAGATTTCACACACACTTTTTTGAAACAGCCTCCGATACATACTGAAACACTCACGCGCATGCAACTCATGATTCGCATACAATGTTTAGATATATTGGAAACATAACTTACGTCACGATGTGCTCCCATCATTGCGATGAGATGTCACTCCAAACGCCATTTTTACAGGGAAGACACAACATTCATGCCTCCAGACAATTTTCCTGCCTTGCCCTGCTTTCACCCCATAGGTTTTATGAATGTGATGATATTTACTTACTTAAAGATGTTCTGTGAATAATTTTATTCGTAGCCTGCAAACAAAATACGGTGCGACAGTCGTCTAGTCGCTTATACTTAACGCTACCCATGCGAAGCCAGGCCGGGTTACTTGTGAAATATAAATTTAAATATTAGGAAGCCTTTGATGGAGTTTAGACGTTCATGGAAGTGAAACAAAGGCGATAAGCAGTTCTGACAAGAAAATAAGTTTTTCAAATGTGGTGTTACAGAAGAATGCTGAAAATCACACCAGTAGATCGCGTGCCGGATGAGGAGGTACTGAGTAGAATTGGGAAGAAAAAGGTATTGTGGTACAACTTGACTAAAAGAAGGATCAGTTGCTAAGACATTCTGAGACTTATGGGGAACATCAGTTTAGTTTAGAGGCAAGTGTGGGAGGTAAAAATCGTAGACAGAAAGCAGGATATGAATACAGTAAGCAGGTCCAAGGGGATTTAGGTTGCAGTAGCTATTCGGAAATGGAGAGGCTCGCACAAGAGCCAGTAGCGTGGAAAACTGCTTCAAACCAGTATTTAGACGGAAGACCACAACCACAACCATAACAACAGCAACAGCAACACCACCACCTACTGCTGCTACTACTACTACTACTACTACTACTACTACAAAAACGGACGTTTCAGTTTACAGACGTGTCAAGTCACAAGAACAAAATTTTATAGGTGACACAAAAAGCTATTGTATCTGATAGAACAGATGGTTATCCACTCACTTCTAGAAGTGCATGAGACTTCTGTAAACAATATAAACATTGTACTCCAGATTCAGGGGGTAGATGCAAGGGACCTATCTTGACCCCATTCCGGATACCTATGGTGAGGCATGAAGCGTCTTGACATTACACAGTTGGCTGCGAATAACAACAGAAGACACTACAGAACACTAAAGTAAGCAAATACGAGCTAAATGTGGAAAACTAAATGAGAACATAAACAATAAGACCAGAAAGTAGCAACAGCTATGAGTGGAACCGGTAGCAGACAACGACCATATACCAACATACAAGTGAATGAGACTGTAAATAACGAATCGTGTGGTATACAGGACCATAATATGTAAAACAGAGCTTCGAGGAGAAGAAAATGAATGCTAGATACGTATCAATCAACGTTATCACTGTTACCAGTACACTATAATGTTCGTTCGGAGGCTTGTAAGGAGTTAGGAAACAATATGCTAGTTAATCACACTCTTCTTTGTAGTATAGATCGTGTGAGGTACTACTCGCGCAGTTCAATCTTAGAATAGGCGCTGTGGCTGATGGAGGCTACCGTTTGTTTCCTTTATCGTTATGTCACCCGCTTCGCCCCGTATGAGAGGGGGCGGGGGGAGGGAGGGAGAGAGGGGACTATCGCGGGTACAAAATTATGCTCCTGAGACAGGAGTATTAAAAAATACAACGAAGATGAAAACATATTATTAAGGGGTAATAACTTTACGTACGGTTATAAAAATGTAAAGGATGAATTCGTCGGCGTTTCCATAAAAAAATTAATATTTTCCTTTTTAAATTAAAATCAAAGGACTAAAAGACGAAAAACAAAAATATGTACATCTAAAAACAAATGTAAGAAAAGGTGAGATCCTTTTAAGGAGCAGTAGTGCACTTTAACTTAAAAGCTGAAGGCCCTACACGGGGCCGGCTGGAGTGGCCGAGTGGTTCTAGGCGATACAGTCTGGAACCGAGCGACCACTACAGTCGCAAGTTCGAATCATGCCTCGGGCATGTATGTGTGTGATATCCTTAGGTTAGTTAGGTTTAAGTAGTTCCAAGTTCTAGGGGACTGATGACCTCAGAAGTTAAGTCCCATGGTGCTGAGAGCCATTTGAGCCATTTGAACCCTACATGGGGAGAAAAGGATTTCAGCAGAAGAGAATGTGTTCTATATGGTTGAGGGGTGCACGGAGGAATATATAGTGGCCCGTTAGCAGGAAACTGTGGGGATGAAGGTAGGTGTTGATGTGGATAGTGGGAAGACAAAAGGTGGCAAGGGATTTGGTACTTTGGTAGGGTAATAGTATCAGGAGTAAGGGGATGGGGAGACATGGAGAGGGAAAATGAGAGGGAATACCTGATTTGGAGTTTGTTAGATGAGGAAGAGTAGTAATAGGTAGGACAGGTTAATTCGAAGCTGATCTCATAGTCTGGGAGGTAGTCGGTTGAAATTGGATTGGGATAGTACATGGAGTGTGTAGATGTATGGACACTGGGATGTGTTTTTAAAGATATGGCAGCACCCTGGATTGCTAATCAGAGGGCTAACGATAGGGTTATTTGAATCTAGTTTGCTGATTGTGTAGCATTAGCGAAGGTGTTTGATGTGATTGACGAAGAGTGGGAATTTGATGAGATGGTTGAGGATCCACATCATGGTAGGTAAAAAGGATCCGCAAAGCAAGGTGAAGTGCATGATGTTCAAGGATTTGAAGGGACTTACCGAAATTCGAAATTTGATGGGGCAAAGATCTGTGCAACATTTTTATAGGAGAGGATGAGTTGGAACAAGGTTTTGTAAATGTGAAGACTAGCGGAGGGGTTCTATCTCAAAGTTCGGCCAACTAGTAGTTTTAGGCTATTGTGGGCTTTCTGTTGGATGGTCAGTAGGTGAGGTTTCCATTTTAGTTACCACACGAGAGTTAGTCCAAGGTATTTTAGTATGTTAGTTAAATGGATGGTGATGGGAAGTGCGTGTAGTTCATCCTACAATTGTTGCCTGGGTTATGGAGGGAATGCTCTTGAGGAGCCATTGTTTCCATTGATTGAGGTAGATTTTGACAGATCGTTAGGATATCTAGAATTTAGGGTACAGAGTGGGGAAAGTGGTGTCATCAGCATACTGAAGGTGAACTGGCGGAGGTGGTTTGGGCATATTGACAGTGTAGAGAGATAAACGAGAGGAGAGAGGATAAAGTCTTGAGGCATGCCTACAGTGGGATAGAAGCTATAGGAATAGGTATTATTAATAGTGAAAAAGGATGAGCGATTAGATAGGAAAAATGCAAAGTGGCAGAATAGTTAATTGAAAGTGTGTAAGTCTGGAGTTTTATGAGGAGACTGGATTGCTAAAGCCGTCATAGAATTACTCTAGGTCGAGGGGCCAAAAATAGCGATTTATGTTCGTTCAGCTGGTGGGATAGGAGATGAGCAACGGACAGGATCTGGTCATCAGAGAAGTTAGGACAGAAGCCACACTAGGTGACAGGAAGGAAGTGGTGTTGGTCCAGGTATTGATGGATGCTTCAGGGAATGATAGATTCGAAAACTTTGCAAAACACTGAGGTGAGGCTGATGAGGCTGTGTGAGGACGTTAGTGTGGATTGAGGAATACTAGGATTTTGGAAGATTACATTGTTCAGGGTAATAATCTGAAGAGAAAAGAGTGTTGTTATGGGTTTCGATGTTGACTAAAAAAGGAGAGGTTACCCTCTTTGAGGTGTTGGTAGGTAATGCACTCGTGACCAGGGGAAGTCTTTTGTTTTATGTGAATTTGTCGTTTGCTATGATTGGTGTGTTTAATTCTGGCTGTGATCTCAGAGCGAACCTCGGTTATTGTGGCAGTGAGGGTACGGTGATGGTGAGAAGTTTTAGGTTGTTTGACTTGGGGGGTGGTGTTGGAGTGAGGGAGGTATAAGGGCGAAAGGTGATGCATGGGATTTTGCGCAGAAGATCATATGGAAGTTGGGGTTCATGGATTTAATAACTGAAGTTTTGTGGGGTATGAATTGGGCATTATGGGAAGGTGTGGGCCATACTTCTTGATGTCAAGAGTGAGCGATTTGTCATTAAGGAATCTGGGATCAGGATAGGATAGGATGAATGTCTGAACAGTCAGGGAAGAAGGTGCAGGAGGGTGGGGAGGTGGTGTTCATGTGTCCAATGGGATCGTGATTGGTATGGGTTTTTTGGGAACAGTGCTAATAGTGGAGGTTTGGGTGGTTCTGTGGTTTCTTCGAGATAGTGGGATAAAGCAGAAGTTGGGGAACTGGAGATGGTGTCACAGCTTGTTGACTGAGTGAGAGATATTGCAGCTTGTGGCGCTGCACAGTAGCACGGCGAGATATTATCTGTGCTGGTAACGGAGCATGGTAAGTGGTCGGCGTGGGATAAATTGGAAGTGGGGATAAGCAAAGGAAATGGTAGAAGACACGAAAGGTACGGTAGGCGAAACAAGTGATTACAGATGGGGACGAGACTGTAGGAGGGGGAGGGTGGACGTTAGGTGGTGGACTTGAGGAAGTGTTCCACATAGTGACAGTAGGAGGAGGGATCTGGGTGGTATAGATGAGTGAAGTAGTAGGAGTGTCCGCACTGGGATAGGGAGACAGGGCACAGGGCGTAGATGATGATTGCCGGCGACTAATTGTCGCCGAGGTGATGGGGATAGAGACGGCGACAGTAACGGTAGGGGAGGAGACGACTGCGAAGACAATGACGACGATCCACAGGGGAGGGCTGGGGGGTAAGGATGATGATGCACACACACACACACACACACACACACACACACACACACACGTTAAGGTAGAATCTAAGTAGCCTCGCATAACAGGTATTGTTTGCGAAGCACAGGAGAGTTCTCCTACCAGTCTGTGCAGGACGGGAGTTGGGCAAATGGACAACTATCTATCTAGAACCAGGGACTGCCCAGGCCAGTCTAGTCAGTAGACGCTTTGAGCAAGGGAATCCAATTTTGGGATGATGGAAGCGACCATAAATGCATTTTCCATTTATGGTTGCTTCGATCAGCCACCGCGCCAAGTGTCAGCTTGGATTGTGCAAATAGTAAAGCGGAATTTATTGTATTAGCATGCAAAAATAGATCTCACAGAATCAATATTTTATTGCCAAAATGAAATGCGGCAGGTATGTAAATAGTTTCCAGTTTTTGAAAATCAAAGGAATGGTTTGCACAGTCATTATTCTACCAAATTTTCCAGCAAGCAAAAGAAAGAAGGCATTTGACTTAAAGCTGAGCTGGCACAGCTAGGGTCGTTCTGATCGATATTTCTGTTTCAATACCTGTTGTATCTGTCCCGATATCATGTTTTCGTTAATTTCATAATATCACAAAATGTATCGCCATTGAAAGCAATAAAAGATATACAGAAAAAATATTTATCATTGAAATACTTATTAATAGTCAAATAAATTACATTTGAAAATACAGCGATACTTCTCTTTAAGCCTTTCCATGCAAGTTTTATGAGAAGTGAATTTACGTAGTATCTATGTAGTATACAGCAGAGTCACGTGCTGTAGGAAAACCTGCACTCCATGCAGACAATCAGATCTGAAGAATATACTGCAGTAGTATTAAGCATGTAGTTGTAAAAGTGGTTCTACTAATCAACTGTTTGTGAATTAAATGTACCTGATGGAATGTATTAGTACTTGTATTTTTCAAGTCACTTTTCTTGCTGTTTTCAGTTACTGACGCACTGAGAATCTGGCAAACATACATATATGTTCATACTCGACAAACCACAGTGAGGTGCATGCGAAACGTTAATTAGCATTGTACGGAGAGGCAGTTTACCCATACAGCACATGCAGCACAAGCACATGCACATGCTGTTAGGAGCCTCGCAGTAACACAGCGCAATTTTCGGGGAAAAATACAATTGAAATTATACTGTCAACGATTATATTGGCATTACAGTGCTGTATTTTATAACACGAGAAATATGGATGATTGACATAACGGTGTATGTACTTTCGACAGGAGCAGATTCAGGGAGGGCCGGGAGGGGCCGGGCCAGGGCGGGCCAGGCCGGGGGGGGGGGGGGGCGGGGCGGCGTAATTCCCCCTCCCTCTAATTAACAACAGGTTAACCAAAGCATTTAAATCTTTACGTACATCAGTTTCCAAATTTCCCAGTTAACTTTCAGACAATGTCGTCAAAGCGTTGACCCTTCATGTGAATCCCTGTACTTTGTCGTTTTGCGGCAGGTTCGTATTGACAACTCAGTCTCGTAACACATGATGATTTTTTCCAAAAAAACTTCTCAGAGATTTGTACTTCAATCAAATCGCGGCAGACGTCTATACATAGTTACTTTTGTTTGAGAGTCAAGATGTGCGGGACAAACTTTGCACACACTTTTCTATTCTCAAAAACGTTCTGAAGAATGTCTTGAATACTTGATTTAGAGATGTTGCACCACTGCGGCTTGTGTCACAACGTCAACACATTACGGCAACAATCCCTCTAGTTAACACCGTTTGCTCACAACTGACTTGTCGAATGCACATCTGTTGCTCACAGTTGTTAGTTCAAGCTGCACCATAATTACTGCGTTGACATCGCTTATGTGTCAGGAATAAAGTTAGTCCCGGAACATTTTGGACGGATGTTTATAAGATTACAAGTAGGACACTGAGTGACATGAGACAGAAATTGAAAGTCTCTCCACGAAGAGAAAATAGCAAAGTCTGACTTTCCCGAATACAGGTGGAAAGACTGAGAGGAGAAGCATTCCCCATCGTTTACACCATCGTACGGCCTTAGTTTGCATGTCTGTTTTGACAGTCGTAGTGCTAAATGCAATACTGATAGTACTGAGCCCACGATTCACTCTTACGTCACGTAGATTATGACATTGTCAGATTTGGTTGCTGTTATATATCACGTAACAAAATCTGTGACCAAATTTCAGAAAACATTCCTCACACATTGAGGAAGGAAATAAGTTACATGGACATGGATCCAGAAACGCTTTATTTCCATGTTAGAGCTTGTTTTTTTATTTTTCTCTTGAAAATTTCATTAATCATGAGAAACACACAGGACAAGAACGTATCAGCACGATATGAAAGAATTTCCTAAACGGATTATTCAAAATGCCCTCTGTTAGCAAGAATAAATGCATCAACCCATCGTCACATTGAATCCCATGCTCCTTATGACGATGATCAATTGCTTTAAATATTGTCCTGTCGGGCATTGCCGTTCTGGAAATCTCTCCTGACACAAACGTCGAGGGCCACAGCCATTACCATCTGCTAATCCATACAACAAATGGCGACTGATGACGTTAGCAGTTAAGTCCCCATAAGATTTCACACACACACAACAAATGGCCATCTGCCAGCTTCACATGTGTGTTCATTTCCACTTCACCGTATATGAAACCAAATCCGTAATGGACACTAAACAGTTGATACTACGAGCTTGATGCTGGTAGAGCAATGTCAACACAAGCATGAAGTGAGTCACCTGAAGGAATTTTGCGGGGTCACCCAGACGAACCATCGTCCCCCTCCCCCTTGGACAAATAAGATTCAAGTTCCCCATCCCCCTTCTCATCCTTTGGTAGTAGAGTAACTGAGTGGGCAACGTCAGTATTTTTCTGTGCGCTGTAGGCAGTGGATCAGGTTTGTTTGACCTCAGGGTGTGGGTATTTGTTGTAAACAATAACAATAAATTAAACGTACAATTATTGTTATTATGCACGTTCTCATTTTAGTTCTGGGCTCCATTCTGAGAGGACCACAGTATGTGTAATCATTATAAATAGTAAATTAATTATATTATTATTCGAATAACTCAAATTTCGTCATTTGAGGCATGTATGCTGTAGTGATAGAATTAGAGTGTGGGTATTTGTTATGAATAGTACATTAAATTTATTATTATTACAATTACGTAATTTCGTGAGTAATATTTTTGCAATTTTAGCAATTTTTGAAATACTTCTAACTATTAAGATGCAAGTAAATATAAGATGCGATCATAGTTTCCCTACGAAAGCCACACTAACCCCTTGCAAAATGTGGGTGCTTACATATCCGCATCGGAGTCGTGCTGTTTTGCATATATGCTGCAGCGTTGCTCTCAAATGGAAACTTCTTGATCGCCCTTTATACGATGTTAAACTATTTCCACAATGCATTGTTCACACCATCGCAGACCCTTAAATTTTTAAATACTACACCATGATATTTAAATATATAAACTCTTGCTACGTACCACATCTACTTCATACCTACTTTACCAGTGTATGTGCTGACATAATTTCTGCAATGTGTAATTAATAACAGCTACGCTATTGCTCAGACTTAAAATGTTAAAGAAATGCCACAAGAGGACATTTAAACAAATGACTATCGCTAAGTCATCCCTACATTACTAGTGTGTGTGTGTGTGTGTGTGTGTGTGTGTGTGCGTGTGTGTGTGGTGTCATAGTGTACCCGTTAAAACGAGTGCATTCTCCTATTGGTAGAAATGATGTCACGATATATTCTACAAAATCTTGGCAAATGTTAACAAGATGTGTGATGCAAGACAATGCTGTGTGACGTCATAGCAAAATTCTGTAAGCAGTGCAGTAATACAACTTGACAGAAAGGCACTGCTACTAAATCTAGCTCTCAGGGAGAGGCATCCAGCCCAAGTTAATAACAGCAGTTCTATCATATCCCGTAGCGAAGCTCTTCGGCCGCTTTTGAGGCTTAGACTACCGAAAACTTTAAGAAAACGTGCAGTTAGTCAGAATATAACAATGTGTAGAAAACAGTGTAAGTTTGTTTTGTATGATGCTATAGTTTCATTTGACCCATCCGTGAGTTGAGAGTTGACTGCGTTATGCATACTATCCAGTTAAACAATTCACTGGAGGCGTTTAGAATGACAAGTAACAGTATCCATTCATTCTGCCTCCGTCTGCTAACTTGTCGTTGCTACAGCACACTTGCTGCACTGCTGTGTACATGTGGAAAATCGCTTATTCCAGCAAGAGACCCAGGATCCGTACGAGTGTTCCAACCCCGTACAAACCTTCCAACTGCTTTTTATGCAGTGAGGCGGGGGGCGACTCCCCAGCTCTTCGGTTGCCCATTCTGAAGTGGTGCCACTCGAGCACACCGAGAAAAGAGGTGCCAGCGTGGTCACGAAGCCAATGTGAAGTGAAAAGCTTATTTTCCTGCAATGGTCCACGCCATCTTGGGACTTTATCTCTCATAATACGTTTAACGGGTGACAAAATTATTGTCGCCTTAGCATTTGACGATCTTATGGTTCAACAACACATCGGCAGGTCCGGAATCCCTTGCAAAATTTATGTTCTAGAAGAAATTTCCTTGTCAAGTTTTTCAACTCATTTATTATACACGCTATCGATTCGTGTTCGTAGTCAGTGGTTACAGAATATCAACTTTGGATTTTGTGTCAGCTCAATAATTCGACACTCTTCCTTTGTAAGGGCTGAACGAAATGGTCGCTAAGGTTTCTCCATGAGTTTATGAAACGTTTAAGAAAAGTCTCGGATTTATGGTTCTACTACTCTGTTAAAGAGCTCTTTTATCTATTTATTTATATTTTATTTATTTAGCCTGACCAGATTAGGACCTTACGGCCTTTTCTTACATCTGACCAGGTACAACACACACCAAAAATATTAAGAAATCACAGGTAATAATAATAATAATTGACACTAACAATGATAATGCTAATAATAATTGACACTAATATTAATAACGATCATAATAATAACTGACACTAACAATAATAATAATGATAAAAATCCTGACGGTCATTAAAAATTATATAGATTATTTTATCACATTTGAATCCATGTTTAGTGTTATAGAAACACATTTGAAAAAGAAAGAGGAGAAGATGGAAATGGCAGTGACAGTGGCTGTTAGGAAGAACAGAATTCAAATAAAGAATTCTGCTAACTTTGGGAAGGGAAAAGGGTTGACGAGAGTGAGCTGTAGGCTAGTATATGGGAGAGATGTCTATTGTGACAGAAGGAGGGGCCAACAACTGTATTTTGAAGTTTGGAAGAAATCTAATTTCTTGACATTTTGATGAAGATTTTCCGGAGAAAGTTTCCTAATACAAAAAATGACTTAGAGGACATGGGAGAGTTACATGATGGTACAGAGATTATTTTAATTCGTTGAGAACGAATATTTCTGCTGTGCTTTTTAGGTAGCAGTTTAAGATTTGGAGTTATATAAGGGGGGAGTGCAGTGATTGAGAAGATGATAGAGCTAACATACAATATAACTATTGTGTCCAGACTAAGCGCCTACGCCTCCCGCTTCCCGCGAAGCAGACCAGTACAGCGGGCCCCGGACCGAGTAGGGGTCTGCCTGGCCGGTCATCCCGGAAACACAGACGCTTCCCAGAGACCAGCAGGAGGCGTCCACGGCGCCGCAAGAGGTCGCTACAGCCGCGGACCTCTTTCCTTCCGCTCGACACATGACTGCAAATAGAGCCAGCTATATCCATGCGCCAAGCAGTATTTAGACTGGCGCAGGAGCCTGAAGAGGTTCTTCCCCCTCCTCCAGCCCCCCCCCCCCCCATCTGCCTTTGGCTCGGGAGTGTCATCTTTGTGCCGCCCTTTTCGTACAGTGTTTTACAGTGAGTGTTTTACAGTGAGTGTTCCGTGTTGTTTTTTGTGAAGTGTTGCGAACGGCCATCATACTGTCGCTGGGTGTGCTTTTTATCTCTTGCGAACAGAAACCAGACTGTCGCCGTGTTTTTTAATTGTGTGTGTACTATGTTACTCGTCTGATTCCTGTGTCTTTTATTAACATTGCCAACCCCTTTTGCTTTCTGGTTTAACTTTCCGCATTTTTCCGCCAATTTACACTTTACGTCACCGTTTTATCGCCTGTTTTTCTTGTTTCTTTTCTTCTTCCGTTTTTAAAATAAAAGTCTGTAGGCTGTAGAGCAGCGTACTAAGCTGCTGCCATCCCGCCCCCTTCGGGGGGAATTGAAAATCAATAAAGGAAACAAAAAAACCTGAAGAGGCAGTTCACGCCGAGCGCGCCCACTTGTGTCATCGTAGCCGCCGTGTCATCGTCCACCGCCGCCAGCGTACCGGAGCCATCCTCGTACGGCCTCTATTCGTCCTCGGACTCCGGTGACGGTAACGTGGACTCCGCGCCGCTCTTCATGAGACGCCTGGGGCTTGGTTTGGTGAAGTTGTATGGTTACTACTGACAGTATTGTTTGGAAGAATCTCTGATTTAGTTAGTGGTAGGCTTGGAGGATCAGTCCTACCTCACAAATATTGTTTTGTAAATTTTGAAGAAAGTCTTTAGTTTAAATAAAAACGCTATAACTCACACTGAGATTTTCCTACCCGCAAACGGCGGATATAATAACTGTCTACACTTATCGGCACGCAGCCATGATAATTGTTCATAGACGTGAGCGGGATGATAGAAATGGCGTACGTCACAAATGTATCTCACACAAGCATTCATCGCCAGTTCTAGCCTGCTTGCGGTTTCGTACGTACGTTCTTCGAGAGTAGCAACACCATAGTTAAGTATGGGGAGTATAGCTCGCCCGGCTAGCAGCGCGGTCCAACGCGCTGCTTCCCGTGCCGGAAGGCGTACCGGTCCCCGGCACGAGTCCACCTGGCGGATTAGTGTCGAGGTCCGTTGTGCCGGCCAGCCTGTGGATGGTTTTTAAGACGGTTTTTCGTCTGTCTCGGCGAATGCGGGCTGGTTCTCCTTATTCTGCCTCACTTACACTATGTCGGCGATTGCTGCGCAAACACTGTCCCCACGTACGCGTACACCATAATTGCTCTACCACGAAAACATTGTAGTTACACTCGTCTGGAATAACCCTGGGTTCGGTGTGGGGGCGGCGGTGAGGTGGGTGGCCTGTTTTGGGGTTGTGAACCTCTCAGGGCTACGGCGGGACGAAGCCTCTCCGTCGTTTCTAGGTCCCAGGTTCAATACACAATACACACAATGGGGAGTATTAGTGACTTTAAGACCTTCTTTTTAAGGTTATTGAAAATCTTTTATCTTCTGCAATTCTGGAGAGAATCATGTTGGTACTTACTAATATCATTCTGGTAAGAAATTCCACCTCATTTACAGATTACTTAACACTATCACGGTCAACATTTGATAAACTTAAATTATATTGCTTGGTAGAGGTACCTTTTACTCACGACAGGATCAGGATTAGAAGTGTTTGTTTCCATTGTGACAAAAGTAGTGTTGTAGAGCTGGGTTACTACAAGTTCTAGTTGCTTGGTGTCAGTTTAGATATTCTGGGATCGGAATGCTACTCCTGTGTACTCCTGTGGAGTATGAGTTCTGTTAGTTAAGCGCTGCGGCACCTCTGTTGGTTCTGGTCTCTGTTTATCTTTATACTATAGAGGGTCACAATATTAGATTTTGGGCATCTCACAGAGGATATGTTGTAGTATTACGGGGCTGGAAAGAAAGACACACATCAGGATGTTGATTTTCATTCTTGCTGCCAGCTACAATGCCACTGCTAAACAAAAATGACGACTCTGTTGCCGGATTTTTCCATTCATCGAGCTGCCCGATTCACCCCGAGAGAGCGATAAACCCCACCTGGCTGATGTAGGTCAGTGCAGCGTCGGGAAATCGATTCACACAAGGGTGTGAGCGACCCCACCACCTCCATCTCTGACTAACCTGTTGCGTACAGCAACAGATCTGAGGCAACCAGTGACGAGGACACCTTGCTGTGGCTAATGTCTCCTGCCTTGCGTGACCCCGCTGTTGTTTCAGAGCTGAAGAGATCCTTGTTCGTATAATGTGCCTAGCAGAGAAGCATGTGCTGTCCTGGTCAGACTATGCCACGTATTTCATGTAGAGAGCTATAAAAATATCTTAATGGTCACAGAGGAAGAGAACATGAAGCTTGGTAACGACTACCAGCACTACATCACTATACACGGTGAGTCACAAACTATTGCCACCTAGAATAACTCCGAAAGTATGATAGTAGCTGAAAAGTTTGTGGGACGAATGTTGCATGGGACAATGGGTGCCACAATATGACGTTGGTGTTTTGTTGCTAGGTGGGGTCGCGTCAGACATATGAAGGTCCACTTTGTTTTTTGAATGGGAAGCTATAGTTTGGTAGTTTTTTTCTGACAGCGGCTGTCGAGACGAATCCAATGATGTGTAACAGTAACGTCTTGGAAGGGCAACTAAGGTCAAAAAAGTGGAATGAACGTCCATTTACAGAAGGTGCCAGAAGTGATGACCATTGGTATCAAAGCAGTGCTGCAATCTTCTTATCATGGATTGAGTGGTATTCCTAATCACTTTGGCACTTATCAGAGTACATGCTCTGAGAATTATCTGTCGTATATCGTGCATATTGTAAATCTTCGCCGAGTACGGCGTATCAATGTAACTTTCCACTGACATGTAAACATCATTGGACGGTTTCCCAATAGAACACTAATAGGAACGGTAAGACTGGTATCGTCGGATCAAGCGACTGTGAATTATGTATTCCTTCGAAGAACAAGTCGATATGCTTCTAATTTACGGAGAGTACCAACGAAATTCAGTGAGAGCTAGAGACTTATACGCTGAAACATATCCTCAACGTACTCACGCTACACGTCGTAAATTTAAATATGTGTACGATAAATTGAGAACAACTGGATCTTTAACGCATCGGAAATATATCGGGCAAAGGAAATTTACTAACGAGGAAACAGAAATTGGTACTCTTGCCGCTGTGGTTCGAGGACCTTGTGTTAGTTCGCGTCAAATCTCAAGGAGATCTGGCATGAGCCAGAGTATTGTTGTTCGTGTTCTGCATTGCCATAAATATCATCCTTACCATATCAGTCTCCACCAAGAATTAAATGGTACGGATTGTATGCGTCGCACTGAATTCTGCCGATGGGCTTAACGTTAGATTCAGAGGGATGACAAATTTATTAATTTGATTTTATTTACTGACGAGGCTACATCGATGAACCACAGAAATGTTAATTTGCATGACACGCATTATTGGGCAACTGAAAATACGTGTTAGCTGCGGAAAGTTGCACGCCAAAGACCATGATCGGTGAATGTATGGTGTGGGATTGCGGACGACAGATTTATAGGCCCCCATTTCATCGAAGGAATTCTTAATGGTAGGTAGTGCACCACATTCCTGCAAGAAACATTAGGTCTGTTATTGGAAGAAATATCTTTAGGACCAAGGAAGAGAATGTGGTATCAACACGATGGGTGTCCGGCACATTTTTCGATGATGGCTAGAAATGAGTTGCAGAGACAGTTCCCAAATCGTTGGATTGGACGCGGAGGAGATGAATCGTGGCCGGCTCGCTCGCCAGACTTGACGCCTCTGGATTTTTTCTTGTGGGGATTCGTAAAAAACTTTGTTTATAAAGACGTTCCAACGACACCTGAAGATATGCGAGAGAGAACTGTCAGAGCATGAGCTTTGATAAGTGCCGATGTGATAAGGAATACCACTCAATCCATGATAAGAAGATTGCAGCACTGCACTGATACCAATGGTAATCACTTCGAACACCATCTTGAGGCGTAGCGCCTTCGCATCGCTCCTGTCACTTGTTAGGACGATATCGTTATAGGCATGAGTCATCGACAGATGTCACCAGCTGACATGGACCTGAGTTTCAGAGCTGCACGTAGTTGTACCAGTAGGCGGCAGAGGTCAGCAGTTGACGGACAGTGCTAGCAGTCGTAGTCAAAACAATGTTGTAAAGTTATGCTTGATTAATATTTTATGTATTTGCATAAATATAATTGTTTTATATGTATTGTAATTAGCAGTGTGAGTGTTGTATGAGTGAAGAATAACAGAAGTAAATGAAAATTGTTTTGTTTTTTCACGAAGTACCAGTTAAACTATACAGGGGATTTACTATAATTAAATGTGCAGTCAGTTTATGGTACTAATAAATTGTGAGTAGAACACAAATTAATCGGTAATTTCAGAAGGAGTAGTTTTATATTTGATATTTTTCTAAATTTATTTATTTAGCAATTGCCATAGATTGGTTGAAATGGCTCTGAGCACTAAGGGAGTCAACGGCTGTGGTCATCAGTCCCCTAGAACTTAGAATTACTTAAACCTAACTAACCTAAGACCATCACACAACACCCACTCATCACGAGGCGGAGAAAATCCTTGACCCCGCCCGGAATGGACCCCGGGAACCCGGGCGCGGGAAGCGAGAACGCTACCGCACGACCACGAGGTGCGCTCTGTTGCTATAGAATGAAATGTTTTACTATAATTGGTCATTGAAGTAAAGCGCGGGTTAGTGCGGGATAATACTGCAACCTTATTTGCTGTTTGTGATATTAGCCAATCAGAAAAATGCAGACTCGCGCCAATCTATGCTGGGAACAAAGCGTTTGGTGTGATCTAAGTCAGTCGGAGCTGAGGGTTCGAACTAGTAACATCTCATTGAAAGCAGCTCCGACGAAAGTACTGTAAAATCGCGGAAAAATGCTAATTACGAGTTCGTGAAGTAGTACAAAGTGTATTTAAGTGGACGGTAGAGTGGAAGTCTGATGGAATTTCAGACGGAATATCAAAATTGTTGCTTTTGATTGTTAGTTAAAACCACGTGGCGTGTTGTGCGATCTAAGACTGGAACAGGTATTACGTGTAGAGCAGAGTGCACAACATTTGAGAGGGCATTTTTATAACTAAACGATCCAGTGAACTCTATTAACTTCGGTAACGGGTGTAAATACCATAAACTGGCTACGTGTGTGATTGTGGTGTGCGTGGGAACTTTACATTGTGTAGCCACTTAGTACGGACTTGGCAGTATTAACTGTGGTCTTTATCGTAAAAATACACCTGAAAATTTACATGGCCAAGTTAAAACTTTTATTTCAGTAGCTAGCCACATCCCGTTTACCGGAAAATTCTATGTATGATGCTACCTGCAGTGGACAGTAGTGGTCTAGTATTTTCTACTACAGCTTTTAGCTAGACAAATGAACATTGCTGGACACTGGCAGGGCAGTAAAAGGAAAAGTGCCGCGCCGCATTCTGTAAATGGGCTTTCATGCCACCTTTTTGATCTTCGTTGACCTACTGTTACACATCATTGGATTCGTCTCGATAGCCGCTATCAGAAAATAAGTACCAAACTATAGCATCCCATTTCAAAAACAAAGTTGACCTTCATACCTCTGAAGCGACACCAACCAGCAACAAAAAACCAACGTCATATTATGGCCCCCATTGTCCCATGCAACATTTGTCCCACAAACTTTTCAGCATCATCATTCTAGGTGGCAATAGTTAGTGACTCACCCTGTAGACTCAGCATTAGAGGAAACAATGCACAGAGTAATATCGACTCACGTCAACGCTTGATGTGGGGCGTATGATGTTCGCAGGATGTACCAGGAACCTGGACAACAGAGTTCGAGACGACTGCCAGTGTTCATGGCTTGGTGCGCGCTCTAGGGTTATTGTGCAGTTCGGCCCCCCAACGTTTTCGAGACAAGCACTGTCTGCAGCAGTCGCCACAGTGCTCTGCGGTAGAAAATCACTTTAAGGCTGCTATCTAATGCAAAAATAGCATAAAAAATTAATATTTAACATAGTGTAGATTTATGTAGTTTCTCCCTATGCCCGTCTTTCGAATACCTTCATCGCACACTGCAGGGCACGCAAAACTGAACGTTACACGAATCTCCTGCCGCAATGATTGACTGAGAACTCGATGGTTTGCTCTGCGGCAGCACGGTGGTAGACGGCAGTGCCAGACCCCCATTCGTGTACTCGTGGTGGGAAGCCACCAAACGCCAATTACTTTAAATCGGACTATAGCGGCAGCCATCAGCAGCGCTTCACCCTGTAGGAGACGGTAGTGCCAGATAGGTATTGACAAGCCAATGGGCAGTGGTAAGGCATCTATAAACTGGGAAGTAACTTCTGAAGGTATTTGCCGAGGTGTTTCCACTGGAGTAGCGATGTGAAATAGACTAGTGATACAACATATAATCAAAAGTATCCGGACACCCCAAAAATCATACGTTTTTCACATCAGGTATATTGTGCTGCCAACTACATCCAGGTACTCCATATCGGCGACCTGAGTAGTCATTAGACATCGTGAGAGAGCAGAATGGGGCGCACCGCGCAACTCAAGGACTTCGAGCGTGGTCATGTGATTAGATGTCACTTGGATCAAAACTCTGTACGCGAGATTTCCACACTCCTAAACATCCCTAGGTCCACTGTTTCGGATGTGATAGTGACGTGGAAACGTGAAGGGACACGTACAGCACAAAACCGTACCGGCCGACCTCGTCTGTTGACTGATAGAGATCGCCGACTGTTGGAGAGGGTCGTAATGTGTTATAGGCACACATCTTTCCAGACCATCACACAGGAATTCCAAACTGCATCTGGATTCACTGCAAGTACTATGACAATTGGGCGGGAAGTGAGAAAACTTGGATTTCATGGACTAGCCGCTTCTCATAAGCCACACATCAGGCCCGTAAATGCCGAACGTAATCTTTGGACGACTGAACAGTGAAAAAATGTTGTATTTAGTGACGAATCACGGTACATAATGTGGCGATCTGATGACAGGTTGTGTGTATGGCGAATGCCCGGTGAACATCATCTGCCAGCGTGTGTAGTGCCAACAGTGAAATTTGGAGGCGGTGGCGTTATGGTGTGGTCGTATATTTCACGGAGGGGCTTGCACTTCTTGTTGTTTTGCGTGGCACTATAACAGCACAGGCCTACAATGATGTTTCAAGCACCTTCTTGCTTCCCACTGTTGAAGAGCAATTCGGGTATAGCGATTGAATCTTTCAACATGATTGAGCACCTGTTAGTAACGCACGGCCTGTGGCGAAGTGGTTACACGACAATAACATGCCTGTAATGGACTGCCCTGCACAGACCCCTGACCTGAATCCAATAGAACACCTTTGGGATGTTTTGGAACGCCGACTTCGTGCCAGGCCTCACCGACCGATATCAGTACCTCTCCACAGTACAGCACTCCGTGAAGAATGGGCTGCCATTCCCCAAGATACCTTCCAGTACCTGACTGAACGTGTGTCTGCGGGAGTGGAAGCTGTCATCAAGTCTAAGAGTGGGCCAACGTCATATTGAATTCCAGCATTACCGATGGAGGGCGCCACGAACTTTCATTTTCTACTACTGAGGTCGCTGATATGGAGTACCTGGCAGCAGGTGGCAGCGCACTACACCTAATATGAAAAACGTATTATTTGGGGATGTCCAGACACTTTTGAAATGGTTCAAATGGCTCTGAGGACTACTGGACTTAACATCTTAGGTCATCAGTCCCCTAGAACTACTTAAACCTAACTAACCTAAGGACATCACACACATCCATGCCCCAGGCAGGATTCGAACCTGTGGCCGTAGCAGTCGCGCGGTTCCGGACTGAAGCGCCTAGAACCGCACGGCCACCGCGGCCGGCGACACTTTTGATCACATAGTGTAGTAAGAGCAGAATTGGTCTACGAGTTTGAATGTGAACTAGTCATTGCATGTCAGTTGCGTAAGAAATCTATTGGGGAGATTTCAACCTTTTTAGAGCTGCCCAAGTCAATTGTTGCTGATATTATGATGAAGTGGAAACGCAAAGGAACAGCCACAGCTAGACTAAGACCAGCCTGACCATATGTGCTGACGGATAGAGTCCGTGGAGCATTGGGGTGGGTGGTCGTAAAAATTCGCACGAAATCGACAGAATGAATCACCCCTGATTGTCAAAGTTCTACCAGCAGTCCTGCTAGCATAATGACTGTGCGTAGGGAATTAAAATGGTATGGGCACAATGTTCTAGCAGCTCCTCATTAGCCAAACGTTTGTGCAGTCAGTGCCTTGCATACGCTGAGGTAGAGTAAAGAGTTACGCTACTGGTCGGTGGTTGACTGGAAGTGAGTAAATGGGGGTGCTGAATCACGCTATACCCTGTGGCAATCAGATGGAAGAATTTGGGTTTGGCGAATGCCTGGAGAACTTTAGCCCACCAAGTTAGCCGATGGCACTAACGCGCAGCTTCCTGGACTCTGATACGTGCGCCGACCCCGGATCGAATCCGCCCGGCGGGCTAACTACGAAGGCCAGTGTGCCGGCCAGCCTGGATGTGGTTTTTAGGCGGTCTTCCACATCCAACTAGGCGAATCCTGGGCTGGTCCTCATGTTCTGCCTCAGTTACACAACTCGCAGACATTTGGAAACGTTCGCACTCTTTCACGGCTTCCACTAGACACAGACAGCTGGGGTACACTAATTCCGTCCCAAGGGGTTTGCAGTGGCGACAGGAAGGGCATCTGGCCACCTCTTAAATTTAACCACGCCAAACCCGATCATAAGCATGCCGACCTTTCGAGAACTCCTGCACAAAGGAAAAGAAGAAGAGAATGTCTGGAGAACTTTGCCTACCATCATGTGTAGCGCTAACAGTGAAGTACAGAGGGGGTGGTTTTTTTTCAGTATGGGGATGTTTTTCATGATTTGAGAGTGGGCTTCTTACTGTGCTTAAGAAGACGCTAAATGCGAAAGGATTCGAACACATTTTACAGTACTTTGTACTGTGTGCAGTAGAGGAACAATTCGGAGACACTGATTGTTTGAATCAGCATGAAAATGAACCCTTTCGTACGGCAGCATCTGTGAGGCAATGGTTTTTGGACAATAAAATTCCTGACATGGACTTGTCTGCTCAGAGTCCTGACCTGACCTGAACCCAGTGGAACACCTTTCGGATGAGACAGAACCTTGACTTTGCTCCATACCCTCAGCGTTCCCAACAGAGTTCAAGCCGTCATAAAGAAGAATGTATTATATTGAAGCTAGGACAACTCAGCTCCAAGTTCATTTGGTGTTTTAAAACATGTACTAACCGTCGCCAGCCTATCCAGGTAATGAAACAGTGAAGTATTGGAAAAGCAGAAGTATGAATTTTGCCTATTTTCTTGCTATTGTTTAAATTGCTTCTTCAAATAAATATTACTCCACTTAAACAATGTTTGACTACACCCTTATACATTACGTTTTTAAAGGAAAAAAAGCCCAGTAGGTAACTTCCAGGAAGATAAAAAAATTTGGCCAGTGGGGACCTTTAGAAAAGCACTTTCCATAATCAACAAACTCAAATACTAAAATACTTAGATACTAAGCACAAACGTTTTATACAGAACATTTCACTTCACGAAGACCTCTTGCTTACTGGAACTTACTTTCAAAACCTATTATTCTTTGAACTAACTCTATATAGTCATTTAACAGATTCTACTAACTTGGTTTCACTCTCATTGAATTGTACGTAAGCAAACTTTTATTATAACACTTTGCACTGGTTAAGAAAACTTTGTTATTATCAACACAAAAACAAGTTAAATGGTGCCTCTTGATATTAACTTGGAAATTCATAAGTCTGTAAAAAAAAAAAAAAAAGGTTACTCGGATTAATCAAACACCAGGAAGGGACTCTATATAGGTGTATGATTAGGATAAAATAACAGGGTGAACCAGTTTCTTTAAAGTTGAAACACAGTTTAAGTTATTGGTCCACGCTGTACAAATGTAAAATTTGAAGAAAAAATCTTATCTGTTGGCTACAGGCTTGGGTGTGGCGGACAATTATGACGGCTACACTACCCACAGTACGGCCTGCAAGTATCTTCCTGTATGGGCTCAGTTTCTCTTCTTGGCGTCGTTCAATTTTACATACAATAGCCCAACAACTCGCAGCTATGACGTAAGCCTTTTTCAGTCTTCATCCGAAGCATTTTTGTGCAAATTTGCAGGCAAAGCTTCTCCTGCTCCAAAAGGGTGTTGCCTCAATCGCTGCTGCCAGAGACTGTATTACTTACTTCGTGCGCTTGCTCTAGGCACCGCGCCAATCCGTCCTTACCACCTTTTCCACTCCTCAGAGTCATTTTCGTTTCAAACAAAAGCACACTGGCCTTTACATAACACCTATCTCTTACATTGTCCTTAGCGTGACCATTTCATACAATTGCCAAATTTACATCAACATGACTAGTTTATACACACAAATATTTTTAAATGCAAATGTTATCAGAAAATTATTTAAGGTAAAAAACAATTTAAATAGTATTTTACATACATTAGTCACATACAACGCAAAGAACTTCAATCTCCAGTATAAGACACTTAACTTTACAAATACATAAAATATAGTACCAGTATGCTAAAATTTGAACCATAAACAGATACTGTTACAAGTCCCCAACGAAACTGCAGCCGTCAGCAACCAAGTGTCCCGCAGCTCCTAAATGCGGATACAGTACGTTAATATTTTGTATTCTATATTAAAGTCTCGAAGGTGAGTTCTCATGGAACTCTGCACATCTGTTAGATTTCCATTGCCTGGGTGGCCCTAATCGTCTACCTATCTTTACGTTCGTGGTTTTGTAATTCACAGTAAGAGACTGCTTAACGATTACCATATTCTTAGCGAAAGTTAATAATTGCGAATTAGAGGAGTTACATGGTACTAAGACACCCTAAAATGCTTTCATACTGGGTGGTTATAATTAAAGCTAAACTTTCAAACCGCTGTAGAAGTAACACCACTGGTCACAATGACATAAAATTGCAACGGAACATTATGGGAGAGGGAGAAAAGGTATGAAAACTAAAACTAAACTCCTTCCACACAGGCCAAGAAGGCCCAAAGGTACCGACTGGCCGCCGTTTCATCTTCAGCCCACAGGCATCACTGGATGTGGACATGGAGGGGCATGTGGTCAGCACACCGCTCTCCCGGCCATATGTCAGTTTCCGAGTCCGGAGCCGCTACTTCTCAATCAAGTAGCTCCTCTGTTTGCCTCACAAGTTCTGAGTGCAGCCCGTGTGTCAACAGCGCTCGGCAGACCGGATGGTCACCCATCCAAGTGCTAGCCCAGCCCGACAGCGCTTAACTTCGGTGATCTGATTGGAACCGGTATTACCACTGCGGCAAGGCGCGGAAAATGTATAACAGAAGAAAAATAAATTGTGACAAAATGAAGCAATAGATGGCGCTGAAAGCATCATAATTTTATAGTGATCGACTACAAATGACAAATGAATCATACAGCAATGCCCAAGGTGTAAGTTTGGCGTTAAACAAATCAGTGTGCATGGGTGTACGGGTGTGATACTGTTAGTTATGTAAGCCCATCCACCACGGCAAGGCCATATCACATCGGATGGGAAAAATAAGTTTTTAACTGTCCTGAAGCCAAAAACCGCATAAAAATCATCAATGAAAATCAAATCGGATTATTAATTTCCGTGTGACTGGTGCAAAACATGTTCAGTTATTAATTTTCATGTGACTGGTGGAAAACAAGTTCAGTATACTGTCCACAGTTTTCTGCAACAATCTGAAATCGAGAAACAGCATGTTCCACAAATCATCGAAGTGTTTCCGGGGTCACGTTCAGAATGCGCTGCGCAATGCGTGCTTTCAATGCAGCTAATTTTTCAGACAGCCCCACAGACAGAAGTCACACGGATTAAGATCAGGTGATCGGGACGCCCAGGCTGTAGGGAAATGGCGGCTGATAATTCTAGCATCTGCGAAATCGCGCTTCAGCAGCTGATTAACTGAATTTGCAATGTGCAGAGGTGCTCCATCTTGTACAAACATGATCCCATCCGCACATCCACGCTGTTCGAGAGGTGGAATGACGTGGTTGGGCAAAAGACATTCGTAGCGCTTACCAGTGACGGTTATAGGTAACAGGATCGGAAGCACCTGTCTCTTCGAAAAAATGTGGCCCTATGATAAATGATGCCGTAAACCCGCACCACACAGTGACCTTTTCAGGACGAAGTGGTACTGGTTGATTTGCGTGTGATTTTTCCGTTGCCCATATTCGACAATTCAGCGTATTGACGTATCGTGTCAGATGGAAGTGGGCTTCGTCTGTCCACAAAATCTCCCACGGCCAATCATTGTCCACTTCCATGGGAGCAAGAAATTCTAAAGCCAAGGTCTCTCCCGCAGGTTGGTCAACAGGGAGCAACTCGTGCACATGGGTAATTTTGAATGGATAGCAAAAAAGAATGTTCATAGGATTTTACGCACCGTGCTCACGGGTATGTCCAATTTTCGGGCAGTTCTCCGTGCACTACACGTTTGTACACCACCACTCGTCTCCTCCTACATTGCTGTCACCACTGCTTCCACTGACGTCGAATAAATTCATTTCCTCCCTCTACCAGGCTGCACACCAAAAGAACCCGTCTTTTCGAATTTACGAATCAGTTTCTCCAGACCCACGGCCGTCATAGGACCAACGCCCTTTTCAAACTCTTTAGCGTCCGAAACTTCTGCAGAGCGACGTATGCACAGTCATCATTCTTGTAATACAACTTTACAAGCAGAGCGCAACCCTGCATTGAAACTGTCACGGCGAACGTCCCAGAAGCGAAAGGAGGAAAAACCGTGTGCAATGGGTCGTGCGCATGACAGATGTATTCATCTGCATAGTCTGACACGTACAGCGCCATCTATTGATCAATTTTCACACTATTTTTTCTTCTGGCGTACGTTTCCTCCATTCTCCGAAAATATTCCGTTGCAATTTGACGTCATTCAGACCAGTGGTTTTATTTCTACAGCGTTTTGAAAGTTTAGCTTTAATTATAATCATCCTGTACACCCCAAGAGAAAGAAAATGGGCACCTCGAAGGAGTTATCCGAATGGGCCGGAAATCGCTAGATGAGTTTTACATATACACAAAAACAAATAATTACAGTTTCAGAAAAATTTGGTGATTTATACATGAGAATGATCTCTACAAGTTGATGAAGTCAATAATGTGTTGGTCCAGCTCTGATCCTTATGCTGTTAGTTATTCTACTTGGCACTGAGTGATGAAATTGTTGGATTTCCTACTGAGGGATATCGAGCCAAATTCTATCCAACTGGCGCGTTAGATCGCTAAATTTCCGAGCTGGTTGGAGGGCTCTAGGGGGGTTGCCTGTAATGTTCCAAACTTTATAATCTTGGGAGAGATCCAGCAAACTTTCTGGTGAAGGTACGGTCCAGAAACACGAAGACAAGCAGTAGAAACTCTCGCCTTATGCGGATGGTCATTACATATCTGAAATGTAAGCCCAGGATAGTTTGCCATAAAGGGCAACATAATTGAACATGGAATATCGCCGACGTACCGCTATACTGTGAGAATGCAGCGGATAAAAGCCAAAGGGGTCCTGCTGCGAAAACAAATGGCCACGGGGTGGGCGGCAAACAGATTGGTATCCCACCGCTATCCAGGGTATCTCCAGACACATATTCGGCCTGTAATCTCTTTGACTGGAGTATAAATGTCTTCACTGTGAATCCCGCTTCGAACTGACTAGTGAAGACGTGTCTGCAGTCAGGATTGATGGTCTGGGGTCCGATTCCTTTCCGTAGCAGGATCCTTTTGGTTGTCATCCGCGTCCTTACAGCACAGCGGTACGTCGACGACATTCTACGCCCCGTTTCGTTGTCCTTCATGGCAAGCAATCCATGGCTTTCATTTCAGCAAGATAAGGTCCACCCGCACACGGCGAGAGTTTCTACCTATTGTCTTCGTGCTTACCAAAGCCTACCTCGGCCATCAAGATCCCAGGATCGCTCCTTAACTGAGAACGCTTGGAACATTATGGGCAGGGCCCTCCGTACAGCTTGGGATTTTGACGATCTAACGTGCCAGTTGGACAGAATTTGGAACGATGTCCTGCAGGTCATCCAACAACTTTACCAATCAATGCCAAGCGGAATAACTGTTTGCAGAAGGGCTATAGGTGGGCTAACGTGTTGCTGACTTGCTCGGTTTGTGAAGCTCTTTCTCCTCAATAAAGCATCCATTTTTTCTGAAGTGGTAATCAGTGGTTTGTCTGTACATGTCCATCACATCTAGCGATTTCCGTCCCATTCGGATAATTCTTTCGTGGTGCGTCGCTTTTTTTGTCTTATAGTGTGTTACCTGATTTCTGTTCGTTTTCCTTTCGGGAACATTTTGATAAGGTTTATTAAAATTTTAGCACTAATTAATTAATAGCTTACTCTTTGAACAAAATATCACACTTCTATTCAACTCCGTGTACCTGTACCTTGGCAGCACAATAGCAGTAAAATACAGGGGACAGGTAAAATAATGTTAACACCTGTACTTACTTGGGAATGGTTTATTAATAAGGGGTTGGACCTCCATTTTCCTGTAATACAGCTGCGATTCTTCTTGCTTTACTGGCATATAATGATTGTATAGTCTCTAGTGGAATGTTATGCCACTCTTCAATCAGAACCTCTTCCAACTCCCGTAGTGACGAGGGAGGCGGAAATATGCTCCGGAGTCTGCGCTCCGATATCGTCCACAAGGGTTCGATGATGTTCAAGTCCGGGGACTGTACTGGCCTGGAAAGAAGCTGCAGTTCAGTTACATGCTCCTCATACCACGACTGTACTGTCTTGGCTGTATGAAAGGGTGCGGGACAACATTTGAATCATGAGGTGCACCTGATCACCTAAGATGTTCATATAATCGTTGGGTGTAACACTGCCTTTGAGAGTAATGATGGGACCAGCAGAATACCATGATGTGGCTGCCCACACCACCACACTTCCACCTCGATGCTTAACCGCCGGACTCATGCGATCACGGTCGTAGCGCTTCTTTTGGCGTTCTCCAGACGTAAACCCGGCCCGGTGTTGGACATAACGAAAACGTTGACTCGTCGGAGTATATGACGTGTTTCCATTGATCAGCCGTCCAGAATTTATACTAGTGACACTATGTTTTACGCTTCTTTGCGTTGGTTGTCGTCACTAATGGGTTCGATGTAGCAGCCCGTCCGTGAATGTTGGCTTTATGGAGTTTTCGGCGGACAGTGTTGATAAATACGGGGTCTGACAGATGGCTATTGAGCTCTGAAGTCATTTTAGCCGCCGTAGTTTTGTGCTGTTTTTACACAATTCGTGTTAGTGTACGACAATCTCTATCATTTAGTTTTGGATTGAGCCCACTATTACGTTTACACGGTAATGTCTTTAAGTGTTTTATTTAGGCTGTCATGACTGTTGACGCAGTTTCTCTTAAAACATTCAATAAGTTGGCTGTCTTTGTTACTGATGCTTCAGCTAATCGAGCCCCGACAGCCAACCCTCTACGGAGCTCTGTTAGGTCTTTCATTGCACGTCGTCCTTGGCCTCTGAATGCAAATACGAAGTATGCACTGTTCGTCAACAACCTGCACTGATTCCTAGTCCGTACTGAACACTCAAAGCCCGGCGCGACACGTGCCTTACCTGCGTTGTTGGCAGTCAAACACAACTATCCCATTACAACCACTGTTCACATTAATTTGCTTATCCCCTGTACGCACGTCTGTTGGTGTCACACTACAGACTGCTATATCAACGAATGCCAGCAGCATTTGCGGCATGGAATAGTATATTGTTTCATTATGCTATTTTCATCAGTATAATAGGTACACAGGGTGGTCCACTGATAGTGACCGGGCCAAATATATCACGAAATAAGCGTCAAACGAAAAAACAACAAAGAACGAAACTTGCCTAGCTTGAAGGGGCTAACCAGATGGCGCTATGGTTGGCCCGCTAGATGGCGCTGCCATAGGCTAAACGGATATCAACTGAGTTTTCTTAAATAGGAACCCCCATTTTTTATTACATATTCGTGTAGTACGTATAGAAATATGAATGTTTTAGTTGGACCACTTTTTTCGCTTTGTGATAGATGTCGCTGTAGTAGTCACAAACGTATAAGTACGTGGTATCATGTAACATTGGGCCAGTGCGGACGGTATTTGCTTCGTGATACATTACCCGTGTTAAAATGGAGCGTTTATCAATTGCGGAAAAGGTCGATATCGGTTTGATGTATGGCTATTGTGATCAAAATGCCCAACGGGGGTGTGCCATATATGCTGCTCGGTATCTAGGACGACATCATCCAAGTGTCCGGGCCGTTCGCCGGATAGTTAAGTTATTTAAGGAAACAGGAAATGTTCAGCCACATGTGAAACGTAAACCACGACCTACAACAAATGATGATGCCCAAGTAGGTGTTTTAGCTGCTGTCGCGGCTAATCCGCACATCAGTAGCAGACAAATTGTGCGAGAATCGGGAATCTCAAAAACCTCAGTGTTGAGAATGCTACATCAACATCGATTGCACCCGTACTATATCTCTATGCACCAGGAATTGCATGGCGATGACTTTGAACATCGTGTACAGTTCTGCCACTGGGCACAAGAGAAATTACGGGACGATGATACATTTTTTGCACGCGTTCTATTTAGTGACGAAGCGTTATTCACCAACAGCGGTAACGTAAACGGGCATAATATGCACATTTGGGCAATGGAAAATCCACGATGGCTCCGACAAGTGGAACATCAGCGACCTTGGCGGATTTATGTATGGTGCGGCATTATGGGAGGAAGGATAACTGGCCCCCATTTTATCGATGGCAATCTAAATGGTGCAATCTATACTGATTTGCTACGTAATGTTCTACCGATGTTACTACAAGATGTTTCACTGCATGACAGACTGGCGATGTACTTCCAACATGATGGATGTCCGCCACATAGCTCACGTGCGATTGACTCGGTACTGAATAGCACATTTCATGACAGGTGGATTGGTCGTCGAAGCACCATACCATGGCCCGCACGTTCACCGGATCTGACGTCCCCGGAATTCTTTCTGTGGGGATATTTGGAAGATATCTTGCTATCGTGATCGACCGACAACGCCTGACAACATTCGTCAGCGCATTTTCAATGCATGTGCGAACATTACGGAAGGCGAACTACTCGCTGTTGAGAGGAATGTCGTTACACGTACAGCCAAATGCATTGAGGTTGACGGGCATCATTTTGAGAATTTATCGCATTAATGTGGTATTTACAGGTAATCACGCTCTAAGACCATGCGTTCTCAGAAATGATAAGTTGACAAAGGTACATGTACCACATTGGAACAACCGAAATAAAATGTTCTAACGTACCTACGTTCTGTATTTCAATTTAAAAAACCTACCTGTTACCAACTGTTCGTCTAAAATTGTGAGCCATATGCTTGTGACTATTACAGCGCCATCTGTCACAAAGCGAAAAAAGTGGTCCAACTAAAACATTCATATTTCTTTACGTACTACACGAATATGTAATAAAAAATGCGGGTTCCTATTTAAAAAAACTAAGTTGATATCCGTTTGACCTATGGCAGCACCATCTAGCGGGCCAACCGTAGCGCCATCTGGTTTCCCCCTTCAAGCTAGACAAGTTTCGTTATGTGTAGTTTTTTCGTTTCACGCTTATTTCGTGAGATATTTGGGTCGGTCACGATCAATGGACCACCCTGTATATGTTCATTTGACTACGACGAAGCAATGTTCATGAGAGTTTTTGTTTCAGCTCTGTATTTCCTGTTATATACATTTAAGTATGATGGACAGTGTGACGTAATGCAGGGTTGGCATAAGATGTGGAAAAAATGAAAGTGTACGTTATTTTGTGACGTTACGAATCACACCACCATACATACTGCGCTTCATTTATCTGCTTTCAGCAAGCAATTACAGTTCTGGACATTGCAGTCCTAACACCATGAAGGCGGCACGCAGTGAACTTCAAACTGGTGTGGATTATGTGGGATCCTGCCCACTCATCTCTTATGCGGTGCCTAAAGGATGCTGCTTTCTCGTATAGCTATACAACAATTCAAGAAAATCACATTAATAGTTTTTATTACCGTAAAGTAGATTGACAATACTTAACTTTGATTTACAAGAACGCGTCGCAAGCAGTTGGCGACCTGCAAACAATCAGTGTCCTTTGCTATATACAATGTCCGTGCAAGTAATGGATATGGATCACAAGTGACATCTCTACTAGTGTCCGTCTTCTACTGTCCGACCGAGCCTGGCAGGAGCGGCGCATATATTCTCTTCGGCTAGAGGCCGCTCCTGTCGCCGTGCGGTCCTAGTAAGCGAGTTACTGGCCAACGTCGTCACACAACCTTATCTGCTCTTGCCTTCTTAATCTTCGTGCCGGCATCTTTCGTTACGCCGGAACAGATTATACCACATGCTCGGATATGCAAATGTTAAGCATTTCAGAGACACCCCACAAATTATATTGGTGTAACACCATGTACAATCCCTATAATAGGAAAGACTACGCAGCGGCATTCTCATTGATGTACAGCATTTGAATACTGATGGCTTGTAAGAAGATCGCGTTATCCTTCATGTGTTAACGAGAAACGTCTAACAGATTGAGTTGAAATTCTACAGCACGAGGATCGTGGCCCATCAACACTGTAGTTTGCTACTCATGTTGATCAGTATTCAGTGACCGTATGAAACGTCCCCTTTGGAAAATTAATGAATTACTGTGCTGGTAACCCTCTTACGTTATTTGATTTTCAACATCTGAGCAAAACTGAACGTTCTCAGACATTTCTCTCTTTACTTCTTCTGATCATCACTAAACTGACACACAATATTTTTAGCGCAACGCAATCTGACTTTCAATAATCCCTACAAAAGAATGGCCGTGACTAACAATAACCCATATCTTTCATAAATCAATTACCTCACAAAAACCGAGCGAGGTGGCGCAGTGGTTAGCACAATGGACTCGCATTCGGGAGGACGACGGTTCAATCCCGTCTCCGGCCATCCTGATTTAGGTTTTCCATGATTTCCCTAAATCGTTTCAGGCAAATGCCGGGATGGTTCCTTTGAAAGGGCACGGCCGATTTCCTTCCCAATCCTTCCCTAACCCGAGCTTGCGCTCCGTCTCTAATGACCTCCTTGTGAAAGATTTTGATAGAGAACAAATAATGTTTTTACCTTAATAGTGTTCAAAAGTCATTATATATATATATATATATATATATATATATATATATATATATATATATATATATCAGTTCATGACATCCAGTCTCACAAATTTACTCTTTCTGATAGACACACGTCCAGATCATCTGCTCTCAAAACTCCGCCATCTCTCTTCCCACATCCACCACTGCTGGCGGCTCACCTCCAACTGCGCAACGCTACGCGCTGTTCACATCCAACTGCCCAACGCAACAATACCAAATATTCCAACAATGCAAACCAGCCACAGACTGCACACAGCACAGCCAGTGATTTTCATACAGAGTAGAGATAGGTCGAACTCGTTCATTCCAGTGAACTACTTCATTCATTTCACTCTTTGCCGTGAAGCGTTCAAATGAAGTAGTTCATTCGTGAAGTACGGAAGCCTGTCGAAGTTGCCCACTTCGCCGCTCAGCCGCAGCTACGCTCGCTTCGCCTCGCTCGTACAATGAAGCTTCGTAATATTTCATAATTTTACCAACAGATGGCCGAACTATGCAGTAACGTGCACGCAACGTTTTACGCTCTTACAGCGTCTGAGTTAACTTAAATAGAGCATGGTCGAAGGGGACAAAGGAAAGATAAAGAGAGAAGCCTGTCACATATAAGGAAGGTATTACATATAATCTTGCTCGAAATTTTCTCATGAATCGTCCAAAAAAAGTCTTCATATGCCAAATGAAATATTATTTGTTGTATTCATGAACTGAAAAATAGGGCTACCAATGAAATGCAGTCCAATTTTATGTTCCTAGTAAAATTTAATCCAAAACAGAATGAGTATGTTTACCACTGTCACAGTCTATATACCTACGTTAAGTAATTATTCAGAAGTTTTCCTGTAGATTTTATTTTTGTTGAGAATAATAACCCTCCAGATTTAAAACATAAACTGTCACCTGTAGTCATTGTTACGATTTCAGGTAAAATCCCCCTTTCAGTGTTATTAATAAACCTTTTATTTTCATGTTGGCTGTGCGTGCTCACACAGCCAGCCCCTTCGTTTATATCTTTAATATTCATTTGTCTGCAAGCGCTGCCAACGGTAGGCTACCCGTAGACGCGAAGTATAGCTGCACAAATAGTCACGAGTAGTGCCAGCACTGCACGTAGCAGCTGACGCTGCCTTCCCCTCGCCCCTCACCGCCCCAACCCCTCGTAAACCTATCGTTCCCCACAAACTCCGCGCGATTCGTCGACAGGCAACAGAGGGAGGACTGAAGTGAGTGACGTAGCGCCGATGTAGTGGGAGAGGGGAAGAGAGTGAGTTAACTAGAAAAAAGTGTGGAGTGTGCTATCTGTGAAGAGATTGAAGTACCAGTTCATTGAAATTGAGTGGTTTGTTCACACTTCACTGAAGTGAAGCGTTCATTTGAACGACTCATTCACGAGCTCCCCATCACTAATACAGAGCGCTACGTGGCGTTACTAACATAAAAACCTAAACAGCCTACTTACATGTCTTGCGAATAAGGATTCGATAGTTTGAGAAGGGCCAAGCAGTACTTTCTATGTACGCCTGCATGACTACTCTCAATTAATACCCAAGTGCCTGACTTTTTAATTTAAGTTGTTCGCAATTATGGTCCCTAGGTATTCAGTTGAACTGAGAGGCCTTACATTAGAGTAATTCACCGTGTCACCGAAATTTAACGAATTACTTTCAGCACTCATGTGGATGACTCACACTTTTCGTCAGCTGTCACTTTTCTCTCCATACGGGTATCTTCTCTAAATCATATTTCAATTGATTTTGATCTTCTGATGACTTTACTACACGGCCGGCCAGAGTGGCCGAGCGGTTCTAGGCGCTACAGTCTGGAGCTGCGCCACCGCTACGGTCGCAGGTTCGAATCGTGCCTCGGAGATGGATGTGTGTGATGTCCTTAGGTTAGTTAGGTTTAAGTAGTTCTAAGTTCTAGGGGACTGATGACCTCAGTAGTTAAGTCCCATAGTGCTGAGAGCCATTTGAACCATTTTACTACACGGTAAACAACTGCGTCATCAGCAACAATATAAGTATGGTGCTCAAAACGTCTTCTAAATCGTTTGCATAGATTAGCAAGGGAAGAGGGCCAATAAGATTGCCTCGGGGAACGCCAGATATCATTTCCATTTTACTAGACGACTTTCCGTCAATTTTTGAATACGATGACCTTTCTGGCGGAAATCACGAAATCACTCGCAAAACGGAGGTGATGCTCTACGTGCAAGTGGTTTAATTGATGGATGGTGCCAAAAGCCTTCTGGAAATCTAGTAATATGTAATGTATTTGAGAGCCCATGTCAATAGCACTCATTCATTGCTTCGTGTGAATAAAGCGTCAGTTGTGATTCACAAGAATGGTATTTTCTGAATCTGTGACGTATTTCGATAGATTTCTTCGAGGTAATTCATAATATTCGAACGCAATACATGTTCCAAAATCCTACTGCAAATTGACGTCAGTGATACGAGTCTGTAATTCAGCTGATTAAACATATTTTCCTTTTTTGAGTATTGGCTTGACCGGAGTAAGTTTCCACTCTTTAGATACGAACCTATCCTCAAGTAAGCAGTTATATATGACTGCTATGTATGTAATATCAGTATACTCTGAAAGGAACATAACTGGTATACAGACTTGGCCGGCAGACATGCCTTCATTATGTGATTTCAGGTACTTTGCTACATCGAGGATATCGACTTCTAATTTTTGCAACTGCACTTCGCTAGAATGCCGGAATATTTATTTCTCCTTCTTTGGTGAAGGAATTTCAGAAAACCGTTCCCAGTAACTCCTCCTTAGTTGCAGTCACCGGTCCCAATACCATTGTTAATGCGCAGTAATGGTAATGATCTTGCCTTGGCGCTGGTACACTTTACATTAAAATCTCTTTCGATTCTCTGCCAGATCTCGAGACAGATTCGTGGTGGAAACTATTAAAAGCATCATACATTGAGGTAAGCACTAGAGTTCGAGGTTCTGTAAAAAATCACCATTCTTGTAGATTTTGCCTCCTTTTAAATCTTCCTACCTGTTTTCGTTGCTTCTGCAGGAGTCTTCTGTCCAGTTTTGTGTACCATGCGGGATCAGTCCGTCGTTTATAAAATTATTTTATAGAAATCTCTCAGTTGCTGTCAATACTACTTCTTTGAATACAAGACACGTCTAGTTTACATATACTTAACTGGTTTGTAAAGAGTGAAGACTGTCCCTTACGAGGGCGTCAAACGAATTTTTATCTACTTTTTTAGAAATAGATATTGAGAGCCATTCAGGATGCCAACGGCCCCAAATAACTAGTGCCCGAGAGGACAACTATTTTTCTATCGCCCGTGCAGGATCGTACTGCCTTGTGACATGCTTTGAGTCAGGCAGTGGGCAAGAACACAAGTATCAGCACCGACAACTCCACGATATCTGGAGCAGCACGGACTGTCAGCATTGTTGCAGCTTCCCTTGATGCTGTTGAAGAGAGAGGCACGTTGACATGGTGTGGCCAGAGGCAAAACTGGACGCAGGCGAGGCACAATGTCATCATTCTAGATGAGTCTCGGCTCTGCGTATATCACGTAAGACGTGTGCTTGTGGAAACCTCCGATTAGAACGAACGATGCCATTTTGCATTCGTTATCGTCATATGCGCCTAATACCTAGCGTGGTGGTATGGAGTAACACTGGATACACTACATGATTTACTGTGGTTTGCATAGTTTGTAATGTGGTTCAGTGGGCGCTATATTTGTGATATTTTGACGCCAGTGACTTTGCCTTAATGTTGCCCATGATTTACTGACCTACTTATATCGCTCCTGTCTAGGGCCTGTGTATCGTAAGAATGATTCATGTGTGCACAATGACAAATGGTCTGAAGCGGATTCTGTCGAGTACTTAGTTCTTATTTTCATCCACCACAGTACAGTAGCGGACAGAGACATTCAAGAAATAGGTCAGGATAATGTTTTTGCGAGTTGTTCTGTTTATTTCTTGAAGGTTTTTTTGTTTATTTATGTTTGTACAGTTTTGTATATGCTTTTTGTAGTGTGAATGATGCGTGAATGTGGTCTAAAGGCCGGCCGGAGTGGCCGAGCGGTTCTAGGCGCTACAGTCTGAAACCGCGCAACCGCTACGGTCGCAAGTTCGAATCCTGCCTCGGGCATGGATGTGTGTGATGTCCTTAGGTTAGGTAGGTTTAAGTAGTTCTGAGTTCTAGGGGACTGATGACCTCAGAAGTTAAGTCCAATAGTGCTCAGAGCCATTTGAACCATTTTTGTGGTGTAAAGTAAATATGTAGAGCATTGTTCTACTAATGAACGCTGTAGTGTGAGAAACTTTTAAGGCAGTGTGAATGCAGACGTCAGGGAATATTCTATCATAACATGTTAAGTAAGTTTATCGTAAAAGGAAAGCTATTTCGAGTGCAAATGAAAATAGTTGATAACGTAAAGTATAAACAAAATATCAGAAATTTAATATTTATTTCGGGAAAAAGTATAGTTCGAAAGTGTTTTATTTGTTGATTGGTTAGTCACGAAAAGCGCGGACTAACGCGGGACTATAATGTTTTTCTATTGGTCTTAAGGAAAACTGACCAATCAGAATGGAGTATTCTTCACCCGTCTGTTCTCTTGGAGATATAGAACGATTATAGCAGTCTAAAGTAGTCGTATCCCTGCCTTTGAATGGTACGGTCGTGTGAAGTATGAACTCCGAAGGAAGTTACAGTTTGCCGGTTTTAGTTGTACTACATGCCTCAAAAGTGCTTTAAAGTGCAGGCATATTTATTCCAGTGTGTTTTTTATAAAGTACTGATTTTTAAAGTAATTTTGGGTATGAGAAAAGACAGTAATTCCGCGTGGCATATTGAGCAGTTTGGTGACTAAAACCTTCAGTGCATTAGACACCGATAAACGAGCATTTTCATTTAACAACAATCCGTGCTTAGTAGCTGTTCAGGTTTCGGGAAATACGTTACTATAAACTTAATAACGTGAATGAAAGGGTTTCTGGATGACTGTGTTAGGATTATCACGGGCTTGGCAGTGAACTTTTTATTCTCGACTTCAGAATATACCGAAGTTTTGCCACTATTTCCAAAAATGGTTCAAATGGCTCTGAGCACTATGGGGCTTAACATCTGAGGTCATCAGTCCCCTAGAACTTAGAACTACTTAAACCTAACTAACAAAAGGATATCACATACATCCATGCCCGAGGCAGGATTCGAACCTGCGACCGTGGCGGTTGCGCGGTTCCAGACTGAAGCGCCTAGAACAGCTAGGCTACAACGCCAGTATTTCCATCTTTCATTCAAAATTAAGATCTTTTCCCGATTTATTGAACAGTTACGTTGTATGCAACCTGGTGCGAGTTGCAGTTCGATAGGTTTCCGCTCGACATTCCTACTGGCGATTTGCTGCAACGAGGTGCAGGTAAATGGATGAAAGGTACCGCCCATCGCACTACTTAGATACAGATGGTGTAAAACTTTTGGACTGGCTAGCACGTTCTCCACAGCTGTGACCCACTGAAGGTATCTGGTCATGGGTTTCTCAAAGACTGGCACACCATCACTCACCAGCCACTACGATTGATGAACCGTTGCACAGAGTCGAACTGACATGGATTGATGTACCTGTATCTGTCATAGTTCAGTTACAGTTGAAGCTATTGTTACCGTGAGAGGTGTCTGCTCTGAACTACATTTCGCAACGTGTGTGGCACCAAATCATCACCAATTTTGAATCATTTATTCTTCCTACAGTACTGTACACGCAGAATGAATAACATTTCGTTATTTGGTTTCATTTCTGGTGTTGTGATGTTGATGGTCAGCAATATACCATTTCAATATAATCTAGCTGTATAACATTCAAGCCGGCCGCGGTGGCCGTGCGGTTCTGGCGCTGCAGTCCGGAACCGCGGGGCTGCTACGGTCGCAGGTTCGAATCCTGCCTCGGGCATGGGTGTGTGTGATGTCCTTAGGTTAGTTAGGTTTAAGTAGTTCTAAGTTCTAGGGGACTTATGACCTAAGATGTTGAGTCCCATAGTGCTCAGAGCCATTTGAACCATTTTTATAACATTCAAACTTACACGCATTCCGAAAAGAAAAAAGGGTTTATGAAAAGAATGTAACTGAGAACGAATGCATAGGACGGGGACAGCAGAGGCAGGAAAGCGAGAGGAAGGAGACAGTCGAAGATGTACAGATGCTCGGCGGCTGCTGCGCAGTTTCTGGGTTTGTTGATAATCTGGGACGTTCCATAGCAAGGGGAGGACGGCAGCCACAGGTGGCCAGCCCAGCTGGTGTAGGCGTTGCGTTAAGTCTGCAGCTTGCAATACTATTCGCCCGACTGTCAGAGTTCCGTCTTGTGCTTATCTTTAACATTGCTGGTCCTCTCCTCTTCCTAATCTTCCTCTGCAGGTTAATCGCGGACCACCTTTACAAAGCTTATTCAGTGATATACTTCCACCAATACTCCTTTATTTGCTATTTTTTTCTGTCTACTACTCTACCTGTAATTACATATTTATCAGCTCCCCTCTCTACGATAACATAAAAAAGGTGAGTCGCTCGACCTTCTACCGCAGCTTGTCCCCTTGTGGTATGAGATCACTTCTACTGATGATCACTTACTTTATCTTGTGTTTGACGGTTCGTTAGTTACATGTTTCACGGAACGTTTGCACGGCTCGAAAATGTAGCTGGAATCGGGTTACAAGCTACAGAAGCACTTCACTTTTAGATGTGCGAGTAAATGCTGGTTTGTTACAGATTACTATGTAAATCTGCGAAAAATACGAGGGCGTGTTGAAAAATATATCACTGAATTTTATTATTCTGTTCTCAATATCGGTATACGTATTATGTATCATGTGTATTACTCCAACTCTTCCGCTCGTTAACGCAAGTTGTAACCTGCCGCTAGACGACTCCGAATTGTAGCGTGTAACATGACGGTAGTAACGTACCTACAGGTGACTAAAGTAATGGGATATTGATATGCAGATATACAGATGGCGATAGAATCACGCACCGGTACACAAGGTATAAAAGGGCAGTGCACTGGCTGAGCTGTCATTTGTTCTCAGGTGACTGATGTGAAAAGGTTTGTGACGAACTTATCAGTTAGGACAAGGCGGCGAAATCTGGCGTTAATGGACTGCGGCAGCAGACAACCGACACGAGTGCTTTTACTAACAGCAGCGTCTCTCCTGGGTTCTTGATCATATCGGTTGGACCATAGACTGGACAACCGTGGCCTAGTCAGATTGTAACTCCCCCCCCCCCCCCCCCCAACAGAAAAAAATATAATGTATATTCCATTCACAATTAGTGTACAAGATAAGTCCCAATTTCAGTTGGTATGAGCTGATGATAGAGCCCAAGTGTGGCACAGACGCCACGAAGCCATGAACCCAATTTGTGAACAAGGCACTGTAAGAGCTGGTGGTGGGCCCATAATCTACATTTACATCTACATCCATACTCCGCAAGCCACCTGACGGTGTGTGGCGGAGTGTACCTTGAGTACCTCTATCGGTTCCCCCTTATATTCCTGTCTCGTATTGTTCGTGGAAAGAAGGATTGTCGGTATGCTTCTGTGAGGGCTCTAATCTCTCTGATTTTATCCTCATGGTCTCTTCGCGAGATATACGTAGGAGGGAGCAATATACTGCTTGACTCTTCGGTGAAGGCATGTTCTCGAAACTTCAACAAAAGCCCGTACCGAGCTACTGAGCGTCTCTCCTGCAGAGTCTTCCACTGGAGTGTACCATCTCCGTAACGCTTTCGCGATTACTAAATGATCCTGTAACGAAGCGCGCTGCTCTCCGTTGGATCTTCTCTATCTCTTCTATCAACCCTATCTGGTACGGATCCCACACTGCTGAGCAGTATTCAAGCAGTGGGCGAACAAGCGTACTGTAACCTACTTCCTTTGTTTTCGGATTGCATTTCCTTAGGATTCTTCCAATGAATCTGTCTGGCATCTGCTTTACCGAAAATCAACTTTATATGATCATTCCATTTTAAATCACTCCTAATGCCTACTCCCAGATAATTTATGGAATTAACTGCTTCCAGTTGCTGACCTGCTATTTTGTAGCTAAATGATAAGGGATCTATCTTTCTGTGTATTCGCAGCAGATTACACTTGTCTACATTGAGATTGAATTGCTATTCCCTGCACCATGCGTCAATTCGCTGCAGATCCTCCTGCATTTCAGTACAATTTTCCATTGTTACAACCTCTAGATACACCACAGCATTATCTGCAAAAAGCCTCAGTGAACTTCCGATGTCATCCACAAGGTCATTCATGTATATTGTGAATAGCAACGGTCCTACGACACTCCCCTGCGGCACACCTGAAATCACTCTTACTTCGGAAGACTTCTCTCCATTCAGAATGACATGTTGCGTTCTGTTATCTAGGAACTCTTTAATCCAATCACACAGTTGGTCTGATAGTCCATATGCTCTTACTTTGCTCATTAAACGACTGTGGGGAACTGCATCGAACGCCTTGCGGAAGTCAAGAAACACGGCATCTACCTGTGAACCCGTGTCAATGGCCCTCTGAGTCTCTTGAACGAATAGCGCGAGCTAGGTTTCACACGACCGTCTTTTTCGAAACCCATGCTGATTCCTACAGAGTGGATTTCTAGTCTCCAGAAAAGTCATTATACTCGAACATAATACGTGTTCCAAAATTCTACAACTGATCGACGTTAGGGATATAGGTCTATAGTTCTACACATCTGTTCGACGTCCGTTCTTGAAAACGGGGATGACCTGTGCCCTTTTCCAATCCTTTGGAACGCTACGCTCTTCTAGAGACCTACGGTACACCGCTGCAAGTAGGGGGGGGGGGGGGGGGGGGGGCAAGTTCCTTCGCGTACTCTATGTAAAATCGAACTGGTATCCCATCAGGTCCAGCGGCCTTTCCTCCTTTGAGCGATTTTAATTGTTCCTCTATCCCTGTGTGGTCTATTTCGATATCTACCATTTTGTCATCTGTGCGACAATCTAGAGAATTAACTACAGTGCAGTCTTCCTCTGTGAAACAGCTTTGGAAAAAGACATTTAGTATTTCGGCCTTTAGTCTGTCATCCTCTGTTTCAGTACCATTTTGGTCAGAGAGTGTCTGGACATTATGTTTTGATCCAACTACCGCTTTGACATAAGACCAAAATTTCTTAGGATTTTCTGCAAAGTCAGTACATAGAACTTTACTTTCGAATTCATTGAACGCCTCTCGCATAGCCCTCCTCACACTACATTTCGCTTCGCGTAATTTTTGTTTGTCTGCAAGGCTTTGGCTATGTTTATGTTTGCTGTGAAGTTCCCTTTGCTTCCGCAGCAGTTTTCTAACTCGGTTGGTGTACCTCGGTGGCGCCGGCCGCTGGTGGCCGAGCGGTTCTGGCGCTACAGTCTGGAACCGCGCGACCGCTACGGTCGCAGGTTCGAATCCTGCCTCGGGCATGGATGTGTGTGTTGTCCTTAGGTTAGTTAGGTTTAAGTAGTTCTAAGTTCTAGGGGACTTATGACCTCAGCAGTTGAGTCCCATAGTGCTCAGAGCCATTTGAACCATTTTTGAACCACGGTGGCTCTTTTCCATCTCTTACGATCTTGCTTGGCACATACTCATCTAACGCATATTGTACGATGGTTTTGAACTTTGTCCACTGATCCTCAACGCTATCTGTACTTAAGACAAAACTTTTGTGTCGAGCCGTTAGGTACTCTGTAATGTGCTTTTTGTCACTTTTGCTAAACAGGAAAATCTTCCTACCTTTTTTAATATTTCTATTTACGGCTGAAATCATCGATGCAGTAACCGCTTATGATGGCTGATTCCCTGTTCTGCGTTAACTGTTACAAATAGTTCGGGTCTGTTTGTCACCAAAAGGTCTAATATGTTATCGCCACGAGTCCGTTCTCTGTTTAACTGCTCAAGGTAGTTTTCAGATAAAGCACTTAAAAAAATTTCACTGGATTCTTTGTCCCTGCCACCCGTTATGAACGTTTGAGTCTCCCAGTCTATATCCGGCAAATTAAAATCTCCACCCAGAACTATAACATGGTAGGGGAAATCTACTAGAAATATTTTCCCAATTATCCTTCAGGTGCTCAGCCACAACAGCTGCTGAGCCAGGGGGCCTATAGAGACATCCGATTACCATGTCTGAGCCTGCTTTAACCGTGACCTTCACCCAAATTATTTCACATTTCGGATCTCCGTCAATTTCCTTCGATACTATTGCACTTCTTATCGCTATAAACACGCCTCCCCCTTCACTGTCCAGCCTGTCTCTGCGGTATACATTCCAATGTGAGTTTAGGATTTCACTACTGTTTACGTCTGGTTTCAGCCAACTTTCTGTCCCTAGTACTATATGGTCGTTGTGACCTTTTATTAATGAGAGCAGTTCTGCGACCTTTCTGTAGACGCTCCTGCAGTTTACTATTAGTACATTAATATTGTTATTCCCTGTTGCATTTTGCCTACTCCTACCTTGCCGCGTCTCAGGAGGCGTTTTGTCGGGCCTAGGGAGGGACTTCTCTAACCTAAAAAACCCCCATGTGCACTCCACACGTACTCCGCTACCCTTGTAGCCGCTTCCGGCGTGTAGTGCACGCCTGACCTATTCAGGGGGACCCTACATTTCTCCACCCGTTAGCGGAGATCGAGAAATTTGCTCCCCAGGTCTCCGCAGAATCGTCTGAGCCTCTGGTTTAAGCCTTCCACTCGGCTCCAAACCAGAGGACCGCGATCGGTTCTGGGAACGATACTACAAATAGTTAGCTCTGATTCCACCCCGCGAGCGAGGCTTTCCGCCTTCACCAATTCCGCCAACCGCCTGTACGAACTGAGGATGACCTCTGAACCCAGACGGCAGGATTCATTGGTGCCGACATGAGCAACAATCGGCAGTCGGGTGCACCCAGTGCTCTATATCGCCACCGGCAGGGCCTCCTCCACATCTCGGATGAGACCCCCCGGCAAGCAGACAGAGTGAACACTTTCCTTCTTCCCCGACATTTCCGCTATATCCTTAAGAGGCTCCATCAGCCACCTAACGTTGGAGCTCCCAATAACTAATAAACCCCTCCCCCCATGTGCCTGCTCGGACCTTGCTGAAGGAGCGGCCACATGTCCACTCACAGGCAGAGCGGGCGATGCCACACGGCCAGCCTCCACATTTACCCTCCGCCTCGTGCGCCGCGAACGCCGCTGAACCCGCCACTCCCCTTGGGGAGTTGGTGGCCCAACCGCGCCCGGTACCCGCGGAGATGTCTCGACAGAAGGGACAGTGGGTGAAGCATGTAACACCTGGGGTGAACCATGCGACGCACCAGACTCCCCACTGCCGCTACACTCCGAGGCAGAAGCCTGAAGACGGCTGACCGCGGTCATCAGCACGTTCAGCTGTTTGCGAACAGTGGCCATCTCCTCCTGTGTCTGTACACAGCAGTCACACATCCTATCCATCCTAAGAAATCAACAATTTAGTGTAGAAAGTTAATCAACTTTTAACTAGACTGCTAATTCACTAAAGGCGGCTGATTGTTGACTAAACTGTGGTTGCTAGCCACATCTTGAAGAAAACAGTGAAAATAGCACTACCTGTCTCTGGACTGTATTGAAAACAAACACTAGCACTACTGGCACTATGACTGACTAAAGGGACTCTCTCTGACTGTATTCAAAACAAACACGAAATCTATGAAACACTATTACTAGCACTCGACAATTGAAGCTTCCTAAAAGCAAAAACACACGGAAGAAGAAGTGACAAGTAAGATATATACAGTAAATACTTAAATTAAGCAGACGTGAAGCAGACGGCAGTTACGACGACACTGACGCTACTGGCAATGGTGTGAGCTGTGTTTTTCTGGAATGGACTGGGTCCTCTGGATGTTCAACTACTTGGAGACAACTTACAGCCATTCACGGACGTCATATTCCCAAACAAAGATCGAATTTTTTTGGTTGACAGTGTGCCATGTCACCGGGACACAATTGTTCGCGATTTATTTGAGAACGTTCTTGACAATTCGAGTGAATAGTTTGGCCTCCCTGATCACCCGACATGTATCCTATCTAACATTTATGGGACATAATTGAGAGATCAGTTGGTGCACATAATCCTGAATGGGCAAAACTTTCGCAGTCATAGGCGGCTATAGAGGCAGCTTCCCTCAATATTTCTGCAGGGGACTTCCAACGTCTTCTTCATTGGATGCCACGTCGATTTCTTTGCCGGCAATAAGCATGTCCGACACGATATTAGGAGGTACTCCATGACTTTTGTCACCTCTGTGCATGTGAGTGCGTGAGAAACAGCGAGCTGTAATCGAAAGTACGAATTCGAAGAGTTTGTCCACACACGGAGCGCCCTCTCTCTCAAGGATGATAATACCAGACCACGTACGAGCGCTGCGACATCTGCAATACCGACGCTTTGGGTTGAGTGTCACCGATCATCCACCACACAGTAACGATATGGCCCCATCCGATTTTCATCTGTTTCCGAAACTTAAAAAACACCTTCGAGGCCTTTAATTTGACAGTGATGAATTGGTGCAAGCAGAGGTGACATTGTGGCCCTGTTAACAGTCAAACCTTTTTTTACTGACGGTATTAACAAACTGGTCTCTCGTTGGGAAAAATGCGTTCGTCGCCAGGGTGACTATGTTGAGAAACAAATATGTAGACGTGAAGAATAAAAATGCAGAATGTTAACAACATTTGTTTTATTAAAAAAGCATTAAGATTTTTCACATGAAATATTCGTATGCATAACTTCTCAGCACGCCGTCGTAATTAACGTTAGCAACGCCAAATATATGCTCTTTATTTTACATTAAGTAATACCGCAGCTATTTCGCATCAAAGGCACACGATCTAATAGTTTTGCCGCAACTTAATTCAGTCATATTTTAGTAAATGGTAACTTCAGAGGAAAGTGATGAAAGTAATTTTTTCGACTACCGTCGTCATGATGGTAAAGAGTACGTTAGCCAAACAGTCTTGTGAGTTCCACATGTAACAGCATTTTCTGCTCTAAATGGGAGGTACGTTAGTAGGATAGCATGCCCGGTGCAAGCCGAGATAACGATCTTACCACATTCAGTTTCATGTACCACATCCGGTGGCAGGTCACACACTTGGGCTCCTTGATGCCCCCACTCCTTCTCCCCTGGGGAACCACTAGGAATTGATCAAGGTCACCCTGGGGAATCACCCAGGCCGTTGTGCAACTGTATTCAAGGTCATGACGTAATTATATAATAGTCACGTGTTATAAAAACGACAGAACACCCATTCTCTCCCCTCTCCTCACCTGTCAACCCATCCCCTACCCTGATCTTTCCTTCCCTTCCCTTCCCTTCCCTTCCCTTCCCTTCCCTTCCCTTCCCTTCCCTTCCCTCTGGACCAATGATAACTGGGACACTTGAGTGAGACGAGCTATTCTGTAGCTGGACAACATAGGAAGAGCATGTGTTTATTTGTTAATAACAATATTACGTGACACCGGCAGAGACCACATCCAAGAAGATCTGTAAGCACCTTGTTACGTGATTTCCAATTTTTTCGTCAATTTTATTATTTTTACCGGTTTTTCCTGTTTTGCAACTGGGGAGGGCACTCTGAAGCTGGGGTGCATAAGGAGAGGTCGAGTCTATAATTTAACAACAAATTACATCACTCTAGGTCCATTTGTTAATAACAATTTAGTAGTATGTAGCACCAGCAGAGACCACACCTAGGTAGATAGGTGAGTACTCTCGTAATTCCATATTTTAGCGCATTTTACACATTTTGCCCCTTTTAGTATTTTGTCCAATGAGGCAAGATGCACTGTCTGCTCCTGACCTCATGATGCTCCCAGACAATCTCAACGCTGTAAGAGCCTGAATTAGATGCTAGCGATATTGAGACACACGTTCCCCACCTTCATCTTTTATTACTGGGGCACCTGAGTGCGTACCACAGGTTGTAGGTTGTGTGTTTTGTAAATCACAAATTAGGACACTACAGGTCTATTTGTTAATAACAAATTAATATTTTGAGACACCAACAGACAGCACACCCAGGCAGATATGTAATTATTCTCATATTTCCACAATTTTACCATATTACCAGAGTTGTGTGTGTCAACATTGTGTCACGACATCCCATCACCACGTAGCACATTGATGTCCATCGTGTCGTGTACATGTGACGATGCTCTCAGCATTGTCCACATTTATGTTCATTGCTAAGCCACCACTCCATTACTAGTGTGTGACGTCATGGTGTTCTAAACGAACACACTGGCAGAAATAGACGTCATGTCAATGACGTCATAGAGAGTTCTATAAGTACTACCGATTTCTTACCAAAGACATTGTATAAGAGATACCACACTACATAACAGCTTTGTGTGACGTCATAGAAAAATTCTGATGTCGCCAACCAAAGAATGGCGTGCTGTATTTGTAGCACAGCACTGAAAAATACGTAACAACCCCAGCGAAAATCACGTCGTCTGCAGAGTAGCCCGTCCCCTCAGACTGCGACGTGTGGCTGTGTAGTCGCAAACGTTGAATCTTATGGAGACAGTGTCAAGCAATGGTCCATAAATTTGCAGTATAATGCACACCTGTTTGGTGCCTAACACTGCTACTATATCAGTTGTGGATTATGGATCTCCCGCCCTCGTTCATAACGGCAAACACATCTCAAGACGTCGGTGAAAATATCAGTCTGGTGCCAATACACTTCGCTGTCCCAAAAATGGTTCAAATGGCTCTAAGCACTATGGGACTTAACATCTAAAGTCATCAGCCCCCTAGACTTACAATTACTTAAACCTAACTAACCTAAGGACATCACACACATCCATGCCCGAGGCAGGATTCGAACATGCTACAGTAGCAGCAGCGCGGTTCCGGACTGAAGCGGCTAGAACCGCTCGGCCACAGCGGCCGGCTACCGCTCCCCCCCCCCCCCCCCATATTCGCTGGATAATGCCAGTACGGTATGCAACTCATCGTACGTTCGTGATCACCAGATCACCTATTAAGCAGGTGAATTTTCCATAAATCCAGTAACTTAATGCCGGACTTGTTACTGATACTGCCAATCAACATACTCGAAAACACAACTGAAAACCGACATTCAAAATCAACGTAAGATAAGAGAAAATTGAGCGATCCTCTCTGTAGCACCGTTTTTTTGTGAGAGGCTCCTATACTGTGTGTGTGTGTGTGTGTGTGTGTGTGTGTGTGTGTGTGTGTGTGTGTGTGTGTGCGTGTGTGAGAGAGAGAGAGAGAGAGAGAGAGAGAGATTTTGTTCGGAATCATACATATGTAAGCAGTGGACAGTCAGTAAAATAGGCTTCTCTGGAACTTATCTTGCTGTACGTATAGCCCACATCCGTTAAACCAACATGGCAAGGGTCTTAGACTATCTATAAAATCTCGTAGTTTGTCGTAACACAACACGGCAAGCCTAAACATGTCACGCATGTGATAAATAACTATCGAATTGAAGACTGATCGTAGGTAACAGCATACTGACTAGCACTGTGTAGTGGGACCATGACACCTGAAAAGACGACGCTTCTGCGAGTTACTGCTGCGAGAGCATGTAAAGCTAGTTCGGAGTCTTGGTTCTAGAGGAGAAGACTGTGTCATGTGGAAATTCAACCATTCCAAAATAGATGCAAGTATAACTGTTTTGTGTAATCGACTTCCATGTTAAAACTATAGGCATACAGCACCTAGCTATTTTTAAGTATAGTCTCGAGATATGGTATTGGATCCTGCACTGGATTGCCCGTTCGCCCAACTTAAATCCCATCGAGCAAGTGTGATATGCGCTAGGGAAATGTACTCGTTCTACAGCACGTCCACATGTACCAACAACCATCCATCAGTTGTACCGCACTGGTGGAGGAATGGAATCCTTTACCACAAAAATATCACAAACTTATGGATGAGTATGGAAACATGTTGCTGAGTATGCATTGCTCTGGCAGTCAGCGTTAGTATCATAAAAGTGGTACAGAAACACTGAATTACGTCATAGCATGACAATATGACCACCAACAGCAAATGCCTTTTACTAACGATGATTATTCACTGTAGTAGCAAAAAACCATCGGGTATAGGTCATCATGGCGAGACTTCCCGTCACATGATCTTCTACATGTGATTGAATTCACACTATATAGCGTGTGCCGTGACGTGGACACCCAAGAGTCGTGGGATAGGGGCGTGGAGCCCAGCAACGACGAGGAACATGCATAATGCTCCTCGGCACACCAAAAATGGATACTCATCGGCCTGTATTTAATAAAGAACCAGCCCACATGTCTATACAAATGTGACATACAGCCTGACAACCGTACAGAACAACCTGATAACGCTGTCCTAGGATCGTCGTAGTATATGGATGACTTTCATACAGTTGTAAGTGGAACTAAGACGTGTTTTTTGATGAAATACTACGTATAATCTAGACTTAATCCTATCAGTATCAAGATGTTTAGATAACGCGCATTACCAAGTAGGATAGGAGGTACTTTATGCTCACCTGAATAAAATTAAAACAAAAACAAAATTCGTTAACTGTTGACTTGTATTGGAAACATGTTATTTTAAAGAGTTACTTATCTGAATGTAGCGTCGAGCACCTGAGAACACCTTTCAGAATACTCTTAGCAATATCAGTGCACGTTGAATAATGAGCACTTCCAACATCGTGATCACCACAAGAAGAATTAAGAAATTCGGATTTAGTTCATTCTTGTTAACTTTTTACTCTAAACATACTTTTTAAAGAGAAATTGATGTGCAAGTAACGGCATGAACCAGGAAATATTCAATACAACATTCGTTGGTGAAAGTGAGATCTGCTATTGAGAATTAAATTTTTGTATTAACTTTAACGAAAAAATATAAAATATGTATGGAATATGGTAGCAGAATCCTTAAAAAATATTTTTTTTCAAACTTCGGAATGGAAAATAACTGATTAGATTGCAATATTTTCAAGAGATAAGCAAAAAGTACCATCCCCACCCACTGGTATTGCGAGGGTTAACTCCTTAGTTCAACATTTACGCAACCACTGTAGTAGTCTTAAATGGCTCGGAATACATTTTTATACGAGCAAATTAAAATTGTAGACAGATAGATGATATCTTGTACAAGTCAAACCCCGTTAGTTGATTATCCATATTTATAACAAAAACATGTTAGTAGAGAATCCAGATGACAGCACTTTTACGAGAATACAACACGGCTAAGGGTAGAGTGGATGCGAGTTTATTTTCAGTGTGCATAGCGGCATACTAGAGAAGGAAATTCACTTTAGAGACACCTTACCCACTTTATAAAAAATGGTTCTAATGGCTCTGAGCACTATGGGACTTAACATCTATGGTCATCAGTCCCCTAGAACTTAGAACTACTTAAACCTAAGGACAGCACAACACCCAGTCATCACGAGGCAGAGAAAATCCCTGACCCTGCCGGGAATCGAACCCGGGAACCCGGGCTCGGGAAGCGAGAACGCTACCGCACGACCACGAGCTGCTGACCCACTTTATAGCAAGAGAGTAATTTTTTATTTTAATTATAATAACTCATGACGGTAAAATGTGAGACAGAATGGATACGGGAGGTCACAAGCAGACAGATATAGAAATCGAGATGACCTGAACGATTAATTTCAGACTATCCAGTCACATAGCGTTAAAGCAATGAGACACGAAGGAGAATCGACGCCGACGGCGCCTTAAACTATCCTTCGCCGACACACTTTCGCTCTCCACCAAGACACTTCATTGTATATGTCTCGGAATCAGTAAATTTGACAGAGTTGATACAGCCGGAGAGAACACTGTATGAAAAGGCTTAAGTACGATAAATGGGTTTAAAAATAGACAAACGCCAAGCAGTAATATTAGGAGTTAAGTCATGTATTATATATCAAACTAATGCTACACATGTTGCCCACAGAGTCCCTTTGTTTCGTCGTTTGTCAGCAAACTTCTCATGATTCGCTTGTAGTAACGTCAACACGCAATCAGTGTGTTTCGATTCTGAAATGATACCAGTTTATACTGTATCCAACTATTTTTTCGATTACAAATGCATATAACGTGCAACTAGTATGTATTGGCTTGGAGAATGCCACAGCGTTCAGAATAAAGTAACACTACCGTTCCCTCACACACGCGTAGAACTTTGGTAGTATGACAATTTCGTCTTACCTCTCTAATTGCCTTCGTCGTCGGTCGAGGGAAGGAATGGTGATACCTGCTGGAAACCAATTCGCAAACTGGCATAATTGTGTGTATACAGCAGAATAACGTCAACATACTACCTGCAAAAGCAATCCATTAACGTGTGTGTGTGTGTGTGTGTGTGTGTGCGTGTGTGTGTGTTTCTACCGTTGGTAATGGCACTTACAGTAGACATTTGGAGGACTTTGGAAGACTAAGTATATACCCTGGCTGGGTTGGGGCTCTGTATCGAAGTTGAATAGCACAAAAAAAAGAAAAACAACCTCTGTCTGGTCTTGGTTGGTTGATTTGGGAGGGGGGACCATATCTGCTCATGAAGGCATTAAGAGCATATTAATGTTTTTAGACGTACACATGCAAAAAAGTTGATAAACGTCAAAAATATAGAAAGGGTCAAAAATTCGGTAAATAATCTGGATATTAAATGTTCGTTCAGGAGATACCTGCATTTACGCGTCAGTGAAACAGCAGAACGATTCACACTAAGCCATCGGGCCACATCAGTTTGCGACTGTCCTGCTTCCGTTCTTTTGAAAGTCGCGAGTTCTATATGTTCTTATCTCGTGTTTTCTACTGAAAATCTCGTGCTTGTACTCTTGTTAACTTTACTATTACAGAGATCGCTAAAACTTTATTTATTTCTTTAATTATTGGTCCTGTGCGCAAAAAATAACTTACTTGCTCTTTCTGCTGCCACTGTTTGATCTGCTGCATTCCATTATTTAACAAAAACATAAAAATACCTATTATTCATGCTGAGTGCAATGCATGTTCTGTATGTGCGGCTCCTGCTGTTGCTGCTGCTGCTTACTACAACTACATATAATTCAAGAGAAAGGGTTTGGTCAAATCTAAACTCGATAAATGATAACCCAAACAAAAAACTACATTCTGAAAGCGATTCTTTCTCATTCAATTAACACAACGCTAGAAGCTCTTTGAACAATCGCCTCGTTTGTAAATCTGCCTCCAGTGGCATTAAAGCAATATTACAAATTAATCAAACTCTTGAGACAGACTGAAATACTTCTTAATTGAATACATAGTGAAACAATTCCCTGACAATTACAAAAGAAATCAATGACAAAAATCAATACTTAACCCAACAATGGTTTCCCTTAAGAATTCAACTCCTATCACACAAACCCTTTTCTTTAAATTAATAAGCGTGCTGCAAATTATAAAAAATATTAACTAAATACCAAATCCTGTGTCACTGCTGGCGGACACGGCAGTACGGCAGTACGGCAGCTCGGCGACGACCCCTCGCCAACACACGTGCGTACCAGAGCAGGCGGGCTCCTGCACTGGCTTCAAAACTGCCACTAGTTAATCCGCGCGCTGCGAAGCGCGACAACAATATCTCAGATTCCAGAGCTTGTGTATGTGCACTGTAGCCAACCTTTATATTCTAAGAGAGTATTGCCAAATCTCATAACCCCCAACCTCACTTTTGAAAATTTTGCGGGGTGATTCTTGCGTAACATATTGGCAAGGAACAAACAGTAAAATTTTTTTACAAAACGACGAAAAATTAGGCAAAGAGAAAAAATGTTACAATTTATATCCAGTGACTAAAAGTATATCTTGCTTAGCATCTAAGTACATTTTTTTATATGAAAATGTTGCTAGCCTAGTATGTATGTAATAAGAAAACATCAAACGAAATATAACAAGTTTCTTACATAAGTAGATAAAAAAGATCATATAAGTTTTAACATATGTGTAACAGTAACTACTTAAGCATGGAATAGTCTCCAATAAGCTAATATAACCTAATAACCAGTAAAAAATATTTTATTTTGTGCATTTGGGCACTTACTTTTCCATGACATTAATCAGTAGTGGCCTGACTACATGATATTTTATGTTTTTATGCTCGCAGTTCCCTCTGGTCAAAAGAAACCAGGTCTACATGTTTTAAGTGCAGCAGACTCAGGGACTTCATATCCACTGACAACCACACTAATATTCCCACATCCGTTAATTTATGGCGTAAGCAGACTCAGGGACTTCATATCCATGGACAAATACACCTGAAGTCAAATTTTCCTCTGGTGAGACAGTTTGACAACGTAGGCAGACTCAAGGACTTTGTGTCCACTGACAACTATACGTAACGTTCATTCTCCCAGGATGACACAGTTTGACAGTGTTGGCAGACTCAGGGACCTCATGTCCACTGACAACCACACGTCACTGCGTTATTGTGTAAGTACCTCCTGAAACTTATATAGTACAAGTCTGGGTCGAGTATTTCTCTATACTCAAAACGTCATATTTTATAGAAAATTGATTCTCCCTTTAAAATACGATATCTCTAATTACATAAATGAAGCAAGGAATAATATTATGTCATATAAACAGGCATGTGAGCTCTGAGCTCATTTAAATGTTTTCTTTAACTCTATTGCCGCAGCAATTACAGATTTGTGGCATATATCTCAAGTCATGAATAACGTGAGGCTCACCACACGGTAGAAAATTCAATTTTCTTTAAATTTCTCGCCACAGCAATCACCGATTTGTGGCTTGTATTTTCCAATTCAGTCATAATATGCGGCTCACCACACGGTGTCAAGTTAAATTTCTTACGATTAGTTTGGCCAATAACAGTGGCAAAGTTTTGAGTGTGACCACGAATCATTACAAATATGGCACCACACAAAAAAATATCATTTTAATTTCAAGGCATAAATCCTGTGCCGTAGAACTCTAATTACCAAAATTTTTACATTACTAGTGATGCTGAAGAAGAATCTTACAACATACGTTACAATAATTTTGTACATTTTGGTTGTAAAATATTTAAATAATCCTACAAATGGAAAAGTAATTCCATATTGATGCTATTATATATAATAAAAGTTACAGAATCATTTAGAAAAAGTCTAGCCAATGGCTTGCCAAATCAATTCATATATATGTACAAAATTTAGTGAATGATTACGTGACTTTGCGTCAGAATTTTTTACACTCTAATTACTAAGTTATACCAAATTTATAATTATCGGTCTGTAATGACTGTCAATTTTTCTGATGTCGAACGTAAATGTGTGTGGCATAGCGTCTAAATCGTTTTTATATGGAGTCCTCATTGTCTGTTTGGAGGCCTCCCTAGTCTTTGTATGAATCTGTGTGGCCATACATTGGACGGTCACAAACAACAAGAATAAGAATCATCCTACAAAGTACATAATAAAAAAATAGATTTACAAAATACAACACACAAAACCCCTCCATCTGTCCAGTACAAACTGAAAGAAACGGCTTATTCATCAAGGTGACAAGAAATAAATTTATGACATGACAAGAGAAAAATCATCACCTTACAATTAACCTCGTGCTGGAATCGGCACTGCATCACTAAATTACAATCATGAAATAGAAAACACAAGATAAATATTAAATTGACTTATGTTACACTACTATTTACACATTCATAAAATATGGCAGATACTCTCGCCTCCTGGCGTAAGAGTCATTTCGCTCTGGAAAGAGAAAAGAAATAATTTATGCAGAACATAATTATCTAGGTCATAGCTCGGTGTTTTTTGTCACGGCCGACTGTTTCTGGAACGTCTTTTTTCTCGCGACCCTTAACGGTAAGCTTGCTACGCTCCGATCTGAAAAAATCGTCTACTGCACAAAATTACGTCACGTTAAGTGCTTTCGTTTCTGCAATGGAGAAAACTTCCGTTGCGATCATGTTTCCTGTACGAAATGCAATAAATTCAACCTTAACAACAATAAGAAGAGAAACAACACCATCATTCTTACCATTCCACAATTTCATAGAGAAAAAAATATATTCTTGACACTCATTCATCACATAATTCAACACTTCGCTGTGTATTTGTATCAGAACACCTTTTATGACTCATAGCCATGTCTTAACTTTGCTGTGACTTAGATTTTAAGTAAGTGTGCACTCTACCTTAACATTACTGTCACTTAAATTTCACGCAAATGTATATAAGCTATATCTTCCTTCATAGAATACCATTATGGGTTTCTTCGTTTAGAAGTGTATCTTTCTTACCTTCTCTTGTTCTATAGATGTCTGCAAAGTGCTCCCTCATTGTGTCACACTAATCATGAGTGGTCCATAGATCCTAATACGCCTTACCTGGCAAACTAATAAACACGAAAAAACCACATGAATCATCACTCTTCAAACTATTTCATAAATCAGAAGTAGTGTCATTTCGAAGGTTTCCTAATTATACTACACTCCTGGAAATGGAAGAAAGAACACATTGACACCGGTGTGTCAGACCCACCATACTTGCTCCGGACACTGCGAGAGGGCTGTACAAGCAATGATCACACGCACGGCACAGCGGACACACCAGGAACCGCGGTGTTGGCCGTCGAATGGCGCTAGCTGCGCAGCATTTGTGCACCGCCGCCGTCAGTGTCAGCCAGTTTGCCGTGGCATACGGAGCTCCATCGCAGTCTTTAACACTGGTAGCATGCCGCGACAGCGTGGACGTGAACCGTATGTCCAGTTGACAGACTTTGAGCGAGGGCGTATAGTGGGCATGCGGGAGGCCGGGTGGACGTACCGCCGAATTGCTCAACACGTGGGGCGTGAGGTCTCCACAGTACATCGATGTTGTCGCCAGTGGTTGGCGGAAGGTGCACGTGCCCGTCGACCTGGGACCGGACCGCAACTACGCACGGATGCACGCCAAGACCGTAGGATCCTACGCAGTGCCGTAGGGGACCGCACCGCCACTTCCCAGCAAATTAGGGACACTGTTGCTCCTGGGGTATCGGCGAGGACCATTCGCAACCGTCTCCATGAAGCTGAGCTACGGTCCCGCACACCGTTAGGCCGTCTTCCGCTCACGTCCCAGCATCGTGCTGCCCGCCTCCAGTGGTGTCGCGACAGGCGTGAATGGAGGGACGAATGGAGACGTGTCGTCTTCAGCGATGAGAGTCGCTTCTGCCTTGGTGCCAATGATGGTCGTATGCGTGTTTGGCGCCGTGCAGGTGAGCGCCACAATCAGGACTGCATACGACCGAGGCACACAGGGCCAACACCCGGCATCATGGTGTGGGGAGCGATCTCCTACACTGGCCGTACACCACTGGTGATCGTCGAGGGGACACTGAATAGTGCACGGTACATCCAAACCGTCATCGAACCCATCGTTCTACCATTCCTAGACCGGCAAGGGAACTTGCTGTTCCAACAGGACAATGCACGTCCGCATGTATGCCGTGCCACCCAACGTGCTCTAGAAGGTGTAAGTCAACTACCCTGGCCAGCAAGATCTCCGGATCTGTCCCCCATTGAGCATGTTTGGGACTGGATGAAGCGTCGTCTCACGCGGTCTGCACGTCCAGCACGAACGCTGGTCCAACTGAGGCGCCAGGTGCAAATGGCATGGCAAGCCGTTCCACAGGACTACATCCAGAATCTCTACGATCGTCTCCATGGGAGAATAGCAGCCTGCATTGCTGCGTAAGGTGGATATACACTGTACTAGTGCCGACATTGTGCATGCTCTGTTGCCTGTGTCTATGTGCCTGTGGTTCTGTCAGTGTGATCATGTGATGTATCTGACCCCAGGAATGTGTCAATAAAGTTCCCCTTCCTGGGACAATGAATTCACGGTGTTCTTATTTCAATTTCCAGGAGTGTATTACCCAGCAATTATATCTTCTCAATTCAGAGCCACTTTTACACTATATTTTACCGGAAGATAGTCAACACTTTCTGTTATTTCATGTTATTTCTCCCTAAAAACGTACATAGTTATTTCTTGCACTTTCCTTCAAATAAGTCACGAAAATTTCATTCTTTCAGTGAACAATCGCAAGATGTCAACAGCTGGTATAATCCTCTCGTCAGAAATGTCCTTTGCAAAGTTCTCATTCTCTCAAACAATACAAGTCGTTCATAATCATTCATTCTTGGTCTTTCATGCAGGATAGATTGACAATAAAAGATTAATAGATAAACAGGTTAGTCAAAGATTATGAAACAGTACCGAAAACTAAAATCGGAAGAATATACTGTAACGGCTGGGGCACCTATGCTTGCCAAATATATATTTACTAAAGATCAGTAAACCCCCTAGGGCCTTATTCCTTGAAAATTTTAATGTGTGATAAGTGGTGAAGACCTCGCGATTTATGTGTTCGTATTGTCTCAACTTCCACAGCGTTTGTGTGTGCAATGCGTCGTATACGGAAGGGTCCTTCATACACCATGAAAAGCTTCCTACTCAAATATTTTACCTTATGAGATAGTCGATGTGATCTAAGCAATACCGTTTGACCTACCAGTAAATTCTTGATGTTGACTCGTGGATTATGCAGTTTCTTCCTTCTGTCTGCAGCTTTCTTGATGTTCTGTAATGCTATACTTACCACTTCATGGTGGTTGTTTATTTTTCAACACAAGCAGTGGGGGCAGGTTAGTGGAATTATTAGGTAGTTCATTAATAATGTTTTGGAAACCAGATAAATGTACGTCCCAGTTTCTATGTTGGCGATGGCAGTACAATCTGCAAAGTTTAGCTAACTCCTTCACGATATGTTCTGATGGGTTACATGATGGCATTAAACGTGATGTAAATACTGGTTTAATTTTCCTGCATCGCAAGGTTTTCAGCCAACTGTTGGAACGGAATTGTGGGCCATTGTCACAAATCACCTTGTCAATGTGCCCTACTTCCTTCAAGAAATTCTTGACAAATGCTGTGGAAACTGATTCTGCTGTAGCTTTTCGTAAAGGAGTGAATGAGACAAATTTCGAAGTAAGCTCAACAGCTACGAAAACATATGAATGGCCTTGTCTAGAACTTATTACTGGTCCGAAGATGTCCACGGCAGCCATCTCTTTTAATTTGACTGGGATGATTGGAAATAGTGGTGTTCTGTGTGTCACTGTTGGTGGTTTTCCTTTCTACCATAACTTGCATATTGCCAGGACTTTACGGATTCTCTTTTCCATATTGTAAAAATAGCATGTGTCTCGTAATTTTTGAAAACATTTCTTCGCACCAAAGTGGGCATAACTGAGATGTGTGTGCAAATGAGTTTATTTACAAGTTCGTCTGGTATGCATAAAACCCAAGAAGGACTGTCAGGACGTCTGCGTCTGAATAAGATGTTATCACGTATGATATAAAACTATCTTATAGCAGGATGTGACTTACTCTCCCACTTCCTTTTTATATCCTTCCAAACCGAATCCTTTTCTTGTTCACGAGCAATGTCACTTAATGAGGATGAAATGAAATTTTCAAAGCAACCTTCTGCATGTAGAGTAAGCTGTAATTATTTTCTAGGCAATCTTCCTCGTTACTTTCAGCTAAACCAAGAGTTGCTCGTGAAAGCGCATCAGCAATGATGTTTTGTGAACCTGGAATATATATATTACAGTGAAGTTAAATTCCTGAAGAAACAAAGCCCAACGTTTTAAACGGTCGTGATTTAATTTGGCTGACATGAGAAATTGTAACGCCCGATGGTCGGTGTATACTTTTGTGTGCTTGTCTTGCAGATAGTAACGAAATTTATCAAACGCCCATACTAAGGATAATGCTTCCAGCTCCGTGACTGAATAGTTGCGCTCTGATTTTGTTAATACTCGACTGGCAAAAGCTGTACTTTTGTGAGTAAGAATTCCATTTTCAACAGCTTCTTGGAACAAATGGACACCAAGCCCAGATCTTGAACTACCTGTCGAAAGGCAAAAATCAAGGGATAAATCAGGATGTGACAATATAGGTGCATTCAGTAGTGCAGTTTTCAAATCGTGGTAGTCTGTTTGAGCAACATGATCTCAGTCCCAAACTGTGTTCTTACCTGTTAGTTGAGATAATCTAGGTGTTGACAAGCTTTGTAGGCTAATAAAACGACGATAAAAATTTATTAGTCCCAAAAATCCTCTTAATTGTCGCTTGTTTGTTGGTAGGGGCATTTCTTTGATTGCATTTAATTTTTCTGGATCAGGAGAATGCCTTTTGTTGTAACAATGTGGCCAAGAAATTTGATTTGTGTTCTACCGAAGTCCGATATTTCTAAATTGATTGTAATGCCATGTTCCCGAAATGTTCGTAATAATTCACTTAATACTTGGTTGTGTTTTGATCATGAATTTTCTGCGATCAAAATGTCGTCAACATAAGTGGTGATCCTGTCTTTTAAGTGTGTCGGTAAAATTGTATTCAAACCACGGATAAATGCAGCTGACGAATCGTTGAGACCAAATGGCAATTTTCGAAATTGGTAACAGTTTTCAAAACATAGGAAAGCTGTGTATTTCCTACACCTCGGATTTAGTTCTATTTGCCAAAAACTACTTCGTAAATCCAAAGATGACATCACCTTCACTCCATGGAATTTTTGCGATAGTTCATCTAGTGTCTGTGGTCTATCGGTTTCAGGTTGGATTACTGTGTTAATTTGTCTGGAATCAAGAACCAGTCTAATGGAATTATCCCTTTTCTTAACCACGTGTAATGGGCTATTATATGAACTCACAGCAGGTTCGATGATTCCCTGCTCTAACATGGATTGTATTTCCTGTTTCACTTTGTCTCTGTATGTCAATGGGATGACGTATGGTGGTACAAAAAATTTATTATGTTCCTTGACCCTGAATTCATAAAGAAAGTTACGTATTGTTCCTGTCTTGTGAGAAAAAACTTCACAATTTGTTTGTAATATTTCAAATAACTCATCATTTCCTACATTAGGATCCACTTCGTCTCGGTAAATATTCCTTTTCATTAATTGTTCTGTACTAATGGGTTGTTCTGTTTCACAGTAAAACGTAGTGATGTTATCTGTGCAACTATTAGACAAATTCAGTGATTGTTGTGTCTCAAGCGGAAAGAGAAAACGCAGATAATTCACTTCCTCATCCTCCTTTGTTAGCCATCCTTGAAATTTAGGCGTGACTAACATTTGATTTACTCGTAACATGACTTCTGCATTACTAAAGTTTAACATTGCTTTATATTCACGTAGGAATTCCACACCCAAAATCATTTCTGTTGATAAAAGAGGGACTACTAAGAAATTTGCAGAAGACTCGTGTCCTTGACACCTGAAAACTAAAGAAGTCTGATTGCGTACGTCTACACTCCTTCCTTGAATGACTTCCTTTAATTTGGTCTTTAATAATGGCAAGGTTGGACAAACAGATGCCTGTTCACACTTCTTAAACATTGTCTCGCTAACTACATTCACAGGGCTGCCAGAATCAAGTACAGCTGAAAGTAGAGTATTTCCAACCGAGATTTTTATAATTGGATGAGCATACATAATTTCGTTGTTATCATTTTCTTGTGATAATGTGTCTCTAATGTCCTCCAATCCAACAAAGTTAACATAATTTGTGTATCGGCTTTCCGCCGCTACAAATGGTTCGTTTGTAGTCCTTGTTGCTAGTCATTGTTGTGCCTGCTGGTATTGCCGCGAATTATTGCTTGGATTGGGTGGTCTGATTTCTACATTGTCGCCACGCTCTAAATTGGAATTTCTGCGATCCTGCCAATTTTGATTTGTCCCCTCATCATAACTGTTTTGGTTCTCATAATTGTTATGACTATAATTATCACGCGGGCTCGATGCTCCGTATTCTGCATGAGCACCGCGTTCCGAATTGTAATTTGCGTGTCCACGCCAATTTCGGTTGGCCATACCGCGACCATTCCTTCTAAAATAATTTTCATTTCCATAACGCCTTTGCTCTCATGGTCCGCGATCTCTATTACTGTACTGAAAGTTCCTATGATCATAAAAATCATTTCTCTGGCGTCTATGATCTGCGTTATACGGTTGATGCCGCATATCACGGCCGGCCGAAGTGGCCGTGCGGTTAAAGGCGCTGCAGTCTGGAACCGCAGGACCGCTACGGTCGCAGGTTCGAATCCTGCCTCGGGCATGGATGTTTGTGATGTCCTTAGGTTAGTTAGGTTTAACTAGTTCTAAGTTCTAGGGGACTAATGACCTCAGCAGTTGAGTCCCATAGTGCTCAGAGCCATTTGAACCATTTTTGAGCCGCATATCACGTCTATCTTCTTCCGCCCTGTACGCGTGAGGTTTGTCCGAGTTCCATACGCGTTTACGGTCACCCCGCGGATTATTATTTTCCCAATACTGATTACTATAATCTCTTTGTGTGTTTTCATAGTTGTCAAATTCTAATTCTTGCAAAAGAGCTTGGAATGCCTCCAAGTCATCTTTGGACCTACCTGCCAAAATTATGTGGCGCAATCTGATCGGCAGTTTTGTCAAACAGATACGAATTAATTCCGACTGACTGTACGGATTCGTTAAATATCTGTTCATGCGCATCATGTTTTCAAAATATTGCACTGGAGTTGAAAATTTCGACTGTTCATAACTTTGCATCATAATGATGTAATGTGTTATACGATGTTGTGTAGTCTCTGACCAGTAAGCAGATAAGAATGCGTGATAAAAATCACCATATGTGTGACATTCACGTACTATTGAGCGCATTCTTGTTGCAGGCCCTCCTTCAAGATAACTGCAAATGAACTCCAGTTTGTGGCCAATTGGCCGTGTTGGTGGTAAAGAATAGTCAAATTGTTGTAACCACTCTCGAGGGTGGATATCGTGACTAGCATTCCGAAAAATTTTAAATTTCCTAACTGTGAGCAAATGCTTATAGTCAAACTCGTCATTTTTCTTAGCGGATGAGTTTTCTTTTACATGATGACTCACGTTTCCTTCATTACGTCCCGCAAACGTGTCATATTCACGAGAAAAGTGGTCGGTATTTCCATAATTAACGCGCTCATTGTCGTTACCAATTTGGTAATTATTGGATCTACCAGTGTCATTGCTGCGATCGATCTTTTCTTCGATGCTGGCAAGCTGTTCCTGTATATTTTTTACGTCACGTTTGTTTTGCTGATTAATTGTCATCTGCCCTTGTTTAAAACGTTGCAGAGACTGAAATTCTTCGGTATCCGCGATCGGTACCGGCTGAGTGTCATCTGACCTCGTATCTAACCCGCTACTCAGTTCCGTCACTTTCATGGATAATTCATCTACCTGTTTAGCTACTGTCGTTAATTGAGTTTCTATCTTTGAAACTTCATTGGTGGTCTGTAACTGCAATGACTCAACATTTTTCGCTAATTCCTCTACTTGCAGTTCTTGTTGTGACGTCTGTCGTTTCACTTCAACATTATCAACATTTTGTACGTGATCAAGTCGGGATACAAGATTGTTAATATCTGATTTGAATTCTTCACGTAGCTGACTTTTCAACTGACTGGTCATTTCTTCAAATTTACTATTTAAATGGTCATTCACCTCACCCTGAAACAACGTGAGATTCTCATTAATTTCGTCCTGAAGTGATTTGAAATTCTTTGCATTATTGTTGTTAAATTCAGTGACTTTACTCTCCTGTCTGTCATTAAATTCGGTGAGTTTACTCTCCTGTCTGTTATTAAATTCAGTGAGTTTACTCAGTAATAATTGTAAAACATCATTACTGGGGGCAGGGAGTACAACGTTACTCTTCTCTGTTAAAGCAGAAGCAGTACCCGCATTGCAAAATTACTCCGCTCTCTCAGAGTGGCAACCACACCTGAATTTCCACCGAAAATGGGGAAAACAAAATTACTCTGCACTTTAGAGGCGGAAGCAACGCTGGAATTTCTCATAACGAGTTCGGTTTGCGTCACTGTATTCTCACGTCCTAAGTTGCGTGTAGCACACAGTTGTTCATCATGCATTGTTGGCAAATGATCGCCTACATTCCGATTCTCCGTTGTATTGTTCGAAAATTCCCGGATCTCAATATTCTCAAAAGAATTTTCTACTCCCTGTTCCGAATTTTCGGAAACTGCGTTTGAAACCGCTCCTACATTCATGTTCGCCACCGTATCTACGTTCGTGTTTGCAGTAGCATCTGCATTATTTTCCATTTTCTTTTGTGCTCTCGTCCTCATTGTCGCAATACGAACGAAAACATGTCACTAAAATACACCGCTATCCTAAAAATTCCACTGTTCAATCAACTATTACACAATGCACCAACAAATTCAAAGACAAAACTGCTGTTAATACAAAGCAGTGCGCAAGAGATCAAAATGCTGTGCCTCCACTAATAATTACTGTTGCGTAAGCTTGCAGTTGGCAGTAGAAAGACGAAGCATATCTAACTACGATTCATCCAAAAAAAAAACGTATCCTGGTTGGCATGTCGCCAGGTCAAAGTCGCGAGCTCTATATGTTCTTATCTCGTGTTTTCTACTGAAAATCTCGTGCTTGTACTCTTGTTAACTTTACTATTACAGAGATCGCCTAAACTTTATTTTTTTTATTATTGGTCCTGTGCGCAACAAATAACTTACTTGGTCTTTCTGCTGCCACTGTTTGATCTGCTGCATTCCATTATATAACAAAAACACAAAAAAACCTATTATTCACGCTGAGTGCAATGCATGTTCTGTATGGCGGCTCCTGGTGTTGCTGCGGCTGCTGCTACTTACTACAGCTACATATAATTCAAGAGAAAGGGTTTGGTCAAATCTAAACTCGATAAATGATAACCTAAGCAAAAAACTATATTCTGAAAGCGATTCTTTCTCATTCAATTAACAAAACGCTAGAAGCTCTTTGAACAATCGTTTCGTTTGTAAATCTGCTTCCAGTGGCATTAAAGCAATATTACAAATTAATCAAACTCTTGAGACAGACTGAAATACTTCTTAATTGAATACATAGTGAAACAATTCCCTGACAATTACAAAAGAAATCAATGACAAAATGTAACAATGGTTTCCCTTAAGAATTCAACTCCTATCATTATCTGTCCGCAGCTCGTGGTTCCCAGGTTCGATTCCCGGCGGGGTCAGGGATTTTCTCTGCCTCGTGATGACTGGGTGTTTTGTGATGTCCTTAGGCTAGTTAGGTTTAAGTAGTTCTAAGTTCTAGGGGACTGATGACCATAGCTGTTAAGTCCCATAGTGCTCAGAGCCATTTTTTTTGAACATTATCAAAATTACCGTCTGCTGCTACGCATATACACAAACCCTTTTCTTTAAATTAATAAGCGCGCTGCAAATTATAAAAAATATCAACTAAATACCAAATACTGTGTCACTGCTGGCGGACACGGCAGTACGGCAGCTCGGCGACGACCCCTCGCCCAACACACGTGCGCACCAGAGCAGGCGGGCTCCTGCGCTGGCTTCAAAACTGCCACTAGTTAATCCGTGCGCTGCGAAGCGCGACAACAATATCTTAGATTCCAGAGCTTGTGTATGCTCGCTGTAGCCAACCTTTACATCCTAAGAGAGTATTGCCAACTCTCACTTTCTATTGCCATCCACCGTAGAGAGTCTGGTAGTCAGTTTCTCTGTGCCATACTACACCGTCTGTGACTGCGTACTGACGTACGCAGCAGATCAGAGTGTCTGGAGGTATGTCTTGGATGTTTAGCTAGAAAGCTCTGTATGAGTGGTCTATTACAACCACTACACAATCTGTCTCCAAATTGGCCGAGATCTGTGCTCAAGATTGAGAGAAAGTGAACTCGTTATAGATCAGTTGGAATAAATTAAAGCAACATACCGTTATTTTACCGTCCTGTGTCTTATTCACGATATAAACGTACAAAATGTCATCCATACGTCCGTACAATCCCGTTCTCCACGGAAGATGGCATCCTGGACAACGGAAAATCGTGCCAAAGATGACGTAACGCCATCTAGCAAACGATGCGATGTTTACCGGGTAGTCCCACATCCACAATCGCTGTGTACACAGTCACAGACGGTGCACTATGGCACAGAGAAGATGCTTACCAGACTGTCTGCGGTGGACGGCCATAGAAAGAACGGAAGCAGGACAGTCGCAAACTGATGTGTGAATCGTTCTGTTGTTTCTCGGACGTGCCGACAATTTATAGAGACCAAAACTGTATCCCGAAGACCAGGGCAGGACTGACCGCATGTGACTTCAGACGAGAGGACCGTCATTTGGCTTTAAGGGCACGACAGTAACGCCTTAATACTGCACAGTAACTGGCATGTGAGCTCGCAGCATCCGCTGAAGGTACTGTATGGAGTCAAACGGTGTGCAGAAGGCTTCGGCAGAGTGGCCTTTATAGTCGGAGATCTGCTGTATGTCTACCTCTGACGCGTCTTCACAGAAGAGAACGTCTAGGGTGGAGTAATGAACACGCCAAATGGGCGGTCGAAGAATGGGCCAATGTTGTTCTCACAGATATATCTCAATTTAGCCTGGGGAGTGGTTCTCGATGGCTTTGCACCTGGAGGGAACGCGAAACACAGTTTCGGGGCCCAAACAATGTGGAAAGAGACCGATATCGAAGAGCATCCCTAATGGCGTTGGCAGGGATTATGTTTACCACTCGAACCCCTATTCATGAAATTGTACAGGTGAATCGGCAGGGTTTAACTGCTGTCAGGTATCGTGACGTGATCTTGGGACCTCATTTGCTGTTGATGCGAGGTACTGTTGGCCCAGACTTCGTACTGATACACGATAATACTCGACCTTACAGAGGACGGGTGGTTGATGTTTTCTTGGGAACGGAAGATATTGCACGCATGGCTCGGCCTGCTCGCTCTCCCGATTTGAATCCCACAGAGCATATCTGGGATGTAGTGGGGAGACGGCTTGTATCACGCCAGCGTCCACCGACCACTCACCAAGACTGTGAGCAGCTCTACAGGAAGAATGGTTGTTATTGCCTCAACATGAGTCTGATGGCAGCATCCACAGCATGCCCTTTCGTTGACAGGCTCACGTTAACTAGTTGTCTCAATGTGTGTCCAAATCCGTTAAGTTGGAAAACACGAGAACATTTTTGTCTACCGTTATACATGTTGTAGTTGTTTACGTACTGAATTATTTGCGTTGTTTTTTTACTTTACCGTCATCTGTTTATACTGTAATGTGGCGAAATAAAAGCAAGCTTGCAAAATTTCCATTTGTTGCTTTAATTTTTGACACCAGTGTATATATACAGAGGGAGGGAGAGACATGGCGTTACAGATAAAGGTGGGAAACAAAAATCATTATGCAGATGATGTAACAGGTTGAGGGGAGTAGTGACGAGTAAATATAAGAGTGGCAGTGACAGCACCTTTGCATTACTAGTGGAACGATGGTGCATTCTGAAGAGACAGGATGAAATTACCATACTCCCATTAGTTCTATGTGAGTGTGTGTGAGAGAACGGTATTATTATTTTATTCTGAATGCTCTGGCATTTTGCAACCCAAATACATTTTAGTTGCAAGCCATATATCTTGGAATAGTAAAAAACAGTTAGATGCAGTTTAAAGTTGTATCATTTTAGAATCGAGACACATTGATTGCATATCGGTATTGCTATAGGCGAATCATGAGAAGTTTGCTGATAAAGTATAAAAAAGGACTCTATATGCAACGTGGGTAACACAAGTTTTAGCTACAGGTCTCAGATTAGCTCCTAATACAACTGCTTGATGTTTGCTAATTTTTAACCCCACTTATCGTACATTTACTCTTTTTGTCGAAAGTTCTCTCCGGCTGTTTCAGTTGTGCTTTCGAAACATATATAATGGCGTGTTTTCGTGGTGAGTGAAGCGTGTTTGGTAAGGATGGTTTAAGGCGCCGTCGGCGTGGATATTGCTTTGTATCCTAGCGCTACAGCGCTGTGGAGAGAGAGTGTAAACTTAATCATCAGGGTCGTCACGATAGCTACATCTGTCTGCTTGTGAGCTCCAGCGTTATTATAATTTAAATAAACAACTACTTCCTTGCTGTAAAGTGGGCAGGGTATCTTTAAAATGAAGTACCTCCATTAATATGCCGTCATGTATATAGAGAATGAAGCCGCATCCACCCTACCATTGGCCTTGGAGTATTCACATAAATGAGTGTAATTACAACCACACTTACAGCTTATCACCGAAAGCACCGTCATCTGGACTCTTTACTCATATGTTTTCGATATCAATATGGATAATCGTCTAACTGTGTTTGACGTGTGCAAAATATAACTATCTGTCTACAATATTAATTAGGGACTCTGTTACGCAAATTCGTGCCGTTGTTGCGATCTCGTATATAAAAAAAAATTGTTTGAGTCGTTTACTAGTTAGCACACTGGACTCGCGTCGGGAAGTTGACAGTTCAAACCTGCGTCCGGCCATCCTGATTTAAGTTTTCCGTGGTTTCCCAAAATCGCTTAAGGCAAATGCCGGGATAGTTCCTTCGAAAGGGCAGAGTCGCTTGCCTTTTCCATCCTTACCCAATCCTAGCTTGTGCTCCGTCTCTAGTCACCTCGTTATCGACGGGACGTTAAACACTAATTCCCTCCTCCTGAGTCGTTTACTACTACTACATAGATCGCATAAGCGTTGTATTACAGACTTAAGTCTAGAGTATGGGTATTATTTTGTCAAAATACGAACGAAACAATACGTTGGTGTGCTACCTGGCTGGAAAAGGAGTACCCACGTTAGTTTTAAAAGCAGAACTGTTGGGGGTATTAGGGGTATTATAGTTCTGATTGGCCCAGGAAGAAAAGTTGGTGGTGAGGGATATGCTTGGCGCTTTAACTGTTAGCAGCGATTATACACAAACACGTCGGTGAGTTACGATAGGTTTTGCTGTGGTGGGATAGTTTCTTCCTAGAATGACTGAGTGTCATTTGTGCCAGCTACCATATAAGAGGTGATTACAGATACTCTGTGCAAATTTCTCTACGACTCCTGGGGAGTTGTGGGACACTCCAGTTCGCGATCTGGTGATCACGATCGTACGACCAGTTGCATATCGGACCCGCATTATCCATCGAATACCGGGGGGAGAACGGTGTGTGTTGCACCAGTCTATGTAATTTCCACCTACAGCTTGGGATCTGTTCGCCGATATTAACGAAGCTGGGGGATCCCTCATTCGGAACTGCAGCAATGTCAGGCGCTAGACCAGCGGGCTTACATCGCAACATTGCCGGACTCTGTGTGACAGCAAGCATCGGCGTTCGTGTCTACACACACAGCTATCCTGCAGACGACAAGATTTTCGTTGGAGTTGTTACAGATACTGAACAGCTCTCTAGAGGTGCACTTCGCAGCACAGCGCTGAAAATTCAGTACCTTTGACTGGAGGTATCAGAATTTTACTATGACGTCAGATAATCTAGTAATGTAGTCTGGCATCTCATATACGATATCGCTGGTTAGAATCGGTAGTGCTTATAGAATTCTCTGTGATGTCATCGACACTACGTACTATTTCTGTCAGTGTGTTCGTTTCGGATAGTACGACGTCACACACTATTAATAGTGTGGTGGCTTAGCAATGGTACATAAATGTGGATTTCTCGATTTGCTGTAGGATTTTGGAACGTATACTGTGTTCGAACACCATGAAGTACCTCGAAGAAAACGATTTATTGACACATAGTCAACACGGGTTCAGAAAATATAGTTTTTGTGAAACACAACTAGCTCTTTATACTCATGAAGTAATGAGTGATATCGACAGGGGATGTCAAATTGACTCCATATTTTCAGATTTCCAGAAGGCTTTCGATACCGTTCCTCACAAGCGTCTTCAAGCCAAATTGCGTGCCTACGGAGTATTGCCTCAGTTGTGCGACTGGATTCGTGATTTGCTCTCAGAAAGGTCACAGTTCGTAGTAATAGACGGAGAGTCATCGAGTAAAACAGAAGTAATATCCGGCGTTCCTCAAGGAAGTGTTATAGGCCCTCTAATGTTCTGATCTATATTAACGACATAGGAGACAATCTGACTAGACGTCGTAGATTGTTTGCTGATGATGCTGTCGTTTACCGTCTTGTAAAATTATCAGATGATCAAAACAAATTGCAAAATGATTTAAATACGATATATGTATGGTGAGAAAAGTGGAAATTGATCCTGAATAAAGAAAAATGTGAAGTTATTCACATGAGTACTAAAAGAAATCCGCTAAATTTCGATTACGCGATAAGTCACACAAACCTGTAGGCTGTAAAGTCAACTAAATACTTAGGGACTGCAATTAAATATAACTTAAATTGGAATGACCACATAGATAATGATGTGGGTAGAGCAAACCAAAGACTGCGATTAACTGGCAGAGCACTTAAAAGGTGCAACAAGTCTACTAAAGAGACTGCTTACACCACGCTTCTTCGCCATATTCTGGCGTACTGTTGTGCGGTGTGGGGTCCGCATCAGGTGGGACTGACGGATGACGTTGAAAAAGTTCAAAGAAGGGCAGCTCGTTTTCTATTATCACGAAATAGGGGAGATAGTGCCACAGACATGATACTTGAATTGGAGTGGCGACGGGCTCTTCTAATGAAATTTCAATTACTGGTTTTCTCCTCCAATTGCGAAAACATTCTCCAACACAGGGAGAAATGATCATCACGATAAAATAAGAGAAATAAGGGTTCGTACAGAAAAATTTAAGTGCTTGTTCTTCCCGCCCGCCGTTCGCGAGTGGAACGGTAGAGAGACAGCTTGAAGGTGGTTCATTGAACCCTCTTCCAGGCACTTTATTTGAATAGCAGAGTGATTACGTAGATGTAGATGCAGATGTAAATGTAGATGTAGACGAAAACGAGAGCATCATCACATCGACGTGACGCGATGGAGCTCATGATGCGACGTGGTGACGGTACGTCGTGGCGCGATGTTGACACACATAATTCTGGTAATAGGGTAAAATTGTGGAAAAATGAGAAAATTACGTATCTGTCTGGTTGTGCCGTCTGCTGGTGTCTTCAAATATTAATTTGTTATTAGCAAAAAGACCTCTAGTGACGTGATTTGTTACTAACAAACTGACACAGCCTACAACCTATAGTGCCCACCCAGCTGTCCCAGTTGTAAAAGATGGAGCTGGGAACGTGTTTCTGGGAGCATCATGACGTAAGGAACAGAGGGGTGAATCTTGTGTGATGGAAAACAAAATAAAATTGGTAAACCAGATGAAAACAAAGAATTCCGAGCGCTCTTACATTTCTGACTAGGTGTGGTCTCTGGTGGTGCTACGTTCTACAAAACTGTTATTAACTGAAACGTAAAGTGACGTGATTTGTTGTTAACATATGGACTCAACCTTCCCCCTTTGCTACCCAGCTCTAGAATGCTTACCTCAGTTATAAAATAGAAAAACCCATTACAAATACTAAAACTGAGGAAGACATTGAAAAATACGTAGAATGGAATGTACTTACATTTCGAGCTGGGTGTGGTCTGTGCCGGTGTTACTTAATATTGTTATTAACAAATAGACACATTTCGCCGGCCAGTGTGGCCAAGCGGTTCTAGGCGCTTCAGTCTGGAACCGTGCTACCGCTATGGTCGCAGGTTCGAATCCTGCCTCGGGCATGGATGTGTGTGATGTCCTTAGGTTAGTTAGCTTAAAGTAGTTCTACGTTCTAGGGGACTGATGGCCACAGATGCTAACTCTCCTAGTGCTCAGAGCCATTTGAACCATTTTTAGACACATCCGCTCCCTATGCTGTTCAACTCCATAGTAACGCATGCCACAAAAGTGTACTAGTTATAAAAGATGAAGGTGTAGAGGGGTGGCATGATTCTCATTGGCCCAGAGGGGCGGTAGGTGAGGGTAGGAGGACAGGGGGTTGCCGCCACTTTTGTGACATCTGACGACTATATGTTTACGTCCTTACCTTGAATATAAATAGTACAATTGCCTGGGCTATTTCCCTGTGTGACTGCGATCAATCCCAGGTGATTTTCCGGGGGATATGGAATAGGGGAAGCGAGGAGACCAAGTGGATAACCTGACACCGGATGCGTAACATAATACTGGACGTGATAATATCGTTATCTTGGCCTGAGCGCTCGCTGGTATCCTACTTACGTTTTGCGAGTTATCTTTCTGTATACATCCAGTATTTATGTACAGAGTATTGCACAACTCCTATTGCCGGCTTCTAGGTATTGTAGAGGTACTTAGTACATAAAAATTTGATAAGGAACCCATATATGTTTGAAGATAGGATCACTTTTACTGAACGCACCCAGAGGAGGAGTGAGCTCGGATTTGTGTCCCCTACAGGAGTCCATGATATGGGGAATTTTTCGAGCACCAGCTGTCTGGTTCTCTTCTACGTAACGAAGTACTTCCTCTTCCAAGTCAAGACTGCGACGCTTCTGTGGAGCACCACGGTGAACCCTACCAGCTTCGAAAGTGCTAATTTCTCGCGGCCGTTGTTATAGACGGAGGAAAACAATATGTGTTGTCATAATTGTGATACAAACTGACGACGATTGGTTGATTTGGGAGAGGGGAAACAACCGCGAGGTCGTCGGTCCCAACGGATTAGGGAAGGATAGCGAAGTGAGTCGGGCCTGCCGTGTCAAACAAACCATTCCGGTATTTGCCTGAAGCGATTTAGGGAAATCACGGAAAATCTAAATCAGGATGGCCAGACGCGGGTTTGAACCGTCTTCCTCCAAAATGCGTGTCCAGTGTGATAGCTACAGAGCTACTTCGCTCTGAGATTGACGAAGGCGCCCTTTTCTGAGTTTATGTGGTAATGCAAACTGGGAGATGTGAAACCGATCCGATCTTCAAAGTTATTTGACACCGCCTGACAAAGAAAGTAAAGCACCCAGAAGGAGAGGAGGAAACGAAATGAAACTTCACTGGCTGAGAAAGTACGTGATGATGTTCCAGTGATTACGAAGTCGTGACAAATTTAGAAATAACTCTGCAGGATGAGCCCATCCATCAGTATGACGTTGCACCCTTCTCTGGCTAGGATGAATTCACTGATTAGTTTGCGAAGGTGGTCATAAAGCCCTTGTTTCCTCCTTGAGGCAAACTGTCCCACAGCTGTTATAACTAGTCTTTTATATCCTCGATAATGAAACTGAGACGAAGTAGATGCCCGAGCGGGTTCCACGCATGCTTTGTCCGGGACAAATCTGGGAGTGTTGTTGTCCAGAGGGGTACCTCAACTCAACTCAGGCAATTTATACAGACACGAACCGTGTGTGGACGAGAATCGTCCAATTTAAAAATGCTCTCACGATACTGTCGCATGAGAGATAATAAATTTGGACGCAGGATGTGTGGGATGTACCGTTATGCCGCCATAGATCCCTCAGTAACTACTAGCTATGTCTTGAATTCATACCTGATGAGTCCCAAAACCATAACGCCAAGAATAACACCGCCGTTCCTCTCCAAGGTATTGGACGAATAGGACCTCTTTCCAGGTGCCACTGTACTCGACAATGCTGGTCGTCCGGTGTAGTGCAGAACCGCGGTTCTTGGCTGGACACAGTGCGACGCCAGTCATCCGTATCCATGCTTCCTGGTCACGGCAACACGGTACCACTGGTGTTGTGTGCAAGGTAGCCTTAACAATGTGCGGCAATTCTCAAGTCCAGTTACTTCTTGTCTCCGACCAGTGACACGGTATGACACGGAATGTTGCAGCGGATCAATTACTTGTCCTAGATTGGCAGGTGCAGATGTGACTGTGTTACTGTGTTTCTGGTGCACAATACGGCGATTCTGCGTGGTAGTGGTCAGACTTCGTCCAGCTTTAACTAAACGACGAGGATGCTTGCCCTCACATTCCCATGGAGTCACCAATCTGGTCATTCTCACATTGCTATGCCGCACAAATGTGGATATTGCACGATTCGGTCAGCCAGCCAAATCGATACCCGCGATGAGGCCACTTTCAGTTGCCGTCGGATTATATAATAACGCTGTCTTACAAGAGTATGCGGCTTTTCCGTGTCCTCCACAGTAACCTCCCAAAATATGACGCAGTTCACGCCACTTTGATACGCTACCAAGCCTCTAACAACACTAAACACGAAGAACACTTATGCACACTTGAAGTAGTTCTATCTGTCACGGAAAACTGCAACTCTAAGCTTTTGCATACCTACCGACAGAGTGTACGTTGACGTAGTTACAATGAGATCCGACCATGAATCCTGGGTTGTTCACTTTGTTTGTCAATCCGCGATTACCTTAACGGTACATTTTCAGATATGTGTTCCTCATCAAAATACTATCTACAAGACACTTCTACAACCCCTGGAGCCGTATATAATGGTCTCGTATCTTAGCATGTTTCGTGCATTTAATGTGAGACGGGAAAAGAGAACCGAGATCAACATTCTCATAAACTGCGGAAAATAATGAGCAGACAATGTAGAACACAAGACGAACACACTTCAACCCGCAGTCGGATTCCACCACTTCTCATATCGTGTTTTGTCCACAACGAAAGCGCTGTTGCACTACGCTGTCTGAGAAGGTACAATATTTTGTTGATCGCAAAACATAGTGTCTCGTAGTAAAACTCAGAAAAAGAAGAGGAAAATTAGAACATTATGGAAACAGCATGTTATTAATTACCATCAGGTGGTACACAGGTCTTCGATTGAGTAAATTGTAGCGCGACATTTTTTCTAGTATTATGTGAGGCATATTCAATGATTTAAGTGTCATGACTCTCTCCACTGTATCGAATTACGTACCAGTCGACTACTCACAGACAATAAAAGTAATTCATATTTTGCATTTCTATTCATATTCAACTTTTTATATCGCTCAGAACCTTTATTAAGGATTAACTTACTTTTATTCATTTGTTCTAATAGGTTTTGTGACCTTGGCTATGCCTGACAACTATATCCCAAGATTAGGTGTGTGGAAAGTGAACGCTGTTCCCGAAGTCCAGACACATCTGTTGTGCTTCGTCCTTGATACTAAGGCCTTGTCAACTACAGAATGCAAATGCTTAACATATTTCTTTAGGAAACAGAGCTGACGCACTGACATTAATATTTCGATAGGTGCCAAGCATCAAATAAAAGTGGGCACTACTCAATAGCTAGTGCATTAGATGTATTCGCAATTGAGAATAATGGCAACCATCAGCTGTAGAATGGAATGACGACAATGAAAATTCGTGCCGGACCGGGACTCGAACCCGGATTTCCCGCTTATCGTGAGCATGCATGCACGTCCAAAGGAACTTTGCATCGTAATCAGAATAACACAGGCGTTACAATATCGCAATAGCTAGTGACTGTACGAAAACTCTTTGAGGTCTGGCGGAGTTTTATTCAGTGAATTTCCGTATGTGAAAATGGAATGTCGTATGACATGGTTCGCTGGGATAGCCCACGAGATGGGTTCAGCCGCCTGTCGGAAAGGGTGTTCTTCACCTGAGCGCCTTGGGCCATTTCCTTGTGGATATGCGAGAGATGTGTCGTATGTGTAACTGTAGAGTTCAGGTAAGCCTAAGGGATGTGTGTATTGCTAAGCGTGGAAGCGCTGTAATAAATATGACTGAAGATAGTGCGCAGAATCGCAATTTGGGGGAGGGAGGGGGGGAGGCCTTGATGCTCGATATCTGTTTGAGCTAGGAACATGGGCTCAACAGTGTTTGATTTATCCCCGCCCAGCGGTCATTTGTATAGCCATTATAACATCTGACTTACTTTAGCTATGTTAGAGTATATTAAGAAAAGTTTAGAACGTCGAATCGAAGCTGGCGACCACGAAAATTGTGCGAATCGATTAATTCCTTTTGCAGAAGATTTTAATTGCGCTGAATTAATGCTCAGATAATGGCACCATTTGTATGTGCACCGCTCGGATTACACAATGAAGTGCCAAAGAAACTGGCATAGGAATCCGTATTCAAATACAGAAATATGTAATCAGGCAGAATGCGGCCCTGCGGTCGGCAACGTCTATATAAGACAACAGGTGTCTGGTGCATCTGTTACATCGCTTACTGCTGCTACAACGGCAGGTTATCAAGATTTAACTGAGTTTGAACGACGTGTTACGGCTGGCGCACGAACGATGGGACACAGCATCTCCGAGGTAGCGATGAAGTAGGGATTTTCCCGTACGACCATTTCACGAGTCTACCGCGAATATCAGGAAATCAGTGAAACAACAAATCTCCGACATCGCTGCGGCCGGAAAAAGATCCTGCAAGAACGGGACCAACGACAACTGAAGAGAATCATTCTAAGTGACATAAGTGCAACCCATCCGAAAATTGCTGCTGAATAAAATGCAGGGTGTGTAGGCCCCAGGATGCCGCAAAATTAAGATTTATGAAAAAAATTAAACACCGAACTACCAAAGAGTTGGCCAAGACGTTAATTTTGAATGCACGGTAAGGCGCAAACAAATTAAAGAAAAAACATTCAATTTTTGTACAGATTTTTTGCTTATTACTTTTACACTCTCTCGTGGGTAGAAGGACGATGAAGATGTGCGATTTCAGATATGAAGTATTGGGAGCTCTATGTATCATATGTGTGTGTTAATAATATTATATTGAACAACAGTATCAAGTATTTCTTTATTTTTTGAAGTGAAGAGAAGAACATATAAGGAGGATTGTCTCGACTACGACAAGCGACGGGGTTTTCGGAGTCCGCCGCCTGCAGCTAGAATTAAAATGTAAGCGAAGTCCGCCAGCGAAAAGATACAAATAATCACAGAACATTTTAACAACGCAATCGCATTATATTCTACAAAAATGTGTCTTCATGCGCATAGTCAACAATATTTAAGTGTCAGCGTGCGAACTATTCAACAAAACATAATTGATATGATGACGCACTTCATGAAATGCTACATAGAGCTTTCGAGTTTATTCGAGGACTGGTGATCGGGAACTTTCCACCCCCCCCCCTCTCCCCATTCCCTGTCAAATACTGGAACAAAAATTTCATCCACCACCAGGTTTCGAATCAGCTTATTTCCGAGTCGAAAGACAGCGGAGAGGAGTGCACCAGCGACCTTGGCTAAGGAGGTGGGTAATTCCCATAATCAACTGTGAGAGTGTAGTAGTCCTCGATAGTCTGCCTTTCTTCCCCTCCTGATAACACATGGGCGACCAAATAAAATCTTTTGTAACGCGTTAAATATCGTGAATATTTACTACCGATCATACGTTTGTAGCAGACATGTGCCACTCCCAGAAAATTCTCTGCTCTCTTCAGTATGAGCAATCTTAGCACGCCTCGAATCTGCTCGGAATCAAACACGCCTTCAGTTTGCCGCAGAGATTTACTGTGAACATTGAGAGCGATTTGTCGGGAGAACAGGGAGGGTTCGTGTCTAGGTAGAAAATGTCGAATAAAGCTGCCATTAATGTTTGATATGCTTTAGTTTTGGAAAAACCGACACGCAAGACCAAAAAAAGACGAAAAAAAGAAAGAGAGAGAGAGAGAAAGAGAGAGAGAGAGAGAGAGCAGGGGAGAGGGCGAGTAAAGTCATCGTTTAATGTCGTCTTCCCTCTTTTTTTTTTTTTTACACTGTCGTTAGTTTTCATCCATTTTGCCAGCGTCGAGACGTGAGGTTTCAATCCTAACCATGTTACAGATTATGATGAAATTTATTTACAAGATTACAAGACATTTTTAATTTATAAGACGTAGTCGTAGTATCGTTTGATTTCACATGAGCGTAGTATGTATTCAGTATCGACACCTTAAAAACTCATGGCCGTGGACAACGCGTAGCTTAAACCCACGACCTTTGCTTCATAGGCAGGAATGCTGTTCTGAACCACGGAGACTAACTGGATGCAATCTCTGCATTACATACTCCCGCACTAAGTAGCCTCCTTCACCACTCAGAAAGAACTTCGTACAAATGGACTTCTATAAACAAAATATCGTTTACGGTGTTATTTCGGAAACCTACGAGAGCAACACAGTTAATAGGTGTCAACCTCCAGAAAAAAATATTAAGTAGTCGTATACCTTAGCAAACCCTGTTTACACGGACTCGTTAAACAAAGAATGTAAGGGTGCCAACAGTTGTGCTTGGGAGGAACTGCTATTCTTGAACCGGCAGAAGTGTCTAGAACGTGATCCTGTTTTATCACTGCTCTGATATCGGCTCGTTATAGCTTAATGGCGCTCCCGGTTTTCTAAAATTTTTCACGGAGCAGGAGGTGTCGGAGGGACGACGAGAACGATCAATACCTTCCATATGGGTGGGACGAGTCACAGCGCCTGGCCTCGGCCGGTGGGGTGAGCGTGGGTGGAACGGGTGTCTGTCTCCATGGTTACGGCCGGAGCGGACGACTACTGAGGGCGCGGCAGCCTGCGAAGGGGTGGAGTCCGCAGCCAGCAGCAGCCGCTGCCAGACGCCTTGCTCGCGCCGCTCTTCAGGTAAGCCACACCCGCAGCCCAGAAGTCTGCCCGACAGAACGCACTTCTCACATTCAATTCTAATTCATCTTTGCGTCGCTTCAGGTCGTTTATTTCGTGGAAATATAGTTGCTAAAGATTTTAGGTAGACTTTCTATTTGGTGCATAAAATTAGACTGACTTCTAGCTTGCAGCAGAAAACCGTCATACGGTCTTTGTTTACCGTAGAAGCAAGAAGCAAATTCGACTGAACTTGTAGCACTTATGACTTGACAGACACTTTAGCAATGTATTGCAACTCTTTAAAGCTAAAAGAAAATTGTCAGCAAGGAAATCATATTGAATGGGTGATGTCTTCACTTTCGTTATACAAAAAGTACCTCAAAAATATTTTTTGGTTAGTTTTTCACTTCGAAGTCTTAATCGAACCGTCACAGCGGAAAAGTGACCAATTCTCTGATTTATTAAGGTCACGAAAGAGCTATTTATCTAAACAGCTACATGATTTTTTGTAAATAATTCGCCATTTGCTTGACCGACGGTTTCCTAGTTGAGGAAAATGCTGTCTTTCTTATAACAAATAACATATATTTACAAACTGCGCTGTCTTGTGACGTGAATGTCGCAGGTTGGAGTCACTCCTTGCCATAACTGTGAGTTTTTGGGGGTTTTAAAATTGCCACTACTGGATGAGTCATTCAGACTGACAGAAAGTAATCGCGGAAATGATTTGAAGTACATTTAAACAACGAATATGACATTATACAAATAAATAATCAAGATTATAAGGTAATGAATACTGTTTATGATAAGTGTATCAAAAGGTGTGCTGTCTGCATGGCCAAGTTGCGAAAAGTCAGTTTAAGTTTAGAAGCTACTACGTGAAAATAAAAAAGAGAGCAGCCAAAGCCATTTGACTCGCCGTGTATCAAAATGTGTCATTTTAGAAAAATTTTTGAGTTTACGACTTGAAAACTTTGAGATTATATTTCTGTTGAACGTTCCTCTTGTTTGTGCTGTTAAGTAATTTATGCAAAATGAGCTGTAAATTCTCAAAATTAATCATTTTCATTCATAGTGTAATGCGCTTCACACCAGGTACACAGTGTCAGGAGCTTCCTTGTCGCATAGGATAATGACTAGAGTGATATATAGAAAAATAAGGTCGCTGTTAGAGATTTTTTTCATTTCTTGTAAAAGTAACTCTCTTCCAGAAGAAATGCAAACAGTAAACACTTCATATAATAAATCCTTGTTTAAGGCAAAATAAGAAAACAATATATCTGTTCTCACTCTGCTTCTTAACAATTGCAAACGGCTAACACTTCATATACTAATTACTGGCCGCGCGGTTTAGGACGCCATGTCGCGGATTGCGCGGCCCCTCCCGCCGGAATTTCGAGTCCTCCCTCGGGCATGGGTGTGTATGTTCTTCTTAGCATAAGTTAGTTTAAGTAGTGTCTACGTCTAGGGGCCGATGACCTCAGCAGTTTGGTCCCTTAGGAATTCACGGATATTTGAACATTGATTACTGATTTGAGTACAAAAAAAGTGATTTGTTACTTATGGGACTCACTGCTGAAGCCAGCGATAGTGAGAACGATTTCATCAATTAAACATTTTAATTACTGTGAATACTGAGTACAAGAAACAATTATTGTTGTTCATACTAGTTCGCATGCTGTTAGCTCAGTTTATATTCCATGGCAGCGTAACACATGATGCGTTAAAGTTTTTCCTAGTTACTATTAGGTTCTCACTAAAACCGAAATGGATTTTAGGGTGCATAACATATAGATATAGATTCACATAACAGATTACAGTTGACATGGTGTAAAATGAACTTCCAAATAAACAAACAGGCCGCAAGATAGATCAGAAATTAAGGAGAACAATTTGTGAAATCTCAGACGCTGTAAGCTATCGTTAAGTCAACAGTGTGAAGATTCTTGTGTAGAATCAGCAAAGAACTTATGTTTCATTCTATCTAATTTCGGGTATATCGAAGTTTTTCAGCTAAAGACTTGCAGATAAATGTTGCTGGTATAATCTATCTGATCTAAAGTATTATTTGTAAACGTGATGGAATGTGTCCGCCCATCGCTTTTGTAACAGCTTCAACTCTGCTGAGGACACTTTTCCGTGAAGCGATTGCAGGGAAAGGCAGCCTTTTCTTCCGCAAGGTCCAAAACTAGAGAAGGTAGTGATGCCGGGCAATGGGGCCTGGAGCAAAGTCAACGTTTTAACTCATTCCATTGGAGTTCATTGACTTCAAATCGGACGCTGACACCGATAATCATCGTCTGGAAACGGTTCCAATACCATACGCAGTACGCATTGCTGTTAAATGTGCTCATATCCTTCCACATTTACGGTTTTCTTAGGCCCAATTAGGAGAACAATCCTATAACCACGAAAAACATCCCCACACCGTAACACCACAATCTCCGTACTTCACTGATCGCACTACACATGCTGGCAGGTAACTTTCTGTGGACATTCGCGAACTCAAACCCTCTCATCGGATTGTCACATACAGCGTGATTCATGACATCAATTACTGATTTCCCGCCATACTCCCGCTGACTGCATGCGTTTTATATAACTACCTTCCATAATGCTTAACGATCACTTGCGCCACTGCATTAGGTCTGCTTAACTTGGTTTAGTTGTGGTTGTTCCTTCACGTTTCTACTTCACAGACAAGCCACTTGGACAGGTTTAACAGGGATCAAATGTCCCTGATCGATTTGTTACTCAGGTGACATTCAATGAGTAGTCGATGTTAGAAAGTCACTGAGCTCTCCAGACCAATCCATTCCGCTGTCAGTGCTTTTCAACTGACAATAAAATACTCCACGCCTCCTTTTACACTCTAAGACAAAAAACGACAGCCCATGAAGGAATTATCCGAGTGGGACGGGAATCAGCAGGGTTTGCCAAGTATGAAGACCAGCAGAAGAAACTCTCGCCGTGTTAGCTTGCTGAAATGTAAGCCCAGGATCACTTGCCATGACGGGCATCTAAACGGGGCGTAGAAAACCGTCTAGATCCTGGGCATACTATTCAGCAAGCTAATGCCCACCCACAGACGGCGAGAGGTTCTACTCCCTGTCTTCATGCTTGCCAAACCTTACCAATGCCAGCAAGGACGCCAGATCTCTCCACAGTTAAGAAAGTTGGGGGCATAACGAGCAAGGCCTTCCAACCAGTTCGGAATTTTGGCGCTCTAACGCACCAATTGGACATAATATGAGACGATATCCATCAGGAGGGCATCCAGCAATTCTGTCAGTTAATGCCAATACGAATAACTGCTTGCATAAGGCCCAGATGTGGACCAACACGTTACTGATTTGCTCAGTTTCTGAAGTTCTTCCTCTTGAATAAATCGTCCAACTTTTTTGAAATAGTAATCATTTGTTTGTCAGTACGTGAGCTATCTTACTTCCAGCGATTTCCGTCCCATTATCTTAGAGTTTGTGTTGGTTAGTCCTCCTCTCGTGGCATCTAGTGGTCAGTACCACATAACATAGGTGTCTCCGGATACTTTTGATCTGAAATGTGTAATATGGAGCATTTACATGTTTAGCAGTGTATCCATACCGGCAGTTAGAGAAATGCCATTAATACGATTAAATGACGTTCAAGGCGTAAGCCTGTTGAAAAAATATAGTAAGACTATTCTGTTTATATTTTGTAAATGAGTTTTCTGCTTTGAGTTCGTGTCACTAGTGGCGATCTCTGTGGTGTTATCTACTTCCTACAGACGTAATGATAAAAAGGGACAAGAATCAGCAGTGCACATGAACAGCAGCGACGCTACAGGCTATACCGGCCGCGCGTGGTAGATTACGTCACTTCACTATTTCCTGTCCCTTGGCAGCTCAAGAAGATAGTTCCAATAAACTACACAATGACAGTTCTGAATCAACATAATTGTTTTCATAGCTTATATTTTTATTTATTTATTTATTTATTTATTTATTTTTTTTTTACAGAGGAAACTCTTTCTCAATGCTGTGTTTAGGAAACCACAATGTACAACCACCTGTGTTATTGAGGCAGAGGTAAGGTAGCTTTCTCAGTAACTTGCCTCCACTCGTGAGAGGGGCAATGCGGCTTGTGAACACCGTTCGATTTGTCACCGTGGCTCGAAGGATTACACAACGCTTAAGTTCATGCGCTCATTGCCACTTCACGGAAGGCAGATGGGCATAAACTGGTGTTCATCGCATCTACGTCACTCTATAGTTAAACCACTGTCCTGAGGCTCAAAATATTCAAATTCTGCCTCTTAGTGATCACGGACGACCACTACATACAAATTGCGATTTAAACAACACGAAATCGTCTCCACACAATCTGTTTTGCCCTAAACGTCCTTTACGAGAAATAGTACAAGCACCCCAACACGAAGTAGTTGGCCAAGAGAACATCTCGAATGAAAACTGGAATAATGACGTAGAGTTCTATTGACCGACGAGTACGGTATTTGTCTGGCACCTGATGACCGTCATTGAAGACTGTGGTGGTGGATAGGTGTCAATGTCTGTCCCTCAGGTTCAGCATTGAGGTGGCTCAGTCGTGTTCTGGGCGGTAAGATGTACGGATGTCGGAAGCCACTCATCGCTATCGAGGGTAATTTGATGGATACCATTTGAAACTTGCAGCGTGTCTTCGCAAGAAGCCCCCAAAATGATTCTGAAGTTTCACCCAGCAACAGACTGATTTCACCGAAGTGCACATTTCAATGAACTTTTCGTAGTTTCAAAGGGCTTGTGTTTTCATTTTCTAATAAACAAATAAACCAGCTACAGGTGGCATACAGCCAGATTTTATGCCCGGTTTCGTCCGTCAAAAGCGAGCAGCTGTGGGAAACGATTGTCTGATGATGCTACAATCTGGCTGCCGAAATCGGTTATAAAACCAAATTTTAGGTGACTTCTAACAGTTTTATCTGTATGCCATTTATAACAGCAATGTGCCCCCGACAAGCCATACGTGCATTTACTACATTTTGAATCTCTGTTTCCCTAGTATCTAAGCACACAGACGCTTTCAGATATGAAAGGCAGTGCACACCACCCTTGGGGCAGTTCATCCGCCTGCAGTAAAAAGTTTTCAGATGAGCAGTACAAGCACTCATCAGTCATCCTCACGACATGTACTGATAGAAATGGAAACTGTTACAGCCTGAGGCATCAGTCAGATATTTCACAGAGTAGCACTTGCAACCTACGTCCGCAGTTATCTGCTGGATGTGTTCCAATCTCTGTCTTCCTCTACAGTTCTTGTCCTCTACAGCTTCCTCTAGTACCATGGAAGTCACTCCTTGATGTCTTAACAGATCTCCTATCATCCTGTCCCTTCTCCTTGTCAGTGTTTTCCACATATTCCTTTCCTATCCGATTCTGTGCAAAACCTCCTCATTCCTTATCTTATTAGTCCACTTAATTTTCAACAATCGTATGTAGTACCACATCTCAAATGCTTCGATTCCCTTCTGTTTTCCCACAGTCCAGTTTTCACTACCATACAACGCTGTGCTCCAGACGTACGTTCTCAGAAATTTCTTAGTCAAATAAACGCTTATATTTGATACTAGTAGAATTCTCTTGGCCAGGGGTGCCTTTTTGCCAGTACTAGTGTGTTCTTGACGTAGTCCTTGCTCCGTACGTCATTGGTTATCTAGCGGCCTAGGATGTAGAATTCCTTAACTTCACCTACTTCGTGACCATCAATCCTCATGTTAAGTTTCTCGCTGTTCTCATTTCTGCTACTTCTCATTACTTTCGTCTTTCTTCGGTTTACTTTCGATCCATATTTTATACCTATTAGACTGTTCATTCAGCCAGTAGATCATGTAATTCTTCTTCACTTTTACTCAGTATAGTAATGTCATCAACGAATCGTATCATTGATATCCTTTCATCTTTAATTTTAATCCCACTCATGAATCTTTCTTTTCATTTCCATCATTGCTTCTTCGATGTTCAGACTGAGCAGTAGGGACAAAAGACTACGTCCCTGTCTTGATCCGAGCACTTCGTTCTTGGTCTCGTTCTCTTGGCTCTTGTACATATTTTATATTACCCGTCTCTACCTATAGCGTACCCCTATTTTTCTCAGAATTTCTAACAGCTTGCGCCATTTTACACGCCGAACGCTTTTTCCAGGTCGACAAATCGTTTGAACGTTTCTTGATTTTTCTTTAGTCTTGCTTCCATCATCAACATGAGAATTGCCTCTCTGGTACCTTTACCGTTCATAAAGCCAAACTGATCGTCATCTAACACATTTCCAATTTTCTTTTCCTTTCTTTTCCTCCTTTAAGAGATCGTAAATTATCACCATTAGTATGAGGTGTGACCTCCACGGACGCGAATACACTCTTGTATTCGTTGAGGCATGGAAGCAAACCTCTTCCGCTTGTCATCGTGAGCAATTTCTTTCCATGCACGAAACACATGCTGTGTCGATTCCTGAAGGTTGCTGTCTAGAGGCTAGTATGAGAGTATATTCCTTCCCATTGCATCCCATTCACTCTGCAAGAGCGACTTAACAGAAGACCACGCAGACCATTTGGGGATCCATACGTTTTTCGAGATATTTATCGAGCGAACTGCAATTTGGGGTATTGCATTATCCTGCTGGAATATGCCATATGGTACCCTGGTCATAAAGGGTATGCCAACTGGGTATACATTCTTGCCACCAACTGGCGAATTGTAGCCTCCCTTCAATTATTACAAAATCAGTCCTGCTGTCATCCAATAGACATCCACACCCTGGTTTTAGGAGACTGCGGGATATGGGTCTCGAGAATCGCCATCTCCTGTGGTCTCTCACCAGATCGTCTAAGAACACAGTGGCGTCTCACTGACAGCCCACAGAAGAGAGAAGCGTCGCTGAGCACCACAGAATTTCACTTTATGTCCCATTTGACTCTCGCTCTAGACTAAATAAGTCTCGATTGTCTCTGATATGGTTGTCAAGGGTTAGACACTCACAAGAACTAAAGATCTCATTCCAGCTTGTAGTAATCTGTTCCAGACTGCACGTGATGGTATTCTGCCTATAACTAATGCTCTGATTTCAACTGTTGTTATTCGTCTATTCGTCAGAGCCGGTTATACAGTGCTACGATCTTCTCGTTATGTAGTCCGAAAGTAAGCTGAGCGTGTCGTCCTGTATGCATGCTGTGTTGTGATCACTACCTGCAACGTTTCTGTAACGTTAGACACACCAAATAGACTTGTTGTACTCACAACATACTTCATCTGTGAAAATCTTTATGTTCTACACTGAAATTAATGAAATTATGCTCTCATGAAGACAATATGAACTGACTTCACTACTTAATTTGTCGACTTACAGCACTGCTGGTGAAACAGGGGAGGACGGCTGTTGCTAGCTGTGTAAAGTGGGCTAAGAACCCAGCGGACGAGTATCAACACTCAGTGCAGATGTCCGGGAGTGTGACGCCACCTTAGGCATTGTGTGGCGACAATCGGTAGTACACCGTCCGACCTCCCAGTGGTTCTGGTTTGTGTCCAGCGACTTGCAGTGTGGTGTGGGTGGGCAGCAGAAGACGGATGACGTCTTTATAGTGGCACAAGGAAACAGACGTGATGTTAGCGGTGAGTTGCGGTAGCTTTGGGCTTTGTAGCGACGATACAGAAAGTTGTATGTCCGCTGAACTGGCCGACCGCAAGATCTGCAACGCCTGACATTCTCGCCACCTCGGTGGAGGGCGTTGGCCCTTCTAGTCCAGTTGCCATCGGGGGTAAATCGTCTTCTGGAAATCAGAATTGGATTATTTTTTTGATATAGTTGCACGCTTATGACGATGTGAAAGTAAGAAGTCGTTCACCTGCGCGAAATAAGATGGACCGTTGGTCGTGGTGAGTATGAAGACATTAATAGTGTAAGAAACTCAATATGAAAGCACGTCGACTCATTTTGAATGCAGCGTTAACGTAGCACCGAAATGTCCACTAAACCGATCTCTGAGGCTGAAGTCAGACCCAGAACTCCACATTCTGTATACAATATTTCACACCATGAGCTGTCCACTCAGTCACTAGGAACTCAATACCAGCTTAAGTCTGGTGCGACTTCTCAATTATGGCTTTTAACTCAACAATGTTTTCTGTGATGTTTCTTGTCTAGAGGCACCGAGAGCGGGCATCATCGTCACCACCACCACCACTGTCATCACTATCACCACCATCACCACCATTATCACCATTATCATCATCATCACCACCGTCATTACCACTACACCATCACCATCACCACCACATGCGTATCCAAAATATGTTCTTCTTAACTGTCTGCTATTACATGACGATACTTTGAAATCTGTTACTATACATTGATAAGGAGTGCTAAGCTGCTCGACATGGTCGCATCTCGAAAAATCTCGTGCCCTTGGACGGCTTAGGACTCTGAAAGCTCAATTCATTCACGAGACGTGGAGTGTAGCTGTCTTCTTCTGGTCGGTTGCAGATTAATACGGTAACGATGCTGCAGGGCGCGTTGGTCAATGCCAATGTGAGGAGGGACTTTTACCCTAAGACAGCGAGAATGCTCTGTGACTCCCATATGCAGAGAGATAGGTCATAAATTAAACAGTATGCTCGAGGTGATAGGAATATGTGGAGCGCTGTCTGGTATACTTTGACGATTTATGTGTTGGAGAATTAACACTGAATGGATGTACTGAGCAGTCATCTATGCATGCTCGCACTGATACTCGCAAAGTGGAGAAGGTGTGGTTTAGCTATGATACTGAAATTAAGGAAACATGCTGTCACGTCACTGGCCGGTGTTGAAGTTACTGTAAAACTTCTAAAATTATTCCCGCTATCAAATGTGATATTTATTATTAGAGTACATCAGTGGTGTCTTTTCCATCCCATCCATGCCTTGGTGTGCTGTTGGTTACCACATAATGATTGACTGACAACGATTGTTTGAGTTCGGGAATGAGTTTTGTTTATGCGTAACAACTTCTGGGGGTTGCTAGCAGCGAAGAAGTGATAGCGTACATGAGTGCAATATGAGGAATCATTTGAAAGCGAATGCAGAGTCGTCAGCTATTCTGTCAGTGTGAGAGACAAGTCTAAATGTAGAGCTCGTTAATCACCTTCGGACTATAGTTTGGAGACCTACGCCAACGCCATAAAACTCTTCCAGTTTGCTTATGTTGTAATTGTCTTTTATTTAAATTCAACGGATGTGTGGAGTGTTATGCTATCCACCATAAGAATATGGTTTACACTGTGCAAAGTCTATATTCCTGTGAAAGGCCATAGATCAGAACTTCGTAACGATAGTTTAGAACCTGACAGAGGCCTTGAAGTCCAGGCAGAAAAAAAAGACATGTTTGGCATTGTACAAAAGCGTGTTAGAAAATAGTGTTTGAAACATCTAAACAGGACCAGAGAGAAACTTCCTGGCAGATTAAAACTGTGTGCCGGACCGAGACTGGAACTCGGGACCTTTGCCTTTCGCGGGAAGGTAGGAGACGAGGTACTGGCAGAAGTAAAACTGTGAGGACGGGGCGTGAGTCGTGCTTGGGTAGCTCAGTTGGTAGAGCACTTGCCCGCGAAAGGCAAAGGTCCCGAGTTCGAGTCTCGGTCCGGCACACAGTTTTAATCTGCCAGGAAGTTTCATATCAGCGCACACTCCGCTGTAGAGTGAAAATTTCATTCTGGGACCAAAGAGATTTAGTACAGTCTGCGGGATACGATCATTCACATAGAGTATATGTGATCAAACTTTAAGTGGCTTAGTGGCTTCTGCAGCCCCTGTATATTTAATAGGCGTCAGTAGCAGTAGCAGTTTGAGGTGTAAATTCTGTGAGGGACTTGGTAAACCGTTAGGAAATCTTGGATGGCTGCACGCTGTGGTATTGTGGGAAGTATTGTGAAATCTCTTTCTCCACACTGGACCGCACCACAGCTATGGGTCAGTGCGCCCGCATCGGTGCCTAGGTGACTTATAAATGGGATGAGCTTTTGTAGTTGGTAATTTTTCTCTGTTGGGGGGCGTAGAGAATAACGATGATAGCATGTTGGGCAGATTGATTTGAATTGACGCGGATCTGTAGTACTTATATCTAGTTTGGGGACGTACCACACTGCGCGCATTTCCACCGAATGGTTGGCCCGCATCTCGTGGTCGTGCGGTAGCGTTCTCGCTTCCCACGCACGGGTTCCCGGGTTCGATTCCCGGCGGGGTCAGGGACTTTCTCTGCCTCGTGATGGCTGTGTGTTGTGTGATGTCCTTAGGTTAGTTAGGTTTAAGTAGTTCTAAGTTCTAGGGGACTGATGACCATAGATGTTAAGTCCCATAGTGCTCAGAGCCATTTGAACCATTTTTGAACCGAATGGTCAAAACACGCTCCTGTTGCACTACCTCAAGTCGTTCTGTTTCTACACAGGTTGCAGGAGGTGGTGAATATGTCTTTCTCTGACTTCTGCTCAGTTCCGACTTAAATTGGAATCACATGCGGAAAGCTGTAAAAATGGGACCAGTTGCAAGATGCGTAGGGGGTGACAAAAACCAAGTTGAAATTTTACTGTAGCAACTAGGCTCGGGAAAGATGACTCGTTTCGAGATATGGGAGTGCCAGAGATATGACTGAGTAGTGGTTGTAAACATTAAATGAATTGTTAGTAGGATCCCACGCATGTAAGTGCTTGAATGGAAGTAGCCGATTCCAAATCGTGGACATCATTTCTAGCGCATAGCATAACACTAGAGGTCTGAGAAGCTGGTGTACATTTTCTTACAACCTCAATCGACACATCATCTACAACTACTGTTTGTGCTCCTTCTTAACAGTCATCGCCTATAACTCAGTGGATATATTGCGGAACCTCTGATATGGCCTCAAGACAGAATGCGCTACAAATACTAAAGAATTATCTAGCTGGGGCGGTGTGATGGAGTCGCAAATACAGCTTACATACTATGTTCCTTAGCCGAATCACTTTCAAAGTTCAGTGGTTTTATAGCAAGGTTGCGTCGTGGGCTGATAATACACATCCCTACGATCACCGTCGCAGCATTTGTCCGACAAACAAAAAAAAAAAAAAAAAACAAAAATATCACCTCATTCAGAGATAACGTCGTACCTCAATTCCTAAAAGGGGTATAGCTTTTAACATGGATACTTGTGTGCACCTGTAGAACCAAGACAGTTTGTGACAGTAATATGTAGTAGTTGTTGCGATCGAGGTTTTTTAACATCTGTTCCTCACACAGCTAATTTTGGGTCAATGTTATTTCGTGTCGTAGGCAATAAATTATTGACGAAGTATTATGCTTAGTAGTAGTGGTGGGTGCGTGATACGTTTGCATTTGAGCATCATATTTATAAAGTATGTGTTTGTGGAAAGGAAATGACTATGTCCACTCTTAAGGAGGGTATAGATTTGACTTGGAGTACTGTGATAGCAAAGGGAAGAGTATGTCCAGTAATAAGGAAGGTGCAGATATTTCCAGAGCCACAGCCTTCAGCAGGGTTTATTTCCGATACTTCGCTCATTGTCGAATGCCGTTCAATTGAGCCCACGATCGTAACATATAAATGTAAGTATAATTATAACTAATATATGTGACCGGTTTTACAGAATGATTCCGTGTATGGATGGCTTGTGGTGGTAATGATTCATGTTCCCTGTTAACGGCAGCAGCCGTCCGAATGCAGAGGTCTGTTGGAGTGTAGGAATGTATTTGAGTTAACTTTGCCCTCGTCTAGACGACCGAACAGTGAACTAATACTTAGTATGTGTTGGGCGGCTTTCGTGATCAAGTGGAAATTTGAGGAGACTGTATATGGAGGTTTGTTTGCGCTGGACTGTTATTCCCTCCCATGTAAATTGTTCTGTTGACTGCTTCTGCAAATTTCGTGCTTTTATTTAGTTGAGGGAAGATCGAGTGTGGTGTGTGCATCTAGCATGTAGAAGACACGTTTGTCTCTTCTCTAGACGTGGGAAAGACCTAAGTTGCCTTGTAAATTATACGGAAGATTTGCAATTTGTTACATCACCGACTTCGGTATTCGAGAGTGCAAATATGAGTTTCTTCTATTTGTTTCTAGTTACTGAGTGGTTTACAGCATGCTACACCTCAATAAAGTTTGAGGTTTGTAGAGAAATAATTTCCAGTCTATATCTTGGGAATTATGTTGCTCTAGCGATCGGTAGGGTGCTGCCTAGTTCTTGATATCGAGAAGTACCGCGAAAATGGTATAATATTATGAAGAAACACGTGAAAATAAGTGTGTTCTTGTAATCACCGAGTCTGGAGATGGAGCAGGTTTGGAGCAGAAACAGTAACGCGTTTGTGCCGAGGGGAAAGGATCTCGAATTTGCAGCAGAGCCCTGACATCGACTTCGGTCCGCTGAGGGTGCTCTGATGTAAAAGGGATGATTTTGTATGGCGCTGAATGTCACGTCTGTAGAAAGAAAGAAAAGGACTGCGGAGCATCGTGACATATAGCCTGTGTGTTTTCGGGTGTTCTACAGATATAAAAGATAACTGCACTGTTTGTGTAAAATGTGTATATATTGTGTTGTAAAGTTACTGTGGCTTACATTGTGCAAAATGTGTATATATATATATTGCACCGTAAAGTTAGTATGGTCATATTATGGCATGAGTAGAGAGGATGACTGTGACTCCTATCGCAAGAGTTTTTCAGTATTTCACGATGAGAATGGTAGTTTGTATGATATAATTGTCAGTGCAAAATGGCGATCTGTGTAAAATAACCGCTGGAAGCCTCACCTGCAGAAGGAAAAAAGGCGGACATTTCTTCGATTTCGGCAGTATCAGTAATTCGGCGGGTAAATTCGATAAGAAATAATCACACTGCTCGATTCATTGACGTCCTTTGTGCTGGGATACAGGAGCCTCTACATAGCATTGAGAACGTTTGAGTATGTTGAAAGCAGGAAGGCTATCACGTGAGGTCAACGAGAAAGACTGCATTGGGCGTTACTTTCGTAAACAGGTTCTCTTAGGGTAAAAATTTTCATGCATTCAAGCGGAGACATCAAGTAAGCGAGCGTTAACCATTTCTGGAACACTATACAATTCCCAAAGGGTCGACTTGTCTGTTATTTTTTACAAAACCATGTGACGTAAGAACAACATTGAGATCATTTTAGATGGCGAGTCGGCATGCGGGCGTTTCGCGACGGGGCGAGGTGTGAGCGATGCTGGGGGCAGGTAGGCATGGCTGAACACGTCACGCATGGACCGTTACAAACGTTAAGGAGGAAGCAGCCTGTGCTGTTCTGTCATTAGCGGTAAAGACAAGTGCTGCCTTGAGGTGTCTCGAGTGTGAAACAGACGTGAACGCGCCTCACAGTTCTGTGACGTTGGTATAACTGTGACTGTATACTCGGAAATAGAGACAACTTTCCCCTGAATCCGGCGGCGGGTCGCGGCTGTGACGGTGCGTGCGGTCCTGGTGTGTGCTTTGATAGCTGACGGCCGCGTCACTTCGCGGGAGCTGCGGCATGCGCCCGGGTTCCCGGGTTCGATTCCCGGCGAGGTCAGGGATTTTCTCTGCCTCGTGATGGCTGGGTGTTGTGTGTTGTCCTTAGGTTAGTTAGGTTTAAGTAGTTCTAAGTTCTAGGGGACTTATGACCACAGCAGTTGAGTCCCATAGTGCTCAGAGCCATTTTTTTGTGGCATGCGTTGAATGCATGTCTGTTGCATTATTTTGGGAGCGGGCCTAGGGGCTGTGCTATGAGCTATTTGGACAGTTTAGGAGTTGATTTCGTGTCTGCACATTTGTGTACTGCATTTTGTAGGAGCAGTTTACAGGTCTGCAGTGAAATTATTTCTTTAATTTAGGAGTTTTTTACGTGTCTGCAGACTGTGTATTGTGATCCCAAGCACATCAGGGCTAGTGTTTTATGTCAGTGTGATAAATATACTCATTCCCTAAATAAATTGTTTCAAAATAAATAGAGGGCACTCCTTCCTTACTCAATACAGCAGCCCAGCGCAGGCTGAGTCATTGTCGCACCATTTTCCCTATACAGACAACCATCTGGGATTTTGTCACAGGAGGGATGACAGTACCCTCTGGTGACAGTAACGTGTACTAGGTCAGCTGGAGTCTAGATCTCATGGTGGAGACACTGCTTGCAAAATAAAGACTTGTGCCCAGAGTCGTTTTCCCGCCATTTCCCTCCAACCATCTTGGATTACGTCACAAAACAGACGACAGCGCCCTCTGCTGGTGGTATTGAGTACTAGCTCCAGACCTTGTGGTGAACATCCAGTTTGACGCCATTTTCGATAACTGTACTTGCGTCGTCACCTGACTGCACGGTGGTGCTCTCTGGCGGCGATGAAATGTACTAGGTCTGTTGGGCTCTGGACCTCATGGTGAAGACATTGGCTGCCGCCATCTTGGATTGCGTCACAGATGAGAGCGCCCTCTGCTGGTGGCGATGTGTACTAAGGCAGCTGGTCTCTGGACCTCGTGGCAAGCCCATCTGCATGAAATTGGTTAAATAATAAAAACTTATCCCCAAGTCCTTTTTTCCCATGAATACTTGGGAGGAGGTTGCAGTTGAGCGACTGAGGTTAGTACAAGTGTCCTTTCTTTCGCGCCATTTTCTTACCTTAGCTGCGAAACTCCAAGTGACCTTTGTTCACCACCAAAATTCAAACTCGGCCCCAGTTCATAGGAGGAGGTGGCAGTCGGGTGACTTAGGTTAGTGGAGGTAGGCCAAGTGAGCTATCTTCCTGCGAGTTTCTTTGCTTAGTAGAGATAACTGGGGTGTGGTGCATTATCCTGTTGGAATATGAACTACCCGCAATTTTTTCTGGGGGGGGGGGGGTGTGGCTCTTTCCTGCCAAAATTCAAAGTTGCCACAAAAATCCGCCATCTTGAATGACGTCATCGCCGCCATCTTAGATGACGTCGTCGCCGCCATATTAGATAACGGTACTTTGAGGTCGTACACAGGTCGTCCCACTATTGTTACGCAAGGCCGTTTCAGCAAGGCCAGTTCTCCTACCGATTTCCACGGTGTACCTACTGTCTTGAGTGACAACACCTTCTATCTAGCATAACTGACTCCATTCTTGTATAGTTTCATGTTCTATCTTGATATCTGTTTGTCTCTTCATTGGCTTTTTTAACGGTCATTACCTTGATTTTTCAAGTGTTCATGTTTAGTTATGGTACCTTTAGTGCTAATGCAACACATCACAGCACTTAAGTTAGATCCACATAAAATGTATTCTCAGTTGCGTATATGGAGTACCATCAGTTGTATAATGGAATAACGACTATGAAAACTTGTGCTAGACCGGCACTTGAACCCGGTTTTCCCGCTTTTCCCGAGCGGTCGCCTAAAGATTACGCTATACGAGCACGACTCACTGCCAGACACAAACCTCCATATGTCGTCAACCATGTGTCTACAACCTGTACTCGTACATCTAATATGTATATTCCCGTACAGGGGAGACATTTTACATGACAGTGACTTGTCCGGTAACTGCGGATAAATACGATACTGCAGTGCCTGTATTATTCCGAATTACGATACAAAGTTCATACGGACATGCATGCATGTGTGAAGGAATTTTGCATCGGAATTCGGAATAATACAATCACTGCAATATCGTAAATACCGTATTTCTTAATTCCTTCTCCGAACAACGTCATATGCAAATCTTATAAATGGATTTTCTGTCCGTTAATTTTACTGCCTTTCGTCTTGTGATTGAATTTGGTTATGACCTCCACAACGAATATGTTGAGTGAGTACGGGGATAGTGTGCAGCCTCGTCTCACTCCCCTTTTAATGGAAGCAGTTTAAGTGAATGGAAATGGTTTTTTTAGTTTTTGTACAGCAGTAGAATGAGTATTTTGTCCCTCCTGTGTTTGTTATGGTCTTAAGTAGCATTTCCAGTTCGTATTACCGAAGGTTTTCTCTGTACCAAACAATACAATGTATGTCTTCCTGTTAACACTGAGTCTTCTTTCGAGATTAGTTTGCGGTGGGCGAGAAAGTTGAGGAACGGCAATGCATCGTCCTTTTCTACCTCTATGTTGAACTGGATTTTAGTGTTAATACCATTGAGGTGTTCCAAGAACTCCTCATGTCTAACGTCCGTGGAGCCAAATGACAAACTTGTCGTTCGCGTATCGAAAGGAACAGTTAGGCATTATGGCGCGGTGTCAAAGGAAATGTCCTCAAAATTCTCCATGAAGACGTTTACATCAGCTGGAGCTAACGGGCTACCCATTGCAATGCCGTCCGTCTGATGGTAATACTGGCCGTCGTTCAGAATATCATAAGACGTAAGAGTGTGCCTAAATACAGGGTAGGGCAAATAAAACTGGGCAGGGCGAGTGGATACCATTGGACGTCAGTTTGTGGCAGCATTAACGGAGGAGGAAAATACTTGCAGTTACTTCCTAAACGATGGAGCAACTGCCCATAGTGCCGACCGAATCATGGAGCACATTTACACAATCTTTACTCTTGACAGAGTCGTTGGCAGATGTCAGCCTGGTCTTGGCCATAGCTCGCCACTCACGTCACCTGATCTATCAGTGTACGATTACTTTGTGTTGGGAGCTCTCAAGTCTAGAGAGTATCGCAACAACGGTCACAGCCTTCAAGAATTGAAACAGAACTTTTCGGACGAAATTGCAGCAATTTCAGCGTCCCGATTTCGATCTGCCTTCAGTAACTTTCTCACCAGGGCACAAAACTGCCAAACAGACGAATGATATTCACTTTCAGCTTCTTGCTAAAGTCGGTTAGTACTGTCTTTCCTTTCCTCTGCCGTGTTCCTTTGTACCGAGGAACTGTTCTCCGGGCCACTTTTATTTGCCCCACCCTGTAGCTCGACCACTTCACTTACAAAGCACTGGGATACTAGGTTAAACCAGTCTTTAACAGGCACATTCGTAAACAGCGACACCACGTCAGTACTAACCATAATGTCACCCTCACTAAGTCGAAGACGGTTAATTCGTTTGCAAAAATCTGCTGAATCTTTAGTATGATGCTCGAATGTCCCATATGTGTAGCGAGATTGGCCAAATATTCCACCAGCTTGTATGTTATACATGAAATGTATTTCAACTTGTGAGTATGGATAACCATCAGCTATTTGGTGGAATGATCACTATGACAATTTGTGCCGGACCGTGATCTGAATCTGGACATCCCGCTTATTGCCAACAGTCCCCTTACCATTAGGCAATACGAGCACGACTCACAGCCAGACCCCAGTTTCCATATCTCGTCAGCCATGTGTGTACAACCTGTACCTGTGCATTTATGATGTGTAGTCCTGTACAGGGGAGACAGTTTACTTGAAAGTCACCTGCCCGATGTCGTCCGATAAATACGATGTGGCAAATGCGAGTTACGATGCAATGTTCCTTCGGACGCCGGGTCAACATATGCCCGTATATGGCGATGCCGCGGGCTCCAGCGACGTCACAGCAGGCAGCTGGTGTATACAGGGTGTTACAAAAAGGTACGGCCAAACTTTCAGGAAACATTCCTCACACACAAAGAAAGAAAATATGTTATGTGGACATGTGTCCGGAAACGCTTACTTTCCATGTTAGAGCTCATTTTATTCTCTTCAAATCACATTAATCATCGAATGGAAACACACAGCAACAGAACGTACCAGCGTGACTTCAAACACTTTGTTACAGGAAATGTTCAAAATGTCCTCCGTTAGTGAGGATACATGCATCCACCCTCCGTCGCATGGAATCCCTGAAGCGCTGATGCAGCCCTGGAGAATGGCGCATTGTATCACAGCCGTCCACAATACGAGCACGAAGAGTCTGTACATTTGGTACCGGCGTTGCGTAGACAAGAGCTTTCAAATGCCCCCATAAATGAAAGTCAAGAGAGTTGAGGTCAGGAGAGAGTGGAGACCATGGAATTGGTCCGCCTCTACCAATCCATCGGTCACCGAATCTGTTGCTGAGAAGCGTACGAACACTTCGACTGAAATGGGAAGGAGCTCCATCGTGCATGAACCACATGTTGTGTCGCACTTGTAAAGGCACATGTTCTAGCAGCACAGGTAGAGTATCCCGTATGAAAACATGATAACGTGCTCCATTGAGCGTAGGTGGAAGAACATGGGGCCCAATCAAGACATCACCAACAATGCCTGCCCAAACGTTCACTAAAAATCTGTGTTGATGACGTGATTGCACAATTGCGTGCGGATACTCGTCAGCCCACACATGTTGATTGTGAAAATCTACAATTTGATCACGTTGGAATGAAGCCTCATCCGTAAAGAGAACATTTGTACTGAAATGAGGATTGGCACATTGTTGGATGAACCATTCGCAGAAGTGTTCCCGTGGAGGCCAATCAGCTGCTGATAGTGCCTGCACACGCTGTACATGGTACGGAAACAACTGGTTCTCCCATAGCACTCTCCATATAGTGACGTGGTCAACGTTACCTTGTACAGCAGGAACTTCTCTGACGCTGACATTAGGGTTATCGTCAACTGCACGAAGAATTGCCTCGTCCATTGCAGGTGTCCTCGTCGTTCTAGGTCTTCCCCAGTCGCGAGTCATAGGCTGGAATGTTCCGTGCTCCCTAAGACGCCGATCAATTGCTTCGAACGTCTTCCTGTCGGGACACCTTCGTTCTGGAAATCTGTCTCGATACAAACGTACCGCGTCACGGCTATTGCCCCTGCTAATCCCTACATCAAATGGGAATCTGCCAACTCCGCATTTGTAAACATTGCACTGACTGCAAAACCACGTTCGTGATGAACACTAACCTATTGATGCTACGTACTGATGTGCTTGATGCTAGTACTGTAGAGCAATGACTCGCATGTCAACACAAGCACCGAAGTCAACATTAGCTTCCTTCAATTGGGGCAACTGGCGGTGAATCGAGGAAGTACAGTACATACTGACGAAACTAAAATGAGCTCTAAAATGGAAATTAAGCGTTTCCGGACACATGTCCACTTAACATCTTTTCTTTATTTGTGTGTGAGGAATGTTTCCTGGAAGTTTGGCCCTACCTTTTTGTAACACCCTGTATAAGGTTTGTACCAGCATCCCACAGGCAGTCATACCACATGACAATTACCAAGAAGTGCTTGGCGGAAAGATCGTGTGACTTAAATTACTTGACGCGACTGGAAACACGAGAAATTTTTATTCAATTTTTTTTATCCTGTTCTTAATTACATTGAGCAATGTTTTTGATGAATGCGACAACAATATTAGTTTTCTATAGTCAGAACACTCTCTGACGTTTCCTTTCTTCGGTAGGTGACTCCTATTTTCAGCCGCTCGGGCTACCCTTGGGTCTAAGGCGTCTTGTGACGGTTCGCGCGACTTGCCCCCGTTGGAGGTTCGAGTCCTCCCTCGGGCATAGTTGTGTATGTTGTCCTTAGCGTAAGTTAGCCGGCCGCGGTGGTCTAGCGGTTCTGGCGCTGCAGTCCGGAACCGCGGGACTGCTACGGTCGCAGGTTCGAATCCTGCCTCGGGCATGGGTGTGTGTGATGTCCTTAGGTTAGTTAGGTTTAAGTAGTTCTAAGTTCTAGGGGACTTATGACCTAAGATGTTGAGTCCCATAGTGCTCAGAGCCAGAGCCTTAGCGTAAGTTAGTTTAAGTTAGATTAAGTAGTGCGTAGGCCTAGGGGCCGATGATCTCAGCGGTTAGGTCCCATAGTCCTTACGACTAATTTCCCAAATTTTTCCCTTTTTCAGCAAAAGTCTTCCGGAATTTATCCATTGTAATAGCTTCGTACAATGATGTTGTAAAGTTTTTGTTTCACTTTTTCTCCTATTCTCTTCAGAAGTGCTGTTGGGATGTAGTCTGTTCCTGTTGCGTTCTTGTTCTTCAACTGCTGAAGTGCTGGATCAAATTCTTCTGGTATGATTATCGTTCTATTATTATCGTCTTCCACCATATGTTCAGGTTAGAGATGGTTGTAATTTCCAACACTTCCGCATCATAGTACAAGTCTTCAAGATAGACCTTCCAGCGGTATGTCATATCTTCCCTGTCAATAAGTAATTGTCCATTCGTATCTTTTATTGTAGTACTTCCTTGTTTAAGTATGTACTGCAGTGGCTTTATCGCGCTATTTGCTTTATCTGTTCTTCCTCCTCTACATCATGCTCTGTACTTCGCCCAACTTCCTTCATCCTTTCTTCTTTGTCCCGTTTACATTCTGTCACAATGACATTCAGTATTGTTCTGTATTGCATTTGGCTTTCTTTTGTATGTACCGTCTTACAGTGGTTTCTGCGATATAATAAATCTAGTATATCTTCAGTAATCCAAGGTTTTCTTTTACCCCCTGTCAGCTTGAAATTATATGTACATCAACTACTGGCAAAAATCGTACATCCACCTACATATTTTAAAGCACTAACAAATGTATTACCCCAAACTTTAGGCAGTTATTACATGTAACAGATATAATCTTAAGACCCCTGCTTTGTAAAGTTTTCTCTCATACAATCGCTCCTTCCATCCTCTCCCTCCCTCCCTCTCACTTTCTCTTCCTCTTCCTCTTCCTCTCCCTCTGCCACCAACATAACTGTGAATCCCAACCAAAATTGTTATTTGTGTATAATTTTTCCACTGTAGTCAACATAATTATTGTATTTAAAGTTTGTAACATGCCACCTGATTGAATAAAAGAGTATGGAGTTTAAGCTGTATCAACTTGTCAAAATAGGATGTATATGCCACCAGAAATATTTATTACAACGCATACATTCGACACCTCAAAACAAACATCTCCAAAAGCCATTAAAAATTTATTCTGTAATAATGTCGATACGATGTATATTCTTTGTACTTTGTGTTGTCTTCTGTTGTACGATATATTTTCTTTGTACTTTGTGATAATGCTTTCTCTTCTGCTATACGACCCTTGCTCCTAATAGTTTCCAGACGACATATTTGTTTACAAAATATGGCAGTATAAATGTGATGTGTTATGATAGTGAAAGGAACCTGTGAACACTGTAGGTACTCTACTTTACTTACTTTATTTTTACCGTTAGATATATGATTAATTCTTTTTCGAAAGAAACCCAAAACCATGTTCTGAAATAGTGCTTTGTTTCTCCACTAGACAGTGCCACAAGTTCCTCCAAAAAATCGTAACACAACACACACACAAGTTTCATACTAACCACCGTATGATGGAGGTTTAAACCTATGAAACGCGTCGTGGAGATAAATAAACAGTGACTGGTGACAGTAAACTTGTTGTTTCATTTAATTTCAATAACAGTCACGGTAAAGGCTAGCCTAAAATGTTCACATTTAAAGTCTGTTGTTTCTCATCCGCTGAACATGACCAATCCATCTCAGTTGGTGACCAGTAACGGTGGCTTCTATTGTATACATCTTGGCCTCCTCGAGAATCATAGTGTTTGATTCTAAGTCATTTCATTTGGTGTTAATGATGTACCTAAACTTCTGTTGGTTGAAGTGTTCTAGTTTCTTAAGATCACGACGATATAGTGTCCAGGTTTCCCAGCCATAGAGCAGGGTAGAAAGAACAACTGCTCGATACACCATCAGTTTTGTCGATAATGTAAGATCTTTATTCAGGAAGACCCGATGTAGGAGACGTCCAAAAGCAACATGTGCGGCATGCAGTCTGTTCTTAACGTCCTTTTCCGATGAGCAGTTAGTTGATAATATACTCCCTAGATAGAGGAAGTGCTCTGTTTGTTCCAAAGGTGTGCTGGAAATAGAGATACTGAAATCCGGAAAGGCCGTTACAGGAGCTGGCTCTGCTAAATCTTTGTTTTCTGGATGCTGATGGTCAGGCAAAACCGTTTATATGCGGTACCGAAATAATTTACAAACCTCTGTGGGTTTGTGAACTGGAGAAACATTGTCGTCAGTGTACTGCAGTTGAGTTGCTTGAGTGAGACTTGTGAACCTTTTAGAGTGCAGTCTGGACTGATTAAATAGCCCTGGGACAAATCTGTATTTACGTTCTACTCCGCAGTTGTTTACATACGACGTATCGTAAAGCATAACTCAGACATGTCATCATGGAAAGCTTGGGTCATTTGACCAAAGTGTTCAGGGCAGCCGAAACGTTTTAAGACCTTCCACAATGCTTCTTTGGGCATTGTATCAAAGGCATTTTCTAGATCACAGACCACAAGTAGTAAAGGTTTATGTTATGCCCTGCACATCTTCTGCAGCTGTCATGTAAGTTGATCCTCTGGAGAGGAGAAATCCGTACTGAGATCCAGGAAGTACTGTCTAAGAAAGAGTTTGGAGGTGATTCAACGAAATTAAGAAAATGTTGTACCAGTTACGAAGACCAAGGATATGTCAGGGCAATTGTCACTTATGGTTCCGTCAACTATTTTGAAAATGGTGGCAATTGTGGAGTTTTCATGTCAGCTGCTACTTTACGGGTTTCTCACATTAGAAGAAACAGGGAGAATTGTCTGTTTTTTAGAGGAAAGCCACCATTTTGAATGGTATCCAGGGGGTGCTGTCAGGTCTAGATGTATTTCTCGGTTTCATTCAATGTAGAGCCTTGTTGAGTTCATGAGATATCGGTGGGACTGCTATACAAGGTTGCACTGGATGTTGTGGGACATGTCCGAGAAAGTCGGCAGCAGCAGTAGAACTACGGTTTAAAAGTGCTTTGTAAAGCTCTCCCCAGCGGTTTAAGATGTCCTGTGATTGTCAGTGAGGATGGTCATGCTGTTGGCGACTTCCATGACTCCTGATAAGGAGCGAACAGGCCCATATTTTTCTCTTATTCCAGCATAAAAACTCGGAAAGTCCCCGGCATCTGACAGGCTTTGAAGTTTCTTGGCTTTTTGTTGCCACCAGTGGTTCTTGATTGTTCTTATTTCACTTTGACGTTTCTGCTTGATCTCTTGAAAGTGTGTTTTATTTTCCAGGTAGGATGGATCTTGAGCAATAAATAGGAATATATCCCGTTCTTTACTTTTGAGGCTCTTAATCACTTCGTTGTTGCCATAAAATCAATCGTTTATCTACTTCGCATCAAAACCTTGATTACCACTGCAGACTTCTTGATGTTTTTTTAAAGTGGACCATTCGTGTTCAACATCTGTTGTGTTAACTGGGCTATTGCTAAGTCGTTCCAAAAGTGTGTCTTGCAAGGGAAAACGAACCGTTTCATTCTGGAGGATGTTGATGTTGCATTTCCTCCTGGAAGGATTTAAGAAGAAGGATCGTTGTTTACGATGGACAAGGATACTCAGATGGCTAACCAGCAGTTTATGTTCGGTCCAGCAACCATCGATGTTTCGAATTGTTTTTTGTGGTCAGGACGACTTTCTTGTCATGCTGACATAGTCACTGAGATGCCAGTGTTTGATGCGTGGATGAAACCATGTTGTCTTATAACGGTTAGGTAAGCGGAAGGCATATTGGTGATACAAAACTCATGCTCACCTCAGAGACCTAGAAGTAGCAGCCCATTTGCAGTGCAGTTTCCTACACTTTGATTACCCATTGTTACCTCAAAAACTCTAGAACTGAAGTCGCCTAGTAACAAGAGTTTATTTGCGGTTGGTATCTTGACGAGAACATTGCTCAGCTGATGGGAGAACTGATTCTTTGTATCCTTCTCTCCACCTAATGTGGGAGCGTAGGCAGAGACGAGGGTGACGAAGCTGTCTCCAGAAATGAGAATTCGAAGACTCACAACTATTTCATTGACTCGAATAGGGGTTAATGGACGTTATTTCGCTATTTCTGTTTTTACTGCAAATCCTACACCACGGGTACGCGGTTCTCTTGCATCCTTTCCTTTCCAAAATATGGTGTACCCTGAGCTAGCCTGACTAAGATGTCTTCGCCTGATGGTCTGGTTTCATTTGAGGCAGCAACATCTACATCTAATCTAGCTAGCTCGTGGATGAGAAGAGCTGTTCTTCTTTCTGGTTTGTTTCCATTTAAATCCAGAAGAGTCCTGACATTCCATGTTCCAGTAGTCTTTATCATATTGTTCTTTCTTGGTTTTCGTCTGCAAATTAGGAGTAACCTCCTGGGTGCGGATTCCCAGCCAGGTACAAGTGAAACTACTTATGCTTAATCAGCCTTTCTTAGGGCCTTGCCCATTCAGGGAGGGCAGCGGTTATCCTAAATGGGCCTGCCCAGTCGCAGACGAATGACCAGATCCCTGAGTAGTCACATGAGTTCTCAGGAAGGCGACCGTCACACACCTGCCGCTAGTATGCAGGTCCAGACTAGTAGCTTTCAGCCTTACTCACGCCTGCTACCACCGTCTTTATCTCATCGCCACTGGCCTTCAAGGAAGATGGGAGAAGAAACTGCCAATCGCGTGTCTTTGTTTAAGGTACATCTCAACTTATCTCAACTTACGAGGAAGTAACCCGCTCACTGTAATTCTGCAACAATTCATCGCGGCACGTACGTATGAGACATGTGATTTCAGACACCAGAACTGCAGCGAAGTACCGCGAGCTCTGGGACAGTGGAGCAGCGCCTTTGCAGCCAGTTCTTGTGGCATCATCTCTTCCACCTACGTGACCGTCGGGGAACTCAGGTGTGATATGTTCCTCTTTCATCCGCTTCGCTGTTGGGTCCTAGGATGTTAGGGGAAGGCGCTATGGAAAGGGACGAAGAAAGGGATGGGGCGTTGTGGGACACACTTTGTCTGGTTCATCCGCTGAGACCTGTCTGGCTTGAGAGACCCGGCCAGTAGCTACGCTACCGCCAGCATAGCCCTCAGCTTGACGTTAACACGCAAACCTCTGTGCCCACAAGGGCAGTGCTACGATAATTCGTTGTCCTATGGAAAAGGAACGCATATTGTGCTGATGACAATCCCGCATCTTATCCAAAGTAAAAGAGGTTCACCACTTACTTAGTTACAGGTACGCGATAAACCGTAATTCCTCACCTGTTTCCTGAGTGTAAACTTTTATACCCACAATTAATAAAAAGCATTTTGCAACGAAGGAGAGTTGCTCTAATTCCAAATGGGATAACAACATTCCAATATCAAAGTAAAAACCTCTTGCAGGAAGTGAGTGATGAGTGGGTTCAAATGGTTCAAATGGCTCTGAGCACTATGGGACTTAACTTCTGAGGTCATCAGTCCCCTATAACTTAGAACTACTCAAACCTAACTAGCCTAAGGACATGACACACATCCATGCCCGAGGCAGGATTCGAACCTGCGACCGTACGGTCGCGCGGTTCCAGACTGTAGCGCCTAGAACCGCTCGGCCACACAGGCCGGCTGATGAGTGGGATTAGGAAAAAGCATGCAGCATGATTATGTTTGATATGAACAACCTCTGGTGACATTAAAAGCAACGGTGGTAACATTAAGAGTGCAACGGGAATTCCACTGTTAAATGCAGAGGAGAGAGCAGATAGGTGGAAAGAATACATTGAAAGCCTCTATGAGGGTGAAGATTTGTCTGATGTGATAGAAGAAGAAACAGGAGTCGATTTAGAAGAGATAGGGGATCCAGTATTAGAATCGGAATTTAAAAGAGCTTTGGAGGACTTACGGTCAAATAAGGCAGAAGGGATAGATAACATTTCATCAGAATTTCTAAAATCATTGGGGGAAATGGCAACAAAACGACTATTCACGTTGGTGTGTAGAATATATGAGTCTGCCGACATACCATCTGACTTTCGGAAAAGCATCATCCACACAATTCCGAAGACGGCAAGAGCTGACAAGTGCGAGAATTATTGCACAATGAGCTTAACAGCTCATGCATCGAAGATGCTTACAAGAATAATTTACAGGAGAATGGAAAAGGAAATTGAGAATGCGCTAGGTGACGATCAGTTTGGCTTTAAGAAAAGTAAAGGGACGAGAGAGGCAATTCTGATGTTACGGCTAATAATGGAAGCAAGGCTAAAGAAAAATCAGGACACTTTCATAGGATTTGTCTACCTGGAAAAAGCGTTCGACAATATAAAATGGTGCAAGCTGTTCGAGATTCTGAAAAAAGTAGGGGTAAGCTATAGGGAGAGACGGGTCATATACAATAAGTACAACAACCAAGAGGGAATAATAAGAGTGGACGATCAAGAACGAAGTGCTCGTATTAAGAAGGGTGTAAGACAAGGCTGTAGCCTTTCGCCCCTACTCTTCAATCTGTACATCGAGGAAGCAATGATGGAAATAAAAGAAAGGTTCAGGAGTGGAATTAAAATAAAAGGTGAAAGGATATCAATGATACGATTCGCTGATGACATTGCTATCCTGAGTGAAAGTGAAGAAGAATTAAATGATCTGCTGAACGGAATGAACAGTCTAATGAGTACACAGTATGGTTTGAGAGTAAATCGGAGAAAGACGAAGGTAATGAGAAGTAGTAGAAATGAGAACAGCGAGAAACTTAACATCAGGATTGATGGTCACGAAGTCAATGAAGTTAAGGAATTCTGCTACCTAGGCGGTAAAATAACCAATGACGGACGGAGCTAGGAAGACATCAAAAGCAGACTCGCTATGGCAAAAAAGGCATTTCTGGCCAAGAGAAGTCTACTAATATCAAATACCGGCCTTAATTTGAGGAAGAAATTTCTGAGGATGTACGTCTGGAGTACAGCATTGTATGGTAGTGAAACATGGACTGTGAGAAAACCGGAACAGAAGAGAATCGAAGCATTTGAGATGTGGTGCTATAGAAGAATGTTGAAAATTAGGTGGACTGATAAGATAAGGAATGAGGAGGTTCTACGCAGAATCGGAGAGGAAAGGAATAGGTGGAAAACACTGATAAGGAGAAGGGACAGGATGATAGGACATCTGCTAAGACATGAGGGTAAGAAAAGCGTTACTGCTGGCAAATGCATTTGAAAGATCGTAGTACTTTAACTGCAAAATTGTGGTTCAAATGGTTCAAATGGCCCTCAGCAATATGGGACTCAACTGCTGTGGTCATCAGTCCCCTAGAACTTAGAACTACTTAAACCTAACTAACCTAAGGACATCACACACATCCATGCCCGAGGCAGGATTCGAACCTGCGACCGTAGCAGTCGCACGGTTCCGGACTGCGCGCCTAGAACCGCGAGACCACCGCGGCCGGCGCAAAATTGTGACAGAAACTCTAAATTAGAGCACCAAACAATTTTCGAGAAAAGAACGTGACACCGTTGACTAAATTTCACTTAAGAAGAACAGAACAGTTCGTTTACTAGTAATATCCTGTTTCCGAACTTCATCGATGTAAAAGGAAGTAGCATGTTTAGTAGGTTCAGTGACTCTTTATTATATGAGAACACGAGATACGGTATAATTTCCGCCAGAAAATGCATATAACTGATGCAGGTGAGGTATTTAAGCCTATTTAGAACGGTAAGATTACACGGAAGAAGCTAAATTAAAGACTGGGAGCAAATTTGTAAAACAATAGTCTCAAGAGGATGAAGACCATCCACCGTATTTTCCGTAATGCAAGTTAGTCTATGGCAAAAATTTACAGGATGTATATTTATGCGGCGGAAACATTATTACTACTGCCCACTGTGAAGTTTAAAGGTTCTTGGTGGTGTTGCGGGCACATGACGCAGTGAGGAAAACATGCAAGCGGAAGAGACGAATGGGCAGTCATTACAGCAAAGATGCTGGCCGCAAATGCGGAAACCCATTGCTATAAGCGGTTTTGACAAACGGCATATTATTGTGGCGCTGCTGGTGAAAACGAGAACCTCTGAAACGACGAAGCTGGTCGGCTGTTTGCGTACTGCTATCGTGAGCACCTAGGGAAAGTAGTTGAAGGATGGTGGAACAGCGCGCGGGCCATATGGTACTGGACGTCCACGTCTCAGTACAAAAAGTAGAGGGCGGAGGATCCCCCACTGTGCAATCCACGATCTGTGGCGAATATGACGTCATAGTACAATGCTGGTGCAGGCACAAGTGTTTCGGAGCACACCGTTCAACGGCCATTGTTGAACACAGAGCTCAACATCACACATCTCCTACGTCAGTTACGACTGCAGTGGGCACAGCTTTACTGGGTTTTCACAGTGGATCAGTAGATATGTTTCGTCTGTCGAATGAGTTGCATTTCTTGTTACACCATATCGATCTCTGGGTTCTTACACGCCGTCAAAAAGGTGAATGGCTGCTTGAAATTTGCATTGTGCCACAGATGCAGGCCGGTGAGAGCAGAATTATGCCATGGGGTACATTGAGCTGGGATTCTGTGAGACATATGGTAGTACTCGAAGAAGCCATGACAGCAGTGAGCTACTTGAACATTACTGCGGACCACCTGCATCGCTTCATTCTTTTAAGTCTCCCCCTAGGCCGATGACATCTTCCAGCAGGATAACTCTCCACGATACACGGTCTAAATCGTGCTGCAGTGTGGTTTGACGAACATGATAGTGACCTCACATTAATGTCTTAGCTAGCAAATGTACCTCACCTTTACCTGCTGGAACACATATCGGGCGCCAGGTGCGTGCCCACAAACCGTGGTTCCGTAATTTGCGATAATTTAGAGACCTGTGAGCACCCATCTGATGCCACATGCTTCTGGAAACCTAGCAAGGACTTGTAGAATACATCGCTGCTACACTCTTGTATGTGTTTGAAAAATGCACCAACACTCTATTAAACAGATAGTCATAATGTTTTGGTTCATCGGTGTAAATTGCAACTATTAAGGTATAACTCAGCCTAACAACTCATATTAACCAGTTGTTGTTGTTGTTGTTGTTGATGTGGTCTGTAGTCCAGAGTCTGGTTTGATGCAGCTCTCCATATTACTCTATCCTGTGTAAGCTTCTTCATCTCAAAGTACATACTGAAAGCTATATCCTTCTGAATCTGCTTAGTGTATTCATTCCTTGGTCTCCCTCTACGATATTTACCCTCCACGCTGCCCTCCAGTACTAAATTGGTGTTCCCTTGATGCCTTATGGAGCCGAGCGACCGCTACGGTCGCAGGTTCGAATCCTGCCTCGGGCATGGATGTGTGTGATGTCCTTAGGTTAGTTAGGTTTAATTAGTTCTAAGCGACTTATGACCTCAGAAGTTGAGTCGCATAGTGCTCAGAGCCATTTGAACCATTTGAACCTTAATGCCTTAGAACACGTCCTACCAACCGATCCCTTCCTCTAGTCAAGTTGTGTCACATATTCCTCTTCTCCCCAATTCTATTCAGTTCCTTCTCCTTAGCTACGTGATCTACCCACATAATGTTTAGCATTTTTCTGTAGCACCACATTTCAAGAGCTTCTATTCTCTTCTTGTCTTAACTACTTATTGTCCACGTTTCACTTCCATACGAATACTTTCAGAAGAGACTTCCTGACACATATATACACGATGTTAACAAATTTCTCTTCTTCAGAAACGCTTTCCTTGACATTGCTAGTCTACATTTTATATACTCTCTACTTCGACCATCATTAGTTATTTTGCTCCCGAAATAGCAAATCTCGTGACTTATTAGCAGTTTTTCCATTCCTCTGCAAAGGATTCGTGTTAGTATTTAGCAGCCGTGACTTATTAATTTTCACGCCTGTCAACACCTGCTTTCTTTGGGATTGGAATTATTATATTCTTCTTGAAGTCGAGGGTATTTCGCCTGTCTCATACATTTTGCTCACCAGATGGCAGAGTGTCGTCAAGGCTGGCACTCCCAAGGCTATCAGTAGTTCTAATGGGATACTGTCTACTCCTTTTTTCGACTTAGGACTTTCAGTGCTCCGCCAAACTCTTCACACAGTATCATATCTCCCATTTCATCTTCATCTACGTCCTCTTCCATCTCCATAATATTGCCCTCAAGTACATCGCCCTTGTATAGACCCTGTACATATTCCTTCCACCTGTCTGCTTTCCCTTCTTTGCTTAGGACTGGTTTTCCGTCTGCGCTCTTGATATTCATACAAGTGGTTCTCTTTTCTCCAAAAGTCTCTTTAATTTTCCTGTAGGCAGTATCTATCTTACCCCCTAATGATATATGCCTCTACATTCTTACATTTATCCTCTAGACATTCCCGCTTAGACATTCTGCACTTCCTCTCGATCTCATTTATGAGAAGTTTGTATTTCTTTTTGGTTGCTTCATTTTCTGCATTTTTATATTTTCTCCTTTCATCAATTAAATTCGATATCTCTTCTATTACCCAAGGATTTCAAGTAGCTCTCGTCTTTTTACCTACTTAATCCTCTGCTGCCTTCATTATTTCATTCCTCAAAGCTACTCATTCTTCTTCTACTGTATTTCTTTCCCCCGTCCTGTCAATCGTTCCCTAATGCTCTCTCTGAAACACTCTATAACCTCTGGTTCTTTCAGCTTATCCACGTCCACCGACATAAATTGCCGCCTGTTTGCAGTTTCTTCAGTTTTAATCTACATTTCATAAACAACAGATCGTGGTCAGAGTCCACATCTATCCCTGAAAATGTCTTACAATTTAAAACCTGGTTCCCAAATCTCTGTCTTTCCATTATATAATCTATCTGAACCCTTACAGTGTCTCCAGGCCTCTTCCATGTATACAACCGTCTTTCACGATTAGTAAACGAAGTGTTAGATGTTATGCTCTGTGCAAAATTCTACCAGGCGGCTTCCTCTTTCATTCCTTACCCCCATTCCATATTCACCTGCTACTTTTCCTTCTCTTCCTTTTCCTACTATCGAATTCCAGTCCCTCATGACTATTAGATTTTCGTCTCTCTTCACAACCAGAATAATTTCTTTTATCTCATCATACATTCTTCAATCACTTCGTCATCTGCGGACCTAGTTGGCATATATACTTGTACTACTGTGGTAGGCGTGGGCTTCGTGTCTGTCTAGGCTACAGTAATGTGTTCACTATGCTGTTCGTAGCAGCTTACCCGCGCTCCTATTTTTAGTCATTATTAAACCTACTCCTGGATTAACCCCACTTGATTTTATATTTATAGCCCTGTACTCACCTGACCGGGAGTTTTGTTCCTCCTGCCACCGAACTTCACTAATTCCCACTATATCTAACTTTAATCTATCAATTTTCTAACTTACCTGCCCGATTAAGGGATATGATATTCCACGCTCCGATCCACAAACCGCCAGTTTTGTTTCTCCTGACAACGACGTCCTCCTGATTAGTCCCTGCCCGGAGATCCGAATGGGGAAATATTTTACCTCCGGAATATTTTACCCAAGAGGACGCCATCATCATTTAACCATACAGTAAAGCTGCATGCCCACGGGAAAAATTACGGGTGTACTTTACCCTTGCTTTCAGCTTATCGCATTACCAGTACAACAATGCCGTTTTTGTTAATATTGCAAGATCAGATCAGTCAACCATCCAGACTGTTGCCCCTGCAGCTACTGAAGAGGCTGTTGCACCTCTTCAGGTATCACACGTTTGTCTGGCCTCTCAACAGATATCCCTCAGTTGTGGTTACATCTACGGTACGGTTATCTGTATCGCTGAGGCATCCAAGCCCCCGCACCAACGGCAAGCTCCATGGTTCATGGAGAGAGGGGGGGATTAACCAGTAAGGAGCACAAATTTATAACGAATAATTCTCAGAACTGTGTCGTTGTCTTACAAATTGAACCACCGACTTCCAGAAAAAAGAAGCACATTGACAAAGGCTGCTATTTAACAACAAAATTACAGAATGAATGCGATTCAGCTGACTTGTACTGAATCTTGAAACGATTCACCATTTTATCGTCTTTGAGAACGCACAGGAGTATTTGCCTGAGTTATGACAATACAATTCACGCATTTCCCCTCGAGCGGGCCTCATGTTTTGATGAGGCAGATAAGATTTAAATACGCGAGCTAAAGAAGATAGAAATCAAATACAAGACGATGAAGCACCAGCAGCTGTGAAAATGGGAGGCGCAGACACTCATCCACGGAGAGTTAAATTAACTTAAGATTGCAAAATCATGTGTGAAAAGAATTTACTCACATGGACAGTTGAAGAAGAGGATAATGTCAGAATTACAACAATAGAAACTTAACGTTAACTGAATTTTCGTCCGTTCTTGGTAGAACAACATTATAATAAATGAAAAGCAATAGAGGCATAACTGTACATAGTTAAGCTACTTAAGCCAAAGACAGGTATTTTGAGAGGATCTATCGTGTGATCCAAAGAGACAATGGACGCTTTCCATTCAGCTGCCACATCTCTGTTTCAGAGATACCACATTCTTTGAAAGTAGTTTGATAAAAACAAATACATATCAAAAGAAAAAAGTTCAAACATTTTAATATTCAGCTTAATGATTAAAAATGTTTTAATGATGTTGCAAAGGTATATCTGTCTGCGAATAGAAATTGATATTACAGAGGTGACTGAAATCAGACGTGAGCATGGGCTTTCGGACGAAACAAAACCTTCAAAATGCTAACGCAGTCACTCATGTTATTGAACAATGGTGCAACCATGTCAACTATGGGAAATAGATATCAATTACTATGAAATTTCGCACTAGATTGGAAGCCTGCAGCAAAACACGAAAAATGCGAGCATGAGGTACAATGACAGGGAAAGAAAAAATGGTAGTATGGCAGAGACAGAAAAGAGGTTTTTCATTTAAGTCAATTTACCGTCGTAGAACATATTGCAGCTAACTGTGATAAATGGTACACGTAGATAACATGACGCACTTTTTTTCAGCCGTAGCAACCGAAAATTCCAAATGACTGCTTTAAGCATAATCTGAGACACCAGCGAAAGAGTAGCCAATGAAAAGGAACACCAGCGAAAAGAGTTTTATTAGAACCACCCCATATTGCTAGACGCGTGAAAGATCTCTAGCGCGCGTCGCTTGGTGATGTTTGTGATGTCCTTAGGTTAGTTAGGTTTAAGTAGTTCTGAGTTCTAGGGGACTGATGACCTTAGAAGTTAAGTCCCATAGTGCTGAGAGCCATTTGAACCATTTGTACTTGGTGATGATCGTGTGCTCAGCCGCCACTTTCGTCATACTTGGCCTGCCAGGTCCCCAGACCTCAGTCCATGCGATTATTGGCTTTGGGGTTACCTGAAGTCGCAAGTGTATCGTGATCGACCGACATCTCTAGGGATGCTGAAAGACAACATCCGACGCCAATGCCTCACCATAACTCCCGTCATGCTTTACAGTGCTGTTCACAACATTATTCCTTTACTTCTTATTGCTACTTCTCGTTACAGTTCCTACATTTTTCGCAAAACATCCGCGAATAACTTTTGCCACAGTGTCTTCCGTATTTAAGAAATAAAGGTTTTATCTATCTTCTCTATCTTGAGACCATGAAAATCGTGGAAGCGGGTCGTAGGCGGTCTCTAGCATGACTAAGGTCTTCAGAAACAAGTTCCAATACCGAAGGTACATCGTAATGCCATGAAGTGAAAGAGCTTCTTGCGATGTTGTTTCATCTTCTAGAAAGAAAAAGAAATGTTCGAGTTCCTTGCTACGATAGGTGTACAATTTCTTAAGAAACAGTTACTGATCAGTATCCCTCAACGTAAGAAGGAAGCAATGGGTTCGATACATGTAAGATACCGTATGCCACATTATCTGTAGTCTGTCAGCTAACCGAGGGAGCTGGTGCATCGATGAAGATACCTGCCTGCGCGCTTATAAGCAGCTGATGAATGAACTACGCACCCACCAGAAGCGTTATGAAGGTTTGTTGCTCTTCTTGTTACCCTGCCATTCCCCGTGTCGCAACGGCGCATCACTGGTGGAGTTGCTTCATGGACGGCGCCACCGCAACTTAGTCCATTTGCTGCGCCCACCGCGGTGGCCGATGCCTACTCCTCTCCCTCATGCTACGAATCAAACTAATAGCCTAGTTTTTTTTCAGGTCAAGTAGCGATCGGAAGTGCTGGGAACGCGGCTTCGTTATAAGGTTGCTTGGTAATTGTATATTTTTTATACAGGGTCCAGGCACATTGCAGCGACGGCACCTGAATCAAATTGGCGCCTGTAAATTGCGTTATCCTGCTACTGACTCTTTGTTCACAGATTCATTGCCTAACCGGGTGATGCAGCCGGTATCTTCTCTGGCTACCTGGGGTCCTGCGTCGCCAGCACCTGGCCATGAACCTATGGTCCTGCACCCTACAGGTAATCCGGCGTCTAGCGGACAGCTGACGTCCACAGGCGTTGGTCCTCTCCACTTCACGGCCGACCAGGGGTTCGACGCACCAATTCGAGACACCGTATCGGTTCGACCACCAGGAGACCTCGCACTATTGCTGGATGCAGAGACGCACATTCCGTCTGGTTTCTCGGCTGGCGTTCCAGGACGGCCTCAAAGCGAATGCCGGGACGAATACAGGAGCTCGGCACCAGCCACAGCTTCGGCTCCTGCCTCCTCGTCTCTTCCTGCATCCATGCCTCCAGCCCCGCTGTTGTTGCAGTTGTCGTCACTACACGACAATGGAGAGGAGGTTAGAGGGGAGGAGTGTAGTGTCTCAGCTTATCGATACTGGCAGAGCTGGCGTCTCCATGAAAATTCCTGCACTGCGAGCGGCGCTTTGAATATTGTCACCAATAGGGTGACCTGACCAATGAAGAACATCCAGGCCGCCGACTAATGACCACTACCAGGACGGTGTTACAAGCGGCGGCCACCTCGGCAGCAGTCATGTTACTACATGGTGCCGAACATTAGATCGAGCTGTTGATAGCTAGCTCTACGGGCAAACATTCGGTGTACATAGACACACGCATCACTTTGCTTCTCTCGACGCCTATTTTTCTTAGCGCTTTCTGGATATTTTTTATTGAACTTTTACCATTTGTGCTTTCCGATATATCTGCTTCAGATCCGTGCATGCCATTTTCTCTTATTTTACTTGTTCGTGCCGCCACATATTGATTTAGCTTTAGCATTGTTTGCTTTGCCATGGCTATCGCATCGCCCCAAGCTAGCCCGTCTCGTAGTTAGTGGCGCCACAATTGCAAGCGCCTTTGGCACCAACGCTCGATCTAACACAGCTTCTTCAGATAGAGAGGCCACAAATGACGCAGGTTACTGAGCTTATGAAGGGCTTAATTCGGATGCAGACGGAAGCCAATGAGAATCACCTTCAGGCGCCACCAATTACGGCAGCGCCACAGCTTACACAACCATCCTTAGCGCTTCCGTTTCGCCCATTTCAAGAGGAGTGGGTTCAGTAACTGGACCAGTTTGAAGCTCATCTATCTGCACACCAATGCCAAGTACCGTTAAACAGTCTCTCTTTCAACAACGGCTTTTGTGTCAGTTAATAGGATGTATTGCACATTGTTGCCCATTTCGGGGCCAGAACTTGTGATCTATGAAGAATTAATCCACGCTTAGAATAGATATTATGAGAAGAAATTCCTTTTGGCGGATGCCAGGTTTAAATATGTCACACTAAATATGTGAGAGACTTACAAGAGTTTACGTAAGATTAAAAGTGGCTGTGGCAAGTATTATAGTGACCTTATGATACGTGGCGCTGTTACTCAGAACGTGGCTGATAATAGAAGAAGGAAACTTGCTGTCAAGAGTCCCTATTTTTCCTAGCCACGGCTGCCACAAACTATTAACAGTGTAGCACTTCTTCAGTGGCCACTTGAGTAAAATATGTTTATTTATAGTGCGCTTGTGTCAACTAATCTTTAGCTAGCCTGTCCAGATTCCTGCGGCGACATATCTCTTTGGCCACCATCTTCACAAAATTTCCATTCTTTTGTCCAAAATCTGATCATTTTCAGTAACAATTCTTTTTTAAGGATAGTTTTGACGAAAGAGATAAGACGCATGTTTTTATCAAGAGCCAGAATTGGAAACACAGAAAAATGACTTAAAACGCATCAAAAGATAATGTATTTCAATTCGATAAGTTATCTGTGCTGAACAAAAAAAAATTTTCTGCAGTATCGTCTCAAAATGTGCAAGTTATGTAAGCTGAATGTGATGTGTATCTCATGTATCTAAAAGTGATGTATGTATCCTGACGAATTTGTTTGATTTTATAAAAGTCATATATTTTACCAAAAACAACTATTATTGTATCACAACGAATGGTATAACAGACTGCTTCGTAAGAACAACTGAAGAAAACCAGACTACTGAACAGGTAGAAGAAGGAAGGTATGAAGAAAAGAAGTCGATAAGAAGAATATGGAAGATACAGCACGAAGTAATTCAGCTTTTCCATTCGTTTAGCTTACAAATATCAAAGAATACTTCCACGGGAATTTAATAATGCAACAGAAAGAGTTTTCTGAATAAATTCCAAATCGGAATACAAGAAAGTTTTGATTCATTGTAATATGCTGGATGGACTTTTTACTTGACCACCAAATCCCGAGAGAAATGCGTGTCACGTTACACTCTGCTGCCTGATCTGTGTGTGTTGGAAGTTCCCAAGGATTGTGTGTAATAATCTCAGCTGATCTACGTGTGTTGCAGAATCCAAGCGTACTATCTGAAAATATTTCAAGTGATAACATACATTTACATTTCTTAACAGGACTGAAATACTTTAAATAGTTTTAAATGCTCTAAAAAAGAAATATTAGTTCTCGGATAAAAATGAAGATTGTTAAAGAGGGCAGCAGACAAATCAGTGCGTATCTGCCGTCCTCTACTGTCTTAAAACTACAACGAAAAATTTTATGGATGTGCATTCATTGTATTAACTGGAAAATAAAAGAGACCAATTCACAACAAATTAGAGCATTTAAAATTTGGTAGAAGATTACTTTCAAAAGAAGAAACGGATAACTGACTTTACTTTTTAAGAAGAAGAAGGTCGCGCACCTGTCTTGCCTCTGCAAATCCACCTCAGAGATACAGCACGGACAGTGCTGTACAATGATATAGTCGGCTGCTGCAAGCACGATGTGAGGGTCGAGTCTGCTGACTCTGACACTACTGCCGAGGTGCGATCAGCAAGCATGGCCCACCAAAGGGCACTCAAAGAGCCTGTGGTCGCCTAAATGTCGAGGCACCAGCAAAGGAAACAAAGCCGCCGCTAAATCAGTGTGGGAAGATGACCAAGACTTCCCTATCAAGGTGGAAGCTTTCCCTCCGGTCGTGGACCCTAAACCACATTACTTCAGCTGCCGGGGAGAGGGCCGAGTGGCAAAGTACTGCCGCATCACACCGAGATGCGTCAGAAGCTCAGGCTACCATCACAGCCCCGCCAGCAGGCGACACATGGAGCACGCGGGTGCATGCTGCGCCATGCACCGTATCGTCAACTACCGTTGCTGCCCGGCCATCTCTAGCGGCAGCCAAGCCGATGGCGAAATGAGGCCCCAGACTCAGCGCACGCAGATGCAGGAGAAGAAGACGACGCCAGTCGTAAGCAACCGCTGAAACCCCCCCCCCCCTTTTTCCCTGAGTGGCTGTGATATCCCACCAATTGTGAGGAGAATCGGCCGCCAGTAGGGAGGTGGGAACAGCAGCCACGATCTGAAAAGACGCAGCAGCAGCAGAACACCGCCCAAATGCTCGCCACAATGCGTTTTAACGTCTGAGGAACGGCTACAGCCACCGAAGCCGTCATGGTACAGAGAGAACTGCATTCTTAGCCACACAGAAAGACTGCGTCGAGAGTTTGCTAGAGACTTTCTAGCAGGCAGAGGGGTACCTGCCCCTGCCACTGCCCAAGCATAGTCATAGGAGAAGGTAGCCGCCAGGCAGACATCGACTCCTCAGGCAATGCCCCAAGCCACTGGGACTGCCCCTGACGAACAGTCTACAGTATTCAAACTATGAGATGAAATGGAAATGAGTGTGTGATATCGTTGGCCGGGAAGCCCCATTCAGGGAAGATTGGCCACCAAGGGCAAGCCTTATTTCATTTGACACCACACTGGGCAACTGGCGCGCCGGTGATGAGGATGAAATGATGAGGACAACACAACACCCAGTCCACGAGCAGAGAAAATCTCCATTTCGGCCAGGAACACGGACCCACTTAATGGGAGGCAGGAGAAGACGACAGCGCCAGTGGTCAGCAACCGCTGCCTGCCCCCCTACCACTGAGCGGCTGGAATGTCCCACCAGTTGTGGGGAGGACCGGCCGCCAGTGGGAGGGCGGGAACTGCAGCCAGCATCTGGAAATTCACAGCAGCTGCGGAAGACCGTACACATGCTCGCCACAATGCACATTAACGTATGAGGAACGACTACGGCCATCGAAGCCATCATGGCACAGAGAGGACTGTGTTCTTAGCCACCCTGGCTACACACAAGGATTGCATCCAGAGTGTGCTAGCGAATTTCGAGCAGGCAGAATGGTATGTGCCCCTGCCCCAGCAGCGTTGTAGGAGAAGGTCGCCTCCAGGCAGACATCCACTCCTCAGACAATGCCCCAAGCCACTAGCACTGCCCCTGACGAACCGTCAGCAGTATTCAAAGTATGAGATGAAATGGAAATGAGTGTGTGATATCGTTGGCCAGGAGGCCCCATTCAGGGAAGTTTGGCCACCAAGTGCAAGTCTCATTTCATTCGACGCCACACTGGGCGACATGCGCGCTGGTGATGAGGATGAAATGATGAGGACGATACCCAGTCCACGAGCAGAGGAAATTTCCAATTCGGCCAGGAATCGAAAATGGGCGAACTTATATGGGAGACAGGAGAAGACGACGACGCCAGTTGTCAACAACAGCTGCTATCCCCCCCCCCCACTTTCGCGTGAGTGGCTGTGATATCCCATCAATTGTGGGGAGGACCAGCCGCCAGTAGGGGGCGGGAACAGCAGCCGCGATCTGGAAAGACACAGCAGCAGCAGAAGACCGTCCACATGCTCGCCACAATGCGCACTAACGTCTGAGGAACGACTGTGGCCTTGCAAGTCGTCATGGTACAGAGAGGACTGCGTTCTTAGCCACACAAAAGGACTGCGTCCAGAGTTTGCTAGCGACTTTCTAGCAGGCGGAGGGGTACCTGCCCCTGCCACTGCCCCAGCATAGTCGTAGGAGAAAGTTGCCGCCAGGCAGACATCTACTGCTCAGGCAATGCCCCAAGCTACTGGGACTGCCCCTGCCGAACAGTCAGCAGCGTTCAAAGTATGAGATGAAATGGAAATGAGTGTGTGATATCGTTGGCCAGGAGGCCCCATTTAGGGAAATTCGGACACCAAGTGCAAGTCTTATTTCATTCGACACCACACTAGGCAACTGGCGTGTCGATGATGAGGATGAAATGATGAGGACAACACAACACCCAGTCTACGAGGAGAGAAAATCTCCATTTCGGCCAGGAATCGAACACTGACCCACTTACATGGGAGGCAGGAGAAGACAAAGACGCCAGCTGTCAGCAACCGCTGCCTGCCCCCCCCCCCCCCTACTACTGAGCGGCTGGAATGTCCCACCAGTTGTGGGGAGGACCGGCCGCCAGTGGGAGGGCGGGAACAGCAGCCGGGTTCTGGAAAAACACAACAGCAGCAGAAGACCCAGCTAAGCAGGCAGACTATGAGATGAGGAACTAACTCGACGGCAAGTGTTTATCAAAGACAAGGGTATCATCAGGAGTGGCCCAGGGATTTGTGATAGGACTGCTGCTGTTCTCTATGTACATAAATGATTTGTCAGACATTGTGGGCAGCAATCTTCGATTGTTTGCTGTAATGTACGGTAAGGTTTCGAAGTTGAGTGACTGTAGGAAGATACAAGATGACTTAGACAAAATTTCTAGTACCTGTGATGAATGGCAGATAGCTCTAAATGTGGGAATATGTAAGTTAATGCAGATAAGTAGGAAGATCAAACCTGTAATCTTCAGATACAGTATTAATATTGTCCCGCTTGACACAGTCAAGTTGTTTAAATATCTGGGCGTAACGCTGCAAAGCGGTATGAACTGCAACGAGCATGTATATATGTATCTGTATGTGTATTTAATTTGTACTTGTATCTATGTTAGTATTTCAATGTTTCAATTGACTGAATGAGAGTAATTCTTGAGAACAGGAAAAAAAGGAACCTATGTTAATCCTTGAACACTTATGATGGCTTCATGCCACAACCAAGTTTGTTAATGATCAAGTAACTGCGAGTAGCTTTGACGACTTAGTGTGAAACGTATATAATTCTATGTGCCTTATGTTATGTTTGTTTTGCTCCCTACAAGGAGAGATCCTTAAATACTTCATTCACTAAGTACGTGAATCCAATAATATTACGACTGCGCGTGAGTTGTAACGATCTTTCAGACTGATTACTCCTCACGCGGGAAGCGATGTAATATTATTGGTATTTCCGTCCTATGAAAGCTTTGAGTACCCTTGGAAAGGCATTCACCTATCTTTATTTTAAATGATCAACTTATGAGATGAGACCTATTCTTTGAAAGACATTTGTTTTATATAATTTACGAACTGTAAAGTTGCGCATCTAGCGCGGACGCTAATACATCCATTGCGCAGTCAAAGAAACATTTTAACAGAAGCTGAACTGACGTTCCGCTTCGATCTGAATAAAAGATGACAGTAAAAAACGTTTGTAGATCTTCAGGTTTTAATGTACTTCTGCTTGTAATGTGAAAACGTAAAGGAGGTCGACTTTAAGTTAAAAAAGTGAGCGGTCTTGCTAGCGTGCAGACAACATTATTAATTAATAAAATTAAAGTAAGTCATGTTCGAAACTGTAAGTTATTGTTATCGGAGGTGCTGAACAGTGCAAGAATTGTCTTTAACGAAAGGAGAAAAGTAATGACTGTAATTTGTGACAAAAACGTGAACCAAGGAGACAGCACATGACAGGCTGAAATCTGATCGCACCATACTGTTAAAAAAGTACTTATTTAAGTTATATTGTTTATAAATAAGCCCTAATTTGCTAGTGAGAATTGTTTGAATATATTTAGTGTTTACCAGACTTCTTATTCTGTTCTTTTCCTTTATACGTTTTTATCCTCCATGCCATATTGTTTTTATAAATATCAAACAGCCTTTACTACAGCAGAGAATACTGCGGCATCCTGGTCGTAGACAGAAGGCCGCTCCTTGTCCTCTATACAACTCATAGCTACCCCATTAATTAATGATTTCATTTGCAAATGCAATTTTTTTTTTACTGTTCATTGTTAAAGGTCCCATAGGTAATTATAAAATTCATACTGATTACGTAAAGAAATCCGGGTTGTTCTTTTCCTAATAATAGAAGTCTTTGCGTAATCAAAAACTAGCCTCCTTCTGACAACGATCAGGAGCCGACCAGAAGACGGACGTCTTCGACCGCTTTCGTGTGTCCTGTGGCAAAGCTGTGCCAAACTGGGAACACGGCATTCTATTATGAAATACAGATTTAAATTGAAAGAATTGAGATATATTTAATAGTAATAATTTTTTTTATCATACTAGAAGCCGCGCGACTGCTACGGTCGCAGGTTCGAATCCTGCCTCGGGCATGGATGTGTGATGTCCTTAGGTTAGTTAGGTTTAAGTAGTTCTAAGTTCTAGGGGACTGATGAAAATAGATGTTAAGTCCCATAGTGCTCAGAGCCATTTTGAGCCATACTCTCGTGCATTCTTCTTTTCCTTGACGCATGCCTTGGTACTTTTTCCCTCCGCCCTTAAAACCACTCTTCTTTCAGACGAATTTCTACCACTTTCTATCACGCTATGGGCCCGTGTTGACGGGTAATCTTACCTAGATGGACGGACATCACAGACCTTGCTTCTGTGAACTACTCGATGTAATTCCTAACAAATGCGGAGGCGGCAGTAGATCTTTTGAGATGCTCATCATGCTAGAGCGGGCTTGGGGGGCCTCCACTCAGTGTCCCTTGCGGCGTGGATGACATTCGTCCCGCTCTCCCTTTCCCGCCGAAAGCTACTTGTGTTGACAAAATTATACCAGTGAACTTCGAATACTATGTTACACATTATAATGACAGACCAAGTAACTTTTCTTGAACGCTGCACTACACTACAAAGTGACGTAGATACTGTCGTTCAACATAGTCTCTATAAATACAGGGCAGGAAGTTTTTCCAGCTGTTTAATTGATCGACAATAGAAATGCACTCCTTGGTGACGAAACCATTCGAGAACTGCTGTCTGAATGTCTTGATCGTTGAAAATCTCTTTCCCCCTGATGTTCTCCCTCGATACCTGGACATTGTCGTCTATGGTCGATGTCTATGGCCTTTCTTCCCGACGAGAATAACACACATCAGAGGGACCTGGGTCACATTGTTGACACCATTTCTCATTTGGTCCAAATGCCGCCATAATATCACAGTGAATCTGTGCAATTGAGACATTTTGCTCACAAGAATCGTACGGTCCAGCGTACTTCAACTTGGGAGTGTGTTTCCAATTGCCGCACCATTACACTCCCCCCACCACCCATGTTGTCCGTACTGCAGGAGGGCTCTGTGTACAGTCCTTTGATTTGCTCCATTAATGCTTCAACCAAATGAGCTATTTGTTCTTCAAATATTTAGACCTTAACTTCATCTTTCTTTTCGCCCTTCTGTGTCCCACTTGTGGTAAAGACGACGGACTTCTGTTCATGTGCCCATAAGAACAACTTTCTTAGGGGACGAAATTTAAAATAAGAATGGCCACGAGACCAATGGAGAATTAATCGTGCGTTAGCAATCCAATCGGCTCCGAGGATATAATTGGCAGCTGAATATTCTATCGCCTTCATACCCATCTTCCAGACAAATTCCCAACACTGATTTTAATTTAACACAGCCATTTACTCTTAAATTTGTTTTATTTGCCGTTCAGTACTCTCCTGACTCTCGCCTTAACCTTCCCCATGTGCATATATGTTTATATTTGACAAAACAGTCTTAATTTCCATTAAATGACAATGCGTAAGTTAAGAGCTGCACATAAACAGTAACCGCGAACCCGTCTTTTCGCGAATCGCACTCATAATCTTTCCCTGACTTAATTTTCAAAGTACTTGCTGCGCCCTTTGCGTCTCTGCGCACTCATTCTTTGCGTGTCCCTGCTTACCACAACCCCAGCAGACCCAATTACGCACTCATTAACACAATTCTTGAGCGTGGTCAGCGATTCCGTGCGCTACCATAGCGCTTCGTTTCACACGCCTGTTCTGATTCACACTCTTTGTTCCGTGTCTACCCCGTGAGCCTGTGCCTCCCTTTGGGTGTCGATAAATTCGATGGACTGTACTTGTTTTAACATCTCTTCTAATTAAGTCAACCTTTTCGGAATTACACAGAATACAGCTCGTTGCATGGTTTCGGGGTTTAGTCCCCCTAACATCTGCGTTCCCATCTGCTCCTCCATATACTGGAGAGCAAAGGCTACCGCACTCTTTCTAACGAGTTCCACATGTTCTGCTAATGATTCACCAAGGTCTTGTTCACATTCGGCTGCGAGACTTACCTTCTTGGGGTCCGAAATCTTACATGCGGTGGTAATGGTATTTTGACGTAATGTTTCCATCAGTTCCCGAACAGTACCTTCCGCTTGAATATTCCTTATTTGCAACTCACAGATCAGCTCACCCCGCTGCAAACAAGTCCCATCCCCGGACAAACTGAAATCACAACGGTCGATCTTCTTTCTACAAGCAACAGTACGAGGAATAATTAGAATATTTACACCTCAGTCAGTCAACCACACTCTGCTACTAAAGTGTTTTGGAAGCATGGAGTTGTGGCTCTAAATAATTACTCGTGGAGTCGACTGATTGAGTATACAATACAAGGTCAAATTTTTTCGTCAGATTACACGATTGTGATCTCAAGTATAAATAGCATACTTAATACAACGTAACAAATGCTAGTTAATATAAGGATGACCAATAGGATGAAGCTACTAAGAAATGAATTGCTCCAGCAAAATCTTGTCAAAAAACCCTTTCGAACCTTTACCTTCCGTAATACATTGTATAGTTTCTGATAATCAAAGACAACAAGATGTTAAGATCAGAGTGTTTAAAAACAGCAAACACAAAATCCAAAATTATTATTTTAATGAAACCACCGAACATCCATCTAGAATTTCCCTGAACAAATCATAATCATGGAATCCTCGAGTTTTTCGATCCAGGTTAGAACCCAGTAGTTGAACACGCTTTTCAGAAGTACAGAAATCTATAGTGAATACAAACTGAGGCTTCCCTTCTGTTGCAGCACGCCAGTAGAGCTGCCACTATCCTGTCCAGTAATTCAGCAGCATATGACGTGTATATAGCGTTTTTTCCTTTTACAGAAGCAACATCACATGGAGTTCATTGGCACAGACCGTGCCCTCATATACGTAGTACTTAAACACTGGTTTCATTAACCTTAATTCAAACGTCAGCTTCGTACGTTCTTACATCAGCACAAAAATTCAGCTGTCACGTTTTCCGATCAAGCAGTGATACTTCTGCAATAACACTGTCTGAGCATGGCTCCAGGTACACCACTGTCCCCGGTCAGTTCCCCCGGCCTACCAGCCACGCTTCCGGCTTGCCCCACTCCAGTTGACAACCACCTCTCTCGCCGCCGACCATCGTGCCAGACAGCCTCCCACAGCCTCCCAGCCCGAAGATAGATCATTGCTCTGTGATGCGACAATCGATAAGTGCCGACATGGTACAGCGAAGAGAGAAGTTAAAATAAGTGTAAGACCAAATGCCTTGTTAATAACTTCGTAGTTTTAAATGCTGTCGTTCCATTTTGCATTTCACATGTCGATAGTGTCGCTTATTTGCGATTCATCGGCCTTAGAGAGACATTCCGACCTAGTATAAAATACTGTATTGCAGATATCTCCATGCTTCCCGGTTCTTTTATTATCAGACTGGGAGGCACAGAAAGATATACACACTTCACCCAAAATGGGTTAAACACTTCTCCTTCATCGAGTTTCTGTTTGTAGATTCAGTTGTTTTATAGCCAGACATTGCTGGTGTCCTCAATATGTATTTGCTCACTTTAGTTAGAGTTTGGCATTTGGTCGCCAGTAAACTGCGAACGGTCCAAAGAGCATACGTCTCTACACATGCTTTGAGCATAAGGTAGGAACGTGGGCTCTTGGATTTTGGGCGGCTTACTGGTCCCCCCCTATGAACCCCAGACCTTGCCGAGGTGGGGGGGCTTAACTGTTCCGTCCTCAATAAACCTGACAGTCTCTTAAGGACTGTACAGGCCTGGGGACGGACCAGGACCAACGAGGGGTTCATAAAAACTCTGTATAGGGAAAGTGTCGCCACCTTTCCGGCTGCTGCTGTTTTGGGACCATCGTGCTGCTGGTCATGCATTAACCACTACAGTATATTTAGATGTTTCTATTGATGAAGCGTGCTCTACTAGCGCACATGTTGCTAAGGTAGAGCAACAGCTTGAAACTGAACGTTTTGAATCTTCGGCAATAGAAATGTGAGCAAAATGTTTCGAAAAATATCTTCTGTGACGACGATAATCCCTAATTTTCACGCAACTAGCATTTGGTGAGTGGAAATTGAAAACGTTCTAAGTGCCAAATCGTATCCAAAAATTTGAGAATGTATTCTGATTGTGCTTAATTGTACTGTTCAACGCATCAGCGCAAGAAGGAGACAATTATATGTGCCAACAAGTTGATTCTTGCAAAGCAGAAAACAGCAAGAACTGTTTACACAAGTAGCGTTGTTACCGGTTTGGAACCGACGGGTTCATCTTCACACGCCTGTTCACGATTATATTAAATTTAGTGTTGTTTGCACTAGTTTTTTTTTCAACAGCTAATGTAAACAACATAAAGTGTAGTATAAAACTGGGCAGCCGTCGGAAGGTGAATCTGTCGATTCGAAAAGAATACAGCGCTATTTGCCTACATAAACAGAATTATGAAAAGTCCCTGGTTACTATTTTGTTCACTGCATGAATCAACTTGTATTCTGATCAAAGCCACAGTCTCAATAACCTCATTTTTCGACAAAATAGACGGAAGATAGTATTTGTTCAAGTGACGTTAATACTAATGCAGTACGTTTTATTTCTGATAATACAAATGCAGATACACAGCATTACGTTTTTTACATTTTGAAATTCCAGAGAGAAGGTCAGCTTGTCACAAAGACCTTGCGCCATCTACTAAAGCATTTTTGAAAGACTGTCGCCGTGGTTTGGCACCAGGATCAAGTCTAGACACACGCAGAGTGCTGCGAACACAGTACCACAGAAAAAGGGTTTTGTGATATAATGGCATGCAGAATGTTTTCCATTTCCACTCCTCTGTTATTAACGTCGGCATGGATTGATTTCACAGTTCCTGTTATGACAGCTAGCTCAAATAATTACTGGTAAGTGAGTAACTTAAAACTGATCATCTCGAATCTTCATTAACAGCAGCAGGAAAAGGTAAGTAACCGCTTTTACGTTCAGAATGTTATTTCTACAAGGAAAAATCAAAGTTGTGGGACAAACTCCAGAGTTCTGAAACAATTTTCGTTACATAAATTAACATAGCTAAAACTAACTATTTACTGCCCACCTGGCTAGCCGGTCTAACGTGCTGCTTCCCGAGCGGGAAGGCGTGCCGATCCCTGGCACGAATACGCACGGCGGATAAGTGTCGTCGAGTTCCGGTGTGCCGGCCCGCCTGAGCATGGTTTTTAAGGCGGTTTTCCATCCACCTCGGCGAACGCGGGCTGGTTCCTCTTATTCTGCCACATTTACACTGTGTCGGCGATTGCTACGGAAACACCGTTTCCACGTACGCGTACACCATAATTACTCTACCACGCAAACATTTCGGATTACACTCGTCTGTTACAAGTGACTCCCGCAGGAGGGGGGGGGGGGGGCAGTAGGGGCCGAACGCCACAACAACTCTGGGTTCGGTGGGGGGCGGTGGTTGGGTGGCGGTGGGTAGGGTGGACTGCTGTGGGGTTGTGAACCACTGAGGGCTACAGTGGGACGAAGCCTCTCCGTCGTTTCTAGGTCCCTGGTTTAATACAATACAATACAACCATTTACTAGTAAAGAAACCATGCTTCCCGACGACTAGGTTTATTTAAAGACATCTGATTAAAAGTTTTTCTTCTGCAAGGTTTTATATTACACCTTTTGGTAAGCTCTCATTAGCAACCAGACTGAATCAGAGTATATTACACACCGTGCATGTAGTAATATTATTGTACCTTAGTCGAGGAATTTTGAATCAAGCAAAACCTAAACGCAGTAGGGATAATGGGTAAAAAAACACAGTATCCACCATATAGATTTATAACCCAAATATGAAGCAATCTGAAACGAGCTTTGAAGTTCACAGAAGACACAGACATATCTCGACTACAATGCGACTTATACATGTCATGCACAGATAACTTTATTCTCTCAACGTACTATAGAAATTAATGTAGCCTACACATTAAATACGAGGGTGGAATTTAAAGCCGGCCGCGGTGGTCTAGCGGTTCTAGGCGCTCAGTCCGGAACCGCGCGACTGCTACGGTCGCAAGTTCGAATCCTGCCTCGGGCATGGATGTGTGTGATGTCCTTAGGTTAGTTAGGTTTAAGTAGTTCTAAGTTCTGGGGGACTGATGACCTCAGAAGTTAAGTCCCATAGTGCTCAGAGCCATTTGAACCATTTTTTTGAAGATTAGAGTGTAACGTCCCGTCGACAATGAAGTCATTAAAGACGAGGCACAAGCTCGCTTAAGGATGGAGAAAGAAATCAGAGACACCCATTTCAAAGGAAACACATAGACATTTTCCTTAAGCGATTTAGGGAAATCACGGAAACCTAAATCTGGATGGCCGTACTGAGATTACGACCGGCGTCCTGCCGAATACGATTCAAACGTGCTAATCACTGTGTCACATTGCTTGCTCACGTCGTTATCAGAGGAACAGGCAGGTTCTTCAGCTACGGAATCCCATGTTAAACAATGTGCGCTGAATAGTGTGCTCCGAAACACTCGTACCTGCACGAGCATTGTACTCTGTCGTCAGATGTGCCACTGACCGCCGCCTATCCTGCGTTATAGAATGGACAAGCCCCTGATGTCCAAGTTCTGTGATGCGGTATGGAAATCCAGCACGTTGACGCCTACTGTGGTTGCCGCGTCTTAGATTCATTTTCCATAGATGCCCGCGACAATAGCATGCAGAAATGCAATAGGCTTCGCCGATTCCGAGTTGCTCAATCCCAGCTGCTGGACCGTAAAAAATTGGTCTTTGTCAAAGTCACTTGTGTCAGTGGATTTCCCCGTTTGCAGCCCTTATCACAGTACTAGTGATCCCCTTTCATCTCTTCTTTAGTTCGAAATTGCTTAGCGTTACATAAAAATCTGTCCATACAGGGTAGTCAATTGATCGTGGCCGGGCCCAATATCTCACGAAATAAGCGTCAAACGAAAAAACTACAACGAACGAAACTTGTCTAGCTTGAAGGGGAAACCAGATGGCGCTATGGTTGGCCCGCTAGATGACGCTGCCATAGGTCAAACATATATCAACTGCGTTTTTTTAACATAGGAACCCCCATGTTTTATTACATATTCATGTAGTACGTAAAGAAATATGAATGTTTTAGTCGGACCACTTTTTTCGCTTTGTGACAGATGGCACTGTAATAGTCACAAACATGTGGCTCACAATTTTAGACGAACAATTGGTAAAAGGTAGGTTTTTAAAAGTAAATTACAGAACGTAGATACATTTGAACATTTTATTTCGGTTGATAGAATGTGATACATGTACCTTTGTGAACTTATCATTTATGAGAACGCATGCTGTTACAGCGTGATTACCTGTAAATACCACATTAATGCAATAAATGCTCAAAATAATGTTCGTCAGCCTCACTGCATTTGGCTATACGTGTAACGACATTCCTCTCAACAGCGAGTAGTTCGCCTTCCGTAATGTTCGCACATGCCATTGACAATGCGCTGACGCATGTTGTCAGGCGTTGTTGGTGGATCACGATAGCAAAAATCCTTTAACTTTCCCCACAGAAAGAAATCCGGGGACGTCAGATCCGGTGAACGTGCGGCTCATGGTATGGTGCTTTGACGTCCTATCCACCTGTCATGAAATATGCAATTCAGTACCGTTTCAATCGCACGTGAGCTATGTGCCGGACATCCATCATGTTGGAAGTACATAGCCATTCTGTCATGCAGTGAAACATCTTGTAGTAACATCGGTAGAACGTTACGTAGGAAATCAGCATATATTGCACCATTTAGATTGCCATCGATAAAATGGAGGCCAATCATCCTTCCTCCCGTAATGCCGCACCATACATTAACCCGCCAAGGTCGCTGATGTTCCACTTGTCGCAGCCATCGTGGATTTTTCGCTGCCCAATAGTGCATATTATACTGGTTTACGTTACCGCTGTTGGTGAATGACGTATCGTCGCTAAACAGAATGCGTGCAAAAAATCTGTCATCGTTCCGTAATTTCTCTTGTGCCCAGTGGCAGAACTGTACACGATGTTCAAAGTCATCGCCATGCAATTCCTGGTGCATAGAAATATAGTACGGGTGCAATCGATGTTGATGTAGCATTCTCAACACTGAGGTTTTTGAGATTCCCGATTCTTGCACAATTTGTCTGCTACTGATGTGCGGATTAGCCGCGACAGCAGCTAAAACACCTACTTGGGCATCATCATTTATTGCAGGTCGTGGTTGACGTTTCATATGTGGCTGAACACTTCCTGTTTCCTTAAATAACGTAACTATCCGGCGAACGGTCCGGACACTTGGATGATGTCGTCCAGGATACCCAGCAGCATACATAGCACACGCCCGCTGGGCATTTTGATCACGATAGCCATACATCAACACTATATCGACCTTTTCCGCAATTGGTAAATTGTCCATTTTATCATGGGTGATGTATCACGAAGCAAATACCGTCCGCATTGGCGGAATGTTACGTTATACCACGTACTTCAACGTTTGTGAGTATTACAGCGCCGTCTATCACCAAACGAAAACAGTGCTCCAACTAAAACATTCATATTTCTTTGCGTACTACGCGCATATGTAATAGAAATGTGGGTTGCTATTTAAAAAAACGCATTTGATATCCGTTTGACCTATGGCAGCGCCATCTAGCGGGCCACCCATAGCGCCATCTGGTTTCCCCCATCAGGCTAGACGAGTTTCGTTCTTTGTAGTTTTTTTTCGTTTGATGCATATTTCGTGAGATATTTGGCCCGGTCTCTATCAATGGACCACCCTGTATATTGTCTCTCACAGAAAAAAGGTAAATTGAGGAAGAAAAAAGTATTTCAAAAATTAGTTCAATTAGTTTTTAATAGTAAAAGGGAATATAATCTTAGCAATATTTTCTCTGCTGTATCAGTATTACAAACGTCTCTGTATTCTTATACCATCGTCCGCAGTAAATACTGCAAACTGCACAATCTAAATGTTATCGACGTACAAAAACAAACAGTTTTCTGTATGAAAATTTGTTAACTAGCAAGACCTCCTTCCCACGTTCAGAATAAAAACATTGACAACTACACACATCAGAAAATAGCTTTGCATCATCCCCGTTCCCAGAATCTTGAAGATAGACGTTGACTGTGGATATTGTATTACAGACACAGTCCCTTTGACTGTTTAGAGATGTCACTAAACCCGCCCAAAGATGTAAACAACCATGCATGGGCAGCGTCTATTACACGGAGGGGGTCTTACAGCCCATCTGTTCCAGTCATTCCACCAGGAAGGAGGAACACGGCTCGTGTTGTCTGTACTTCCGCCATGCCTAGACAGTTGATACCGCGGTGCGATCGCGTCCGCATTGTTACTTTGTGCCAGAAAGGGCTCTCAACCGTCTCGTAGTGAACCAAAGCGATCTTGTTCAGACATGGAGGAGATACATAGAGACAGAAACTGTCGACGACATGCCTCGCTCACATCGCCCAAGGGCTACTATTGCAATGGATGACCGCACCCTACGGATCATGGCTCGGAGGAACCGTGACAGCAACGCCACAGTGTTGAATAATGCTTTTCGTGCAGCTCCAGGACGTCGTGTTACGACTCAAACTGTGCGCAGTAGGCTGCATGATGCGCAACTTCACTCTCGACGTCCATGGCGAGGTCTGTCTTTGCAACCACGACACCATGCAGCGCGGTACATATGGGTCCAACAACATGCCGAATGGCCCGCTCAGGACTGGCATCACGTTCTCTTCATCGATGAGTGTCACACATGCTTTCAACCAGGCAATCGTCGGAGACGTGTTTGGAGGCAACCCGATCAGGCTGAACGCCCTAGACACACTGTCCAGCGAGTGCAGCAAGGTGGAGGTTTCCTGCTGATTTGATGTGGCATTATGTGGGGCCGACGTACGCCGCTAGTGGTCATGGAAGGCGCCGTAATGGCGGTACGATACGTGAATTCCATCATCCGACCGATAGTGCAACCATATCGGCAGCATATTTGCGAGGCATTCGTCTTCATGGACGACAATTCGCGCACCAATCGTGCACATCTTCTGAATGGCTTCCTTCAGGATAACGACATCGCTCGACTAGAGTGGTCAACATGTTCTCCAGACATGAACCCTATTGAACATGCCAGGGATTGATTGAAAAGTGCTGTTTATGGACGACGTGACCCACCAACCACTCTCAGGGATCTACCCTGAATCACCGTATAGGAGTGGGACAATCTGGACCAACAGAGCCTTGATGAACTTCTGGATAGTATGCCAAGACGAATACAGAGGACGTGCTACTGAGTATTAGAGGTACCGTTGTGTGCAGCAATCTGGACCACTACCTCAGAAGGTCTCGCTGTATGGTGGTACAACATGCAATGTGTGGTTTTCATGAGCAACAAAAAGGGCTGAAATGATATTTATGTTGATCTTTATTCCGATTTTGTGTACAAGTACTGGAATTCTCGGAACCGACGTGATGCAAAACTTTTTTTGATGTGTAAGTTTCGTCCAGTACAGAATACATAATGTTAATTTAAAAGTAATGCATTAATATGTATTCTACGTTTAGTATGAACTGCTAGTAAAGTACATGTGGTTCGTGAACTAAATTTTTCTCTTAATTAAAATACTTTTTCCTATCTTATGTGAATGAAGAATTGCTTATTTTAGGAAACTCAATGTTTCGTGCCCCTTCGTTTTTGTATTATTGTCAAGCCACATAACCGTTGTTGACTCACTGCAGAATGTAAGCAGTATTTGATTTTTGAAAAAGAATGCTGAGATTTAGCAACAGTCAAAGGTACTGTTAGGTACATTTGGACTTTGGAGTATATGTCCTGGTAATTCAGTATCAGTGAGCTAAGATTTACTAATGATATCTCTGCTAACTAGTATAGAGTTCAGATATTCGTGTTTTAAACTGACTTGTTGTGAACATTAGCTGTGCTGAAAACAGAGGACAAACGCCATCAGCAAATGTCACTGTAAACTTAAACGTTTCATTTTAAGACCTTCGTCAGACATGGATATGAACGAAGGTTGTAATCCTCTCTGACACTGTCTTCGTGATTTATAATTGTATCCTATTTTCATAGCAGTATATAGAAATGGTTTACGCTGGTCAAGGTCATTCTCCAATCGTCCGAACCGTGGATATACAGTGCTCTCAGAAACAGTCTGAAAAGCGTCTAAGGGTGTTGCATGATACGTTGTACTGAGGAATAATTTTTAAGCAAAATTTCGGTGGGTTGCGCCCTTTGCGAGTTAGTTAACATTGAAGTTAGCCATTCAGGTCGTAGCCCACGCAAATTCAAGCAGCCCGCCAGACACAGCGTCGTCGGACGTCTACTTCGTTTGGTTTCCTAAATCCGAACAAGACAGCGATACAAAAATTGAACTTGACACGGTAGTAATGGTCGAACTAGAGCCAAAGACTGAACAGTCCCGTGCTCTGTCATCTACGCTATGAGAAAACTGACACTATTTCTCTCTAGCAAACTGCTTCAATTTGCATTCGCAGGAACCTGATTGAGTAATTCAGTGCTAAATAACTCGTAAAAGGCTTAATGTATCGAATTTTTTGCTACAGTTATATCTCAGGACAATCTCCCTACCAACGCCCGCACAAGCTTATCAAACTGTTTGTGACCACCCTGTGTAGACTACAAAGTAACTGTGAATAGATGTACATAGATTGCACGAAGAAAGTAGTGAAAACGAACAGAGGGGCATAAAATTAACGTTCAGTGGAATGAAATGGACACATTGGCTCCACTGGAGCCGGCCGGAGTGGCCGAGCGGTTCTAGGCGCTTCCGTTTGGAACCGCGCGACCGCTACGGTCGCAGGTTCGAATCCTGCGTCGGGCATGGATGTGTGTGATGTCATTAGGTTAGTTAGGTTTAAGTAGTTCTAAGTTCTAGGGGACTGATGACCTCAGATGTTAAGTCACATAGTGCTCAGAGCCATTTTTTTAGCTGCACTGGCACACGTTTTGCAAAGAGGAAGCCGTAAGACTCTCTTTGAAAAAACCTTCGTTCTCTTGACCACGAACGGATACTATCGCCGACTGTGCACAGAGGCGACAAAGGTTACAACGCACGCCAATAATTTTGACCATAAAGAGGAAAGATACTAATACTTTTTTATGGAGGTGAAGTGCTTCAGGGATCATTCTTATAATGTTGGTTGGTATCAGCAGTGTTGACAACGACCGATAATGACGAAATGATACACATCAAGTGATGTCACGTCTGTGTGCCGAGGTATGTAGCAAATTACATCGTCAGTATCGAGCAAAGTGAAACAGCCGAAAAGGAATTTTTCTCCTCCTCCGTAAGCAAAAAATTCCCAAACGTGGTATATTAATTTACTACAACAAAATATTTAAAAACTTACATTTGAGATAGGATGTCATGTAGACAACAAATTTAGAAAAATCTTTGAACTCATGACACAGCCACCGAGGAATAGAGAAAATCAGGCATCTACCAATGAACCTGCCACTATTGTCTGTCTATTTAGACTTAAAAACGAGGTAGATGATAATCTCAGAGCGCTAACAAGCAACAGCTCACATCCCACGTTTACTGTATGTGCAGTGTAATTTGGCACGGTATACTGGGGGCGATCTTGAGAGATTTTGCCTATGTTATCGCATACAACATCATCAAAGTGAGGTGGGAAGTCGCTTTGAGCGTATAGTACTGACCACTGGGAGAAAAAAAGCGCATAACACTTCGAGGTTCTGAGTTTCATTAGTCTGCCCCATCTTCCAGAACAATCGTGTTGTTGCAGGTAACATGTTATCCAGCCTTAACGAATGAATGTGTTACAAATCATAAGGTAAAGCTGTCAATCAACCGCAGGTAATAATCTTGCAGCGTGATGATGTTGTCTTATAAGGTAACAAAACGTTGTCTTGTCTCAAACTGGTGCATCTGAGGCTACGGAAAGAGACGCATTTCGTCAGCTGTGTGGCTGTTCCTTGCATCTTGTTGGCTGGGGGAAAAGAACAGAAGCTTGCGTTCATTTGAAGAAACACAAAAGATGAGATCATAATTGGCGATGGATGGGGTATGGACGAATCAGGAGCGGTCGCACATCTGCGAACAAGGCAGATAAATGTTTACTATGTTTTAATAGTACGGTACAATTCATTTTGTGGGCCTGTCAAATTTGTAAGAAGTAAGTGACCACGGCATTGTGAATACTTTCATTAACTATCAAGTCGAATTCAGTACAAAATGTCTTGACATCCTAAATGATTAGTTGAATCATTGTCAGTTGTGATGTAGTACCCTTGTAACATTTAACTCTTTTTGTAGTATTATTAGTACTGTCATAGGTAAAAGCCACGTGTAACAATAAAACGTCCTGTCACAGAGACGCAAGTATCCATGTGTAACATTCTCTTCTGAATGTGGCCTCCTGTCGGTATCAACGAATCAGCACCTACTCTAACAATTCATAATAAAAGCTATCCTAAAAGCAGATTCTAAATCAAATTGCCTGAGTTAAAGTTGCCCCTTTTACAGGAATTTTAGAAGTTTGTTTGACCATGTAGTGTATGTGTATTAGATGCAATTGTCAGACTATTATTTGGAATATGATGCGATTCCAGTTTGGAGCAAGACATTAGGCAATCAGAAATCGAACCAGTAATCTTTTGGTTCCAGGTGTTTTATGTGGTCAAGACTATTTATGAACCGTCGCCAGTCTAATTAGGCACGAAATTGCCTTCATTGGATTATTCTAAAGCGAAATTGTGATTTCCTGTTTCGTATACATCTTACTGTGCTTAGGAAAGCAGAACCAGTTTCTCATGAGCGGCAGAACAGCTAACTTTCATTCTAACTTTGTCAACTCCAGACTAATTATGCTACAGCCCCCAGATATATTGAAACTTTATTCAAGTGCAAACAAAGAAAAATCGGCCATAAGGGGTCTTTACAAATACGATCAGGTGAACCAGTTATTATTCTAAGTTAGTTAAGCGGAATTGCTGCGTTATGTTACTAACACGGTATTAAGACATACTTTGAATTTATCATTCTTTCCTTTATGCATCATTTCAGCAGTTAATCAAATGGTGGCCCTTAAATTGTATTTAGTCTGAGAACGCTAAAAACTTTATAAACTCTTATGAACCATACACTAAACACTGTTCGAAAAATAAGACAGAACTACCTGATTAATTTCTGTGTTGATTATAGCACTAGATTCAGCAGTTTAATCTTCTATACAACAGTACACTATATTTTACAATAACCATTTCAGTACACTACTTTACTTTATATGATCAGTGTTGTTACACTCAAAGTTATTTATCAAAATCGCAAGATAATTTGTTTTTAAATAAACAATTTTCTTTAGTATTTTTGTTTTAGGAGGTCTTAAGGAGGTCTTACACGTTATAATTAAACTTAGGTTAGAGAGTCTCAGGGAACCACAGAGAGGGGGACGTCTAAAAGGGGGCTGGTACAACACAGTAAGGTAGTTGTAGAAACGATCGGTATTGTAGTCTTTAATTGTCGTAGCTGTTTTGGAAAAGAACCAGAGCTCCAAGCCCTAATAGAAAACATTGAAGCTCAAATAGTTATAAGTATAGAAAGCTGGCTAAGGCCCGAAATAAGTTCATCCGAAATTTTTTCAAACTAACAGAGTTCAGAAAGGATAGTTAAATACAGTTGGTGGTGGAGTATGTATTGCTGTTAGAAGTAGTTTACCTTGTAGTGAAATTGAAGTAGATAGTTCCTGCGAAATAGTATGGGTAGATGGTATACTTGACAGTCGGACTAAACTATTAATTGGATCATTTTACCGACCACCCGACTCAGAAGATATAGTTGCTGAACAGTTCAAAGAAAACTTGAGTCTAATTTCAAATAGGTACTCCAATCATACAACTATAGTCGGTGGTGATGCAGGAAAAATTATATCTTTAAAGCCGTCGGCAGGTATAAAACGTCATCCGAAATTATACTTAATGTTTTCTCATAAAATTATTTTGAACAATTAGCTCATCAGCCCACTCGAAGCGTAAATGGTTGCGAAAGTATACTTAACCTTTTAGCAACAAATAATCCAGGACAAATAGTGAGTATCTGGACAACAAGGCAGTTGCTGCTAGACTGAATTCCGTAACATCCACAACGATAAAATAGAAACGCAAAGTACATATATTTTTAAAAAAGCTGATAAAATGCTCTTAAGACCTTTTTAAGAGACAGTCGTCACGACTTCCGATCTGATCATGTAAGCGTAGAAAAGATGTGGAATGATTTCAGACAGATAGTATCGATGGAAATCGAGATATATATATCACATAAAATAGTAAGTGATGGTACTGATCCCCTATGGTACACAAAACGGGTCAGATCGCTGTTGCAGAAGCAACGGGAAAAGCATGCCAAATGTAAGAGAACGCAAAATCCCCAAGATTGGTAAAGTTTTTCGGAAGTTCGAAATACAGCGCGTACTTCAATGCGAGATGTTTTTAATAACTTCCACAACGAAACTGTGTCTCGGAATCTGGCAGAAAACGCGAAGAGATTCTCGTCATACATGAAGCACATCAGTGGCAAGACCCAATCAATATCTTCACTGCGCGATAACAACTGATGACAGTCCCACTAAAGCAGAGTTATTAAAAACGGTTTTCCGTAACTAATTCACCAAAGAAGACGAAGTAAATATTCCTGAATTCCAGTGAAGAATAACTGCCAAGATGAGAAACATAGAAGAAGATACCCTCGGTGTAGCAAAGCAGCTTAAATCACTTAAAAAAGGCAAGGCCTCTGGTCCACATCGTACACGAGTCAGGTTGCTTTCAGAGAAAGCTGATACAATAACTCCGTATTTAGCAGTTATATACAACCGCTCGCTCACAGAAAGATCCGTACCTGAAGACTGGAAAATTGGTCAAGTCACACCAATACCCAAAAAGGGAAGTAGGAGTAATCCGCTGATTTACAGGCCCATATCACTAACGTGATTTGCAGTAGAGTTTTGGAACATATTCTATGTTAGAACATCATGAAGAACCTGGAAGAAGTCCACCCAGTTAGCCGTGCGGTCTCACGCACTGCTTTCCAGGCGGGAAGGCGCGCCGGACCCCGGCACGAATCCTCCCGCGGATTAGTGTCGAGTTCCGGTGTGCAAGTCATTTTGTGGATGGTTTCTAAGGGGGTTTTCCATCTGTCTCGGCGAATGCGGGCTGGTTCCTCTTATTCCGCCTCAGTTACACTATGTCGGCGATTGCTGCTCAAACACAATCTCCACGTACGCGTACATCGTAATTACTCTACCACGCAAACATTTGGAGTTATCGTCTGGTGTGTGACGTGGGGGGGGGGGGGGGGGTATCTACTGGGGGCCGAACCGCACAATAACCCTGGGTCCGGCGTGGGGCGGCGGTGGGATGAGTGGACTGCTGTAGCCTGTTGTGGGGTTGTGAACCACTGAGGGCTACGGCTGGGATGCAGCCTCTCCGTTATTTCTAGGTCCCCAGTTCAATATAATACAGTACAATGCCTGGAAGAAAACGATTTATTGACACAAAGTCAGCACGAATTCAGAAAATATCGTTCTTGTGAAACACAACTAGAGCTTTATACTCATGACGTAATGAGTGCTATCGACAGGGGATGTCAAATTGATTCCATATTTTTAGATTTCCAGAAGGCTTTCGACACCGTTCCCCACAAGCGTCTTCTAATCAAACTGCGTGCCTGTGAAATATCGCCTCAGTTGTGCGACTGGATTCGTGGTATCCTGTCAGAAAGGTCACTGTTCGTAGAAATAGACGCAATGTCATCGAGTAAAACAGAAGTAATATCCGGCGTTCCCCAAGGAAGTGTTATAGGCCCTCTTTTGTTCCTGATCTATATTAATGGCATAGGAGACAATCTGAGTAGCCATCTTAGATTGTTTGCAGATGATGCTGTAATTTACTGTCTTGTAAAGTTATCAGATTACCAAAACGAATTGCAAAATGATTTAGATAAGATATCTCTATGGTGTGAAAAGTGGTAATTGACCTTGAATAGTGAAAAGTGTGAAGTTATTTACATGAGTACTAAAAGATATCCACTAAATTCCGATCAAGCGATAAGTCACACAAATCAGAAGGCTGGAAATTCAACTATATACTGAGGGATTACAGTTATAAAGAACCTAAATTGGAATGTTCGCATAGATAATGTTGTGAGTACAGCAAACCAAAGGCTGCTATTCATTGGCAGAACATTTAGAAGGTGCAGCTGGTTTACTAAAGAGACTGCTTACACCACGCTTATCCGCCCTACTCTGGACTATAGGTGTGCGGTGTATGATGTGCATCAGGAGGACTGACGGATGACATCGAAAAAGTTTAAAGAAGGGCAGCTCGTTTTGTATTATCGCGAAATAGGGGAGATAGTGCCACAGGCAAGATATGTGATTTGGAATGGCAATCATTAAAGGAAAGGCGTTTTTCGTTGCGACCATGACATTTCAATCACAAGTTTTCCCCTACGATTGCGAAAACATTCTTTTGGCCCCACTTACATAGGGAGTAATGATCATCACGATAAAATAAATACAATCTGGAGTTCGCACAGAAAAATTTAAGTGCTCGTTTTTCCCGCGCGCCCTTCGAGAGTGGAACGGTAGAGAGACAGCTTGAAGGTGGTTCATTGAATCCTCTGCCAGGCACTTTATTGTGAATAGTAGGGTAGTCATGTAGATGTAGATGTAGAAGATCAGAAAAACTGTAATTTCCAGAAAACTATAAATTTAATTCTCCACAAATAACATTTAGAGTTTATGCAAAATAATTTTCAAAATATTTTACTTGATTAAGTGTACAAAATTAAGATTTTTTATAAGTTTAGAATACTGAGATCCATTTTCACTCGGAGAGGACCATGTCTAGGAATAAGTCTTCGGAAAATGAACTTCCTTGAATCAGTATATAGTAGGAACAAATTATTATTTCTAAATGCACACCAAAAATTTACAGTTTCACCCTGTTACAACAGTTCGAAATGAACTTGTTAACCATGTGCTGTAGGTGATGTGTGTGGTGATGGGAGTGGTGACTACAAAACCTATGTACTAGAAGTCATGGATCTTTGAGTTTATGGGCTTAATAAATTCCTAATGGCGTCGATTTATGTATATAATATAGCCCAACCGTAAATTCAGTGCTACTGTAAAATAGCAGTCACCATCTAAAGCTATTTGGGCACTCTTCTTTGTTCCACTTAACAACAGTGCGCCAAGTCCTTTCACCTTTTCGCCTTGCTTCCTTTCAGTGCGGTTTGAGATGGGAATTACTACCCCTTTTACTTTTCAACTTTGTAAATTTAATGCCCTCAGCATGAACCTGTTTTTATGTCGACAATATTTCTTTTAAAACATTTATCTTATTCAGCACTAAATTGTTTTCAAACATTGTTATACAAAAATCTTTTACAAATTCATGTTATTACTCTGTAGACACCAATGTTCTTACAGCACCTTTGTTTAAAGCTATTGACTTTCACAGAAAAGCAATAAAACTTACAATGGAGTATTATAAGCTGGTTGTAAGGAAATGTTTTTTATTTAGAAAGTTACGTATCCATCAGGGCAGTTGTGTTGCATATGCTCCTGTTTCCATGACGTTTCTCAATAGGTAATCATCATTAAAACACTAACAGGAAACTACAGCTCTGTAATCGTTAATCACAAATCTCTTTCATAATAACATTTTTATGCATCACACATAGCATTTATCAACCTAGTTTGAAAAACACTTGAAATTTACTCAGAAAATTCACTAAAACTTTTCATTTCTTTTATACTAAAATCATCATATTTACTTATTTTCTTATAAATTTTATTTTAAAATGACTGAAAAATGTAATTTTAATAAATAAACTTATTTACATACAGCACACACATTTTACATAAAAACAGAAGTTTATGTTCCGCTACATACATGTATGATGACAGTCAGTTTTCTATTTTGGGATATAAAAACCAATATTTTCGTTGCATGGCACTTTTCGGCCTCTTGACAAGAGTTTGGCAGTCCATTTGTCGTATGTCTTTCTTATCACATTTCACCGACTCGCTGCTGCCCCTTATATAAACAAATTAGGCAGTCCATTCTTTGCCATGTGAATTCATCTTCCATTTCATACTACCTTGGCTGCAAAAAACATTGCTTTGCAGACCACTATCTGACACTAAGGGCTTCTTTGCATATTCCATGTACATACGTATTTTGGAATCTGAAACTATTGTAAATGTTGGAATTCTGCTTTATAACATAACACAATAATTATATAATCATCATCATCATCATCATTAAGTAATACTCACTTCTGTTCAGTTCTAGTTCCATATTTTTTCAGGTCAACAATATTTCTGACCCCCAATGGGTTTTATTTCTTGTGTGTTTTAATTAGAACTAATTCGCCTATAGTGACTTTTACTGCTTTTAATATTTCATTATGTCTTTTAGCTCCAGATTCTGCTTTCCTTTTTATCAGTTCCTTTACCAGTTCCTTTTATCTGTCCAGACTTATTTCATTGCTGGTTGGAAATTCAAGTATTTCTTCGATTAAGCTTTTACTTATTTAGCCTCACATTATTTCTACAGTTTTGAAACCAGTGGATTCCTGTTTCAATGTATTCGTGATTACTTCAAAATATGACATAAATTTGCCCTAAGTTCTATGACTTATGTGACAGTAAGTTCTACATAATTTTGCCAATTCTCTCAAATAACGTCCTATAGGATTGCTACACAGGTAGTATACCGATCTGTATGATACTTGTACCCACATTTTCTCAATGCCTTCTAACCATATTTTAGCAATAAATCGACGTTCATTGTCCGACAGTACTGTTTTTGATGTTCTTATTTCGTTAAAATATTCTAACATTTTTCTAAACACTGCTTTCGCTATAGTTATTCTAATAAAATTTTATTAATACCCACATAACCCGAGGAAAGCTTTTAATTGTGTCCATCTTTCGGGGGACGACATTTTTCAATGGCTTTGAACTGCTCAGGTTCCTTTTCTATTCCAGAAGTCATAATGACATGGCCTAAGAATTTTCTTTCCTCACTAATTCAAACTTCTTAAATTTCAAAGTCATAACCACGTTTTGTAGAGCAATGAATACTTGTTCTAATAATTCACAATGTTCTTTCCATTGCTGCGTAGCTGTTAATGAAACGTCTACGTAAATTGTGAGTTTTTTACTTAAGACTCTTCCGAACACCCAATGTAACGCACGTATAAACACAGTAACCTACATGTTTAAACCAACAGTTATCAATTTGTAATTATAACAACTGCCAGCAAAGAGAAAAGCGGTAAATTTTCTAGAGTGAGCATCAAGGATGATTTGGCAGAACCCTACTGTCAGATTCAGACTGGTTGAATATCTAACATTATACAATCTTCGCAACATTTCGTCCAACGATTCTGGCCGATCTGTTTCCCTTTTCACAATTTTGTTCACTGTCCTGGTGTCAATGATTATTCTCAGTCCTCTATCGTTTTTGCTGATAATAATCAATGGATTATTGTATTCACTGTTACTACATTCTATGATTCCCCATTCAATCACTCTGTCAATTCCTTCTTGAACAGCTCGTTTTTTCGCTAACGGTGCTGAATATGGGCAAAGAATAGAAGACTCATGTGGTAGGATTTTCATATGTTTTTCGAAATTCTTTACCCTTCCAGGTTTATCCGAAAAGACTGTTAAGTTTTGTTCGAGAATTTGTAACAGTTAGTCTCTTTGAACTGGATCTAAATCAGTTATTTCACTGAGAAGTCTCCTAAATTCTTATAGCATTTGGAATCCTTCGAATACTTCAGATAATCCATCATTTTCAGTACCGGTACCTGTTTCTAACATCATGGAGATAAGTTACTGTTCCACCATTAGGCAGTTATAGGTTATGATGTTCATTTCTATATTTTCTTCATCATGTGACTTCTTTCTTCTTTTGATTGTGAATTATTTCACGATAGCCATTCGTTGCTGATTACTGAAATTTTCATCCGCTGTTTCTTTTTTCTTTACATCCATAATGTATTTTGGATCCTGGACAAAAATAAGGTCTACTTTACATCTTTCATAATCTGGTGGTGTTACATTTCCTTTATAAATGTACTCTTCTTGTTTCATGTTTAGATTTGGAAGATTTTCACACGGAGTAAGTGCTTCCTTTTGTACTAACATTTCTGTAGAACTGAGTTTTTCTTAATTTCATCTTCTCCTATTTTTGAAGCACGTATCTCATCGCTCTCTTCACCTTCATGTGAGTCAGACTCTTCAAAGTCGCTTTCTGGTTTCAACATAAAAACTGTTTCTAATGTTGCCGTAAACTCCATATCAGCGCTGGTTTCGCAATTCATGCATAGTTGAATGCATTCTATTGTAATTAGATCTTCCTTTTATTCTGGAGCAGTAACATTTTTTCGTTTATGAACAGTTTTTTATCCGAACTGTCTTCTCTATCTTATCTTATGACGCCACCTCGTTCTTCAGATTGATTGTAATCCTTACGGATTTCTATTCCTCGCATAAATTCATTCTTAACAACTTCTTCAGCATCTCATTTTCTTCAGAATGATTATTCTGCAATACTCATTATTTCATCTTCTGCTCAACGCTTGTCCAAGGCTTTGTTATTTTCCCTAACCACTGCAGTTCGCGATCTTTGCACGGCGTGGTTTAATTGACTACTAAACCTTTGCCCTTTGTCGGTAGCACACGAACTCCGCGCGGCACATTTTAATAATCTCTCACTTTCCATTTCACCTATTGCTTCCCCAAAATTTTCGGTCGTTTCAACGCCATATTTTTCGCCATTACGATGCCTTAAATTGTTATAGGGATAATCCATCTCTAAATGCCATTCGTCAATTCCGAATAAGTCTTCCTTTGATTCCTTTAATATTAGTTTAGTGTCATTACTGTCGTTAGTTTTAATTTCCTTTACTACGAGCGAAAAATTTCCCACTCGCCCCTGTGACGTCACACACAGCGTGCACAGCAACTGACACTGGTTTTTCCGCTTTTGATCGCTGCTGGCGGTTTTCACTTGCTGGCGAAGAGCTCTTGTTTTTAGCTGACCATGATTCATGCTTCTGACCATCTGTTGCGGCGGTCGCATTGTCTCGCACCTTATTAGCACGGTACTGGTGTGCTTTAAAATTTCTGTCTGTTCTCAGCATTATTCCTAAGTCCGTCAGGCCCCTAACATTCGTGGATCTTAGTTTTCTGCTTCACGTTTGTAGAATCATTACGCCATACATTTCCCTTAGTGCGATTATTTGACGTAAGCCTGCCTCTGTCTCTTCCCTTTTGAAGCATTTATACTCTGTACTTGTTATTATCATGTTCGTGATTGTTGTGTCTGTGGTTCCTATTGTATTCGTTCTGCCGGAAATTATAATTTTCACGCCACTAGCCTTCGTCGATCATTCTTTCTAAGAGCGATGAAAAGGATATGTGGTTGCTACCCACATAACTTTTTGAATCTTCCGGTAACTTTTTCCAAACTTCTCAAATTATTTCGGAACACGACCTTCGATTCAATAAATAAGTCAGTTTCCTATACCATGCCTCACAGAAGTGTTTCATGGTCATTTAACCTTTTCCTTCCAACATCTTCACGATAATAAATTCTCTCCAAGGACAGTTCCGTATTTGTTCGAACCATTATTAATAGTAAAACTTGTGTCTAAACTTACCGAATGACGTTTCTTCAGTGCTTAGCTTGATCCCCCATCGTTTAGTAGCGCTATTAACAGTATTTACTTTTTCCTGATCCGTGAGATTATTAGGAAACAGTTTTTCAGAGATTTTTATAAAATCTCCTGATTATAACCCACAGTTTTTTCGGTATGGGTCGAATTTTTCTTCGCCCGCTAAAACTTTATCGTAGGCAATCCTGTCTACTACGTATGTAGTAGCAGTGTTGGTTTTCTTTTCAAGATAATGGAATTTTCCGTGAATACCCGAATTTTGTCTGTTACGCTTTTCATAACATTCTTTCATTTAATAATTTCTCAGATTCGCGAGCAATAGTTCTCATTTGCCTCATTTGCCATTCTTAAACCCGAAATTTTGTCCTGGACTTTAGTTACTACATAGGATGACATTATTTTTTAATTTTCTATATTTCCACATCGAATTTTTCTTTAATATTATTGATTTTTTTCTTGCATGCTATTAAATGTTTTATTTAGGTAGTCAGTCTCTATTTTCATGTTTTTCATTTCATTAGTTATGATACCTGATTTGTAGTATACGTTTTCGAGGTTCTGGTTAATTTTATCTCCTTGTTCGTTCGTATGTTTATCTTGTGGTTTAAATTGGTCATTTATATTACCAGTTTGTTTTTTTAAGCTGTTCATTCATAGTACTTCTGTGTGCTTGATGTTGGCTATTCATATCACTAGTTTGTGCTACTAAACTTTGCAGTACTCCATACATGTCTATGTATATGTGTGTGTTTTGTTCTGGACTGTTTTCTTCAATTGATTCTGCTTCCTCCTAATTTGAAGTTTCTTTCATGATCTGTGACGAGTTCAGTATATCAAAATATTTACTCCGATATTCAGTATGTCGTCCATACGCTTGCGCCTGTAAAATAGATTTCTCTGTCTACCTGTTAACATACCTACTTTCTGATGACGCTTCTGCCCCCGTTTCTTGTTCTTGTAACCCCCTGTTCTGTTCTGAACGTTTTGCCTGCCTTTTCTTTTCCATATTTAAATACTGTTGGAACCACACGTACTAATTTAATTTCCTGCTCTATTTTCTTCCTAATTACTGTATTAGGTTTGTGTCACTGGACACTATCTATCACTACTGTGTTTGTACTGTGGTCAGTATCTTCTTATTAATTGTGCCATGTAATGATAGTTATCATTGATGAATGCTTTGAATAAATATATAGAAAATACCCACTAAAACCCACTGTCAAGGGACAAATATAGCATTTAACTCTTTTAGAGTATTCTGAGAACCGTCACAAAAAACACTCATGTGTAACATTAAAGCGTCCTCTAGATGTGAGCTCCTGCTGGAGTATTTGGATCAGTACCTTCTCTAAGAATTCCTATAAAGCATATTACCAAAGTAAATTCTAGATCTTAGGCTTCATAAGTTAACGTTACCCATAATGGATACAAGTATCAGACTACTACTGCCTGTCCTGAAGGGATTCCAGTATAGGGCAATATCAGGAATCGAACCAGTAATCTTTTAGTTACAGACCTTTTATGTGGTCAACACTATATGTGGACGGTCAGCAGCCTAATTAGGCACGAAGTTACCTTCACTGGGTTATTCTAAAGTGTAATTGTGAGTTTCTATTTTGCATATACTGTGCCTTAATGTACTTAGGAAAGTAGAATCTGTTTCTCATGTGCAGGACAAGTACTAACCTTTATTGTGACTATGTCAGATCCAGAGGAATTATACTACAGCACCCAGGTACATTAACACTTCCTCTGTTCTTTGTGTAAATAATATTATTCAAGTGCAGCAAAACAAATCTCTACAACTAAGATTTGACCAACAAGTTATTATTATTAGTTAGTTAAGGCAAATTTACATTATTATCGTACTAACACAATATTAACTCACACTTAGAATTTATTATTCTCAGTAATTAATCTAATGGTGGCCCTTAAACTGTACTTCATTAAACACTGTTCCAAAAATAAGAAAAATCTAACTGATTAATTTCGATTTTCATTATAGTACCGAATTTAAGCAGTTTAATCTTTTATACAACAGTGTAGCATATTTTACTGTAACTATTTCAGTATACTATTGTACTTTATATTATCAGAATATACTACACTCGAAGTTATTTATCAAACTAGCAAGATCATTTACTTATAAATAATTTTCTTTGCTATTTTTGTTTCACTAAGCAGTCTTTCCTTCATTTCATAACTAACGTGTGGACTTCGGCAACAGTGTAACTTCCATAAAATTACAAATTAAATTCAACAAAAAAATCTTTTTGTGATTATACAAAAAATTTCAAGATATTTTAGTAGATTAAGTTTGCAGAATTATAGTTCTGCATCATTTCAGAATACTAAGAAGCATTTTCACTATGATAGCCACACTGGGTAGCCACTCGGTCTGGGGCGCTTTGTCACTGGTTCGCGCGGCTCTCCCCCGTCGGAGGTTCGAGTCCTCCCTCGGGCATGGTTATGTGTTTGACCAAGCGAGGTGGCCTAGTGGTTAGCATACTGAACTCCCATTGGGGAGGAAGACGGTTAAATACCGCGTCCGGCCATCATGATTTAGGTTTACCGTGATTTCCCTAAATCGCTTCGGGCAAATATCCGGATGGTTCTTTTGAAAGGGCATGGCTGACTTCCTTCCCCATCCTTCCCTAATCCAATGAGAATGATGACCTCGCAGTTTGGTCTCCTCCCCAAAACAACCCAACCCTTAGTAGGATAAGACCCTTTCTAGGTATATATCAAGGGAAAATGATCCAAGATGCTACTCCAAGCGGGTGTAAAATGAAAGTGCGCAATGGCGAATACTGAACGCGAAAATGAAGATTTGGCTGTGTCTGACCACCTCCTGAAGAAGATCTTAGGATTTCTTAATAGTAATATTATTTCCTCCTTCTTATTCTTTAACATAAAAATTACAACATAAACATAAATGAATGATTAAGGGAACTGGTAACTACAAAATGATAAATGTCGTTTCAGCTTATACATTCACTGTAGATTAAAAAACCATTTACACATCACAAATGTTTATATACCAATGTCCAATGGACATAAAGAGACAGAAATGAATTTCCTAACTAGTATTACTGATAAATTGCCCAAATCTGACCTTTTTATTGATATGCGATCTTATATAAATAACATGAGATCACTGACATCAGTTAGGTACAAATACTAGAAGATACTACTTTCAAAGATGATCTACAGTAGTGTGCAACCTCAGTGGGAATAAAGTTACGTGGTCACAGCTGTTTAGATTTATAGCCCTAATAAGCCGAAGCGATTAGCAATATCACCGTTTGTACTGCGTCCAGTGCATCGGAGTGATGATTCTCGTACACGTCTGCAACGACGGAAGAACTCCAGCCATAAAATATTTTAAAAAACTCATTCAGACACTATGACGATAGAAGGCGGTCCTCTGACCGTCAGTCTTGGGCCACTTCCTGTGTTATGCAGTCGGGATGCCACATCGGCCATTTCCTGTCACTCAGCTTGTGTTAAGCTGGACCAACACACCTGTGGGGCCTTTTGCACCCAGGGCATGAGTTATGCCTGCCGTTTCGTTTCCACTGGCGTTCCGATCTTTGCTAGTATAAGCAATCATTCATTACGCCATTTTGATAATAAAGACAGTCCATCACCTTTCATGCAATATGCGTTAACAGCTATTAAAAGGTATACGTGACAATGACAGTCATCTTTAAATATTCATATATACCATGCACTGCCTATCAAATGATACCTAATTCGATTGTAAATCACGCAAAGTAAGAAGATGAGTCCTTGTAAGTTGCGAAATTATAGCCACCTTTCAATGAACTTCTTTGAACCAGCGTATGGTAGCAACAAATTATTATTTCTAAAAACACAAAAAAAATTACTGGTTCAAGCTGTTATTACAGTGCGCCTGAATAGCATATCCCGTGTGAACAGTAAAACCATCACAGCCAGTCGTACTCTCACTTCCTTGCAAATAATGTCATATCTAATAATTGTTTGGAACTGTTAAATGGTTCAAATGGCTCTAAGCACTATGGGACTTAACATCTGTGGTCATCATTCCCCTAGACTTAGGACCACTTAAACCTAACTAACCTAAGGACATCACACACATCCATGCCCGAGGCAGGATTCGAACCTGCGACCGTAGCAGCAGCGCGGTTCCGGACTGAAGCGCGTAGATCCGCTCGGCCACAGCGGCTGCCTTGGAACTGTCCATTGCTGCCTTGATAAGCTAGTTCAGTCACAAACAGTTCTTCTGTCCACTCATCATCATCACGCATATTTGACTCGAAAATACTAATTCGAGCAGTTTTCAACAAAAAGGTTAGTATCGTAGGCTTGAGATGTCAAGTGTAGCGACTGAATGCATCCTGTTGCTTGTAAGCGTTATAGCATTATGGTTGTAAGTCAAAGAAGAAATGAATTGTGACCTATTTTTTTCTCTCTCTCTCTCTGTCTCTTTCTCAGCAATATTCTATGTTATTTTTTCCATTCATTCCCAGATCACTTGTATGGCGACACAACAGACAGGCTCATGGGTGTAAGAATAGCATCACATATAGCAGCTGCCTGGTGCCAGACGACACACAATGTCACGTAGATGAGAAATTTATAAAATGAATACGAATAAAAACTACAGATACGCCACCAACTTGATATAAATTCGCAGCCACGCTGTTAATTAGTTAGTAAGCTACATTTTCCATAGTTTATTTCCACTAGTCTTTGTACGAATGAAGTGGAATGAATCAGTGTACAGGCTACGCATACATAATTTATTTGTATGACTACTTGCTGACCACTTACAGATTACTACCCAGGACAGTAGCAGAAATTGACATGAATCGACATATTGCTCTCAAATACTACTTATTTAACGAGTGATAAACTAAAATTTAGTTATTTTAAACTGCACTTTCTGGCAGATTGTAACTAAACCAATTATCTATAAAAATAATTTTATTTTGGATAAAAAATGTGCTATTTCAGGCATGTTGTGTTATTGAGCAAACAATTAATGACTTTTGTGGCTGAATACTGGACTCCTTTCTAAGAAAGTGACAACTGTAGTAACAACTAATAAAGGTCTTTTGTTCTTCTAGTGACGAAACCGTGGACTTCACTATTCTTGCTCAAATTGTAAGGAACTCTTTAAGACGAATTTAATTGGTGAAATTCCTTCTTGTGACGGAGATTTTAAAATTCCTAACTCTATGAAGAAAGGTGTATAAGATTATTGTTGGTGAACACTTATTATTCTCACAGCTAACTCCTGTGTAATCGACACCTTTTTCAGGTGATGAGCAACCACGGAAAATTATTTTACCCGACTCAGGACATAAGTAAAATGTGTTGTAAGCAAACCCTGTTACGACGGGGTTCTGTGCAAGACAGAGAGTGAGGTCTAGGATACTGCCTGCCGCTGCCTGAGAGGTCAGCCACGTGTTAGTCGCGCCCACGCGCCGAGGGGCAGCAGGGAGGAGGCTGGCTCGGCAGCGCTACACGTGGCGGGTGAAGTCCGTCTAGCACCTCTAGCTACACCCCAACTACCGGAATATAACAGGTTCGCTCGCGGATGCAAATATGACACACGAGTGAAGTTTAATTCGCACACTGCACACATAGTTTACACTGTATGCGAATCGTAAACGTATGGACACACACTTAAAGACAGACTGCCGGTACCTCTGGTGCATTCACGCTAGCGGTCCGTAAGGCGTGCGGATTGCGCTCTTGCTCCTTGGTGTGTGGGCTGTGACAGCACTGAGCGGTCACTGCTATCAGATGCGTCCTGCAGTGACGTGTATGTCGTCAAATACGTCATGCTACGCAGAAGTTCTTTCTATCGCCGACAGCGGTTATAACCCTACCACTATAAATAACAGAAAA